>NC_092711.1:237163374-237465643 GCF_047496885.1 Scyliorhinus torazame | reverse complement strand
ATTTTCTCCATCTGGAGAAATTCTGATAGGTTGAACAGCCAGTCTGCAGCTTTGGTTGGTGTTGTTGATCGCCAGCAGAGCAGAATTCTCCTGTAGACAATGAGAGAGGCAAAGGCAAGGGTGTTGGCCCTCCTCCCCAAGAAGAGATCTGGCTGTTCTGATACCCCAAAGACCTCCACTTTCAGGCAAGGCTCCACGCTCATCCCACCACCTTGTACCTTGCCTCAAAGAAGGCTGTACAGAACCCAACAAGTCTGGGGCAAGACCAGAACATGTGGGCGTGGTTGGCCGGGCCTCCTTGGCACCATTCACATTTGTCCTCCATCTCCGGGAAGAACCTGTCATTTGGGTTCTGTGAACCACTTTCAGCTGCATTAAGCTTAGCCTTAGGCAAGTGGAGGTGGAGCTAACCCTGTGCAGTGCTTCTCTCCAGAATCCCTATCCTATTTCAAACCTGAAGTCCCCCTCCCATTTTTCCCTTCTCTCGTCCAGTAGTGTTTGTACCCTTCCCAGTAGTCGCCCATACCGGTCGTCGCAGTTCCCCCTCCCTAAGTTGTCCTAGCCCAATAGGTCCTTTAAAAACAATTGTTGCTGTGGTCGTGGGTATGTCCTTGTTTCCCTATGTAAGAAGTTTTTGGCCTGCATGTATCTTAGCTTGTTTCCCTCTGTCAACTGGAACTCCTCTGTTCGTTCCTCAAGTGATGTCAGTCTGTTGTCACCTTGTCTCCACCTTATGAAGGTGTAGCGGGCGCAAACCTGTGCTTATTGCAAATAGGGGCCTTAACAGACATTTTGGTTAATCCGAGTTGCTGTCACAGTTGGTTCCAGACTGGAGTATTGCTATTACAAAATGGTGTGTTGAGTGTTTGTTCAGTGGGGATGGAAGCGCAGCAGTGGTTAGGGCCTGGGGGGAGGTCCCCATGCAGGAGCCCTCTTCCATTCGTATCCACGCAGCATCTGGCCCATTTATCAACCCCTTTACTGAGTGCTGAATTTGGTGCTTTTTGAGTGCGATAGTGAGAGTTTGGTGACCGAGGGAGTATAAGGCTTCATTTTTATCTAAAGTTTAGTCTTACTTTTATTTAGTTAATTAACTTAAAAGTTGCTGTTTGGTTTAGAAGAAGGTGAATTTTCAATCAGCTTTAAACAGGCTTCTACTTCTAGGCACTTGCAGCTGGAGCTTGTTAATTAGTTAATTGGATTAGGCCAGTTTTTCAGAGGCTAGATTCACAGTATAAAAGTGATCCCCTACAGTGCAGACTTTGTTTGCACTGAGTGCTGAATTTGGTGCTTTTTGAGTGCGATAGTAAGAGTTTGGTGACCGAGGGAGTGCTGAATTTGGTGCTTTTTGAGTGCGATAGTGAGAGTTTGGTGACCGAGGGAGTTAGGTGAGGAGGGAGTAAGGTGCTCCTTTCATTTTGTTTCCGACATTTCCGCAAAGAGTGCAAAGAGAGCCAGGTGTTTACAGGAAGTGTAGCTGACTGGGAGCAGAGTCGGAGGGCGGAGATCTAGTTAGTCCACACAGCAGCTATATTCTTTAAGGTAAGAGGGGATGGAGGCTAGGCCAGTTACATGCTCCTCCTGTAGGATGTGGGTGGTGAGGGATACCACCGGTGTCCCCACTGACTATACCTGCGGGAAGTGCACCCAACTTCAGCTCCTCAAAGACCGTGTTAGGGAACTGGAGCTGAAGCTGGATGAACTTCGGATCATCCGGGAGGCAGAGGGGGTGATTGAGAAGAGTTACAGGGAGGTAACCACACCCAAGGTACAGGACAAGAATAGCTGGGTTACAGTCAGGGGGAAAAAAACAAACAGGCAGACAGTGCAGGGATCCCTCGTGGCCGTTCCCCTTCAAAACAAGTATACCGTTTTGGATGCTGTTGGGGGGGATGACCTACCGGGGGAAGGCCCTAGCGGCCAGGTCTCTGGCACTGAGTCTGGCTCTGGGGCTCAGAAGGGAAGGGGGGAGAATAGAAAAGCAATAGTTGTAGGAGATTCAATGGTTAGGGGAATAGATAGGAGATTCTGTGGTCGCGAGCGAGACTCCCGGAAGGTATGTTGCCTCCCGGGTGCCAGGGCCAGGGATGTCTCGGATCGTGTCTTCAGGATCCTTAAGGGGGAGGGGGAGCAGCCAGAAGTCGTGGTGCACATTGGTACCAACGACATAGGTAGGAAAAGGGGTGTGGAGGTAATAAACAAGTTTAGGGAGTTGGGCTGGATGTTGAAAGTCAGGACAGACAGAGTTGTCATCTCTGGTTTGTTGCCGGTGCCACGTGATAGCGAGGCTAGGAATAGGGAGAGAGTGCAGTTGAACACGTGGCTGCAGGAATGGTGTAGGAGGGAGGGCTTCAGGTATTTGGATAATTGGAGCGCATTCTGGGGAAGGTGGGACCTGTACAAGCAGGACGGGTTGCATCTGAACCAGAGGGGCACCAATATCCTGGGAGGGAGGTTTGCTAGTACTCTTCGGGAGGGTTTAAACTAATTTGGCAGGGGAATGGGAACCGGATTTGTAGTCCAGCAACTAAGGTAGCCGATATTCAGGACGCCAAAGCATGTAATGAGGCAGTGGGGAAGGGAACACTGACAAAGGAGAGTATTTGCAGGCACGGAGATGGGTTGAAGTGTGTATACTTCAACGCAAGAAGCATCAGGAATAAGGTGGGTGAACTTAAGGCATGGATCGGTACTTGGGACTACGATGTGGTGGCCATCACGGAAACTTGGATAGAAGAGGGGCAGAAATGGTTGTTGGAGGTCCCTGGTTATAGATGTTTCAATAAGATTAGGGAGGGTGGTAAAAGAGGTGGGGGGGTGGCATTATTAATTAGAGATAGTATAACAGCTGCAGAAAGGCAGTTCGAGGAGTATCACCCTATTGAGGTAGTATGGGTTGAAGTCAGAAATAGGAAAGGAGCAGTCACCTTGTTAGGAGTTTTCTATAGGCCCCCCAATAGTAGCAGAGATGTGGAGGAACAGATTGGGAAACAGATTTTGGAAAGGTGCAGAAGTCATAGGGTGGTAGTCATGGGCGACTTTAACTTCCCAAATATTGAGTGGAAACTCTTTAGATCAAATAGTTTGGATGGGGTGGTGTTTGTGCAGTGTGTCCAGGAAGCTTTTCTAACACAGTATGTAGATTGTCCAACCAGAGGAGGGGCAATATTCGATTTAGTACTGGGTAATGAACCAGGGCAAGTGATAGATTTGTTAGTGGGGGAGCATTTTGGAGATAGTGACCACAATTCTGTGACTTTCACTTTAGTAATGGAGAGGGATAGGTACGTGCAACAGGGCAAGGTTTACAATTGGGGGAAGGGTAAATACGATGTTGTCAGACAAGAATTGAAGTGCATAAGTTGGGAACATAGGCTGGCAGGGAAGGACACAAGTGAAATGTGGAACTTGTTCAAGGAACAGGTGCTACGTGTCCTTGATATGTATGTCCCTGTCAGGCAGGGAAGAGATGGTCGAGTGAGGGAACCATGGTTGACAAGAGAGGTTGAATGTCTTGTTAAGAGGAAAAAGGTGACTTATGTAAGGCTGAGGAAACAAGGTTCAGACAGGGCATTGGATGGATACAAGATAGACAGGAGGGAACTGAAGAAAGGGATTAGGAGAGCTAAGAGAGGGCATGAACAATCTTTGGCGGGTAGGATCAAAGAAAACCCCAAGGCCTTTTACACATATGTGAGAAATATGAGAATGACTAGAGCGAGGGTAGGTCCGATCAAGGACAGTAGCGGGAGATTGTGTATTGAGTCTGAAGAGATAGGAGAGGTCTTGAACGAGTACTTTTCTTCTGTATTTACAAATGAGAGGGGCGATATTGTTGGAGAGGACAGTGTGAAACAGATTGGTAAGCTCGAGGAAATACTTGTTAGGAAGGAAGATGTGTTGGGCATTTTGAAAAACTTGAGGATAGACAAGTCCCCCGGGCCTGACGGGTTATATCCAAGGATTCTATGGGAAGCAAGAGATGAAATTGCAGAGCCGTTGGCAATTATCTTTTCGTCCTCACTGTCAACAGGGGTGGTACCAGGGGATTGGAGAGTGGCGAATGTCGTGCCCCTGTTCAAAAAAGGAACTAGGGATAACCCTGGGAATTACAGGCCAGTTAGTCTTACTTCGGTGGTAGGCAAAGTAATGGAAAGGGTACTGAAGGATAGGATTTCTGAGCATCTGGAAAGACACTGCTTGATTAGGGATAGTCAGCACGGATTTGTGAGGGGTAGGTCTTGCCTTACAAATCTTATTGAATTCTTTGAGGAGGTGACCAAGCATGTGGATGAAGGTAAAGCAGTGGATGTAGTGTACATGGATTTTAGTAAGGCATTTGATAAAGTTCCCCATGGTAGGCTTCTGCACAAAGTAAGGAGGCATGGGATAGTGGGAAATTTGGCCAGTTGGATAACGAACTGGCTAACCGATAGAAGTCAGAGAGTGGTGGTGGATGGCAAATATTCAGCCTGGATCCCAGTTACCAGTGGCGTACCGCAGGGATCAGTTCTGGGTCCTCTGCTGTTTGTGATTTTCATTAATGACTTGGATGAGGGAGTTGAAGGGTGGGTCAGTAAATTTGCAGACGATACGAAGATTGGTGGAGTTGTGGATAGTAAGGAGGGCTGTTGTCGGCTGCAAAGAGACATAGATAGGATGCAGAGCTGGGCTGAGAAGTGGCAGATGGAGTTTAACCCTGAAAAGTGTGAGGTTGTCCATTTTGGAAGGACAAATATGAATGCGGAATACAGGGTTAACGGTAGAGTTCTTGGCATTGTGGAGGAGCAGAGAGACCTTGGGGTCTATGTTCATACATCTTTGAAAGTTGCCACTCAAGTGGATAGAGCTGTGAAGAAGGCCTATGGTGTGCTCGCGTTCATTAACAGAGGGATTGAATTTAAGAGCCGTGAGGTGATGATGCAGCTGTACAAAACTTTGGTAAGGCCACATTTGGAGTACTGTGTACAGTTCTGGTCGCCTCATTTTAGGAAGGATGTGGAAGCTCTGGAAAAGGTGCAAAGAAGATTTACCAGGATGTTGCCTGGAATGGAGAGTAGGTCTTACGAGGAAAGGTTGAGGGTGCTAGGCCTTTTCTCATTAGAGCGGAGAAGGATGAGGGGCGACTTGATAGAGGTTTATAAGATGATCAGGGGAATAGATAGAGTAGACAGTCAGAGACTTTTTCCCCAGGTGGAACACACCATTACAAGGGGACATAAATTTAAGGTGAAAGGTGGAAGATATAGGAGGGATATCAGAGGTAGGTTCTTTACCCAGAGAGTAGTGGGGGCATGGAATGCACTGCCTGTGGAAGTAGTTGAGTCAGAAACATTAGTGACCTTCAAGCAGCTGTTGGATAGGTACATGGATTACGGGAAAATTATATAGTGTAGATTTATTTGTTCTTAAGGGCAGCACGGTAGCATTGTGGATAGCACAATTGCTTCACAGATCCATGGTCCCAGGTTCGATTTCGGCTTGGGTCATTGTCTGTGTGGAGTCTGCACGTCCTCCCCGTGTCTGCGTGGGTTTCCTCCGGGTGCTCCGGTTTCCTCCCACAGTCCAAAGATGTGCGGGTTAGGTGAATTGGCCAATGATAAATTGCCCTTAATGTCCAAATTGCCCTTGGTGTTGGGTGGAGGTGTTGAGTTTGGGTAGGGTGCTCTTTCCAAGAGCTGGTGCAGACTCAGGGGGCCGAATGGCCTCCTTCTGCACTGTAGATTCAATGATAATCTATGATTAATCTAGGACAAAGGTTCGGCACAACATCGTGGGCCGAAGGGCCTGTTCTGTGCTGTATTTTCTATGTTCTATGTTCTATGTTTACCCTAGCTACAGTTGCAGTTACCAGTGGTAATATTGCAGATTTAGAAGTGCTCGTCCCACCATAGTTCTCGTTCTCTGCAGCACCTTTTGGGGCATCAGAGGGTTTCTGCCAGGGTTTCTGATAGGGCAGCGTGGTAGCATAGTAGTTAGCACAGTTGCTTCACAGCTCCAGGGTGGCAGGTTCGATTCCCGGCTTGGGTCACTCTCTGTGCGGAGTCTGCACGTTCTCCCCGAGTTTGCTCCGGTTTCCTCCCACAGTCCAAAGGTGTGCGGGTTAGGTGGATTGACCATGCTAAATTGCCCTTAGTGTCCAAGAAAAAGGTTAAGTGGGGGTTATGGGGATAGGGTAGAGATGTGGGCTTGAGTGGGGTGCTCTTTATAAGGGCCGGTGCAGACTTGATGGGTGGAATGGCCTCCTTCTGCACTGTAAATTCTATGATCTATGATGATGATGAGTGAGTGTCCCACCTTTGCAGCTCCTTTTTTTACTTTCTCCACCCGACTGCTCAGGATCCATTTGTGGATCTGCGTCGAGTCCATGGGCGATTTGGATCCCTAGGTAGCGGAATTTGTGTTGGGCCTGTTGTTTAAACGGCAGCTCCCCGCCAGCTCTGCGCCTCCACTTGCGGGTTCACCGGGAAGATCTCACTTTTTCCCAGGTTGAGTTTGTCGCCCGAGAAGGATCCAAACTCTTTCAAGAGCGCCATGATTCCCTCCATACTGCTTTGTGGGTCCGTGTTGTAGAGGAGCAGGTTACCGCCTAGAGCGAGACTCTGTGCTCTCTGTCTCATCTCCAGATCCCCTTCCAATTCTTTGCCACGTTGAGCGCGATCGCTAGTGGTTCTCTTTCTGGCTGGGGTCATGATCACATCCAGCAGATGCCTGATGTTCGATGTTAGCTGTCTACCCTTGACAAAGCCCCTTTTTTTCTTCTGCTATGTCTGGTAGGTAGTCCTCCAGTCTGGCTAGGATCTTGGCCAGTATTTTCATGTAATAATAATAATCTTTATTGTCACAAGTCGGCTTACATTAACACTGCAGTGACGTTACTGTGAAAAGCCCCTAGTCGCCACAATCCGGCGCCTGTTCATTTACACAGAGGGAGAATTCAGAATGTCCAAATTACCTAACAGCATGTCTTTCGGGACTTGTGGGAGGGACCCCATGCAGACACAGGGAGAACGCGCAGACTCCACACACAGTGACTCAAGCTGGGATTTGAACCTAGGACCCTGGAGCTGTGAAGCAACAGTGCTACTCACTATGCTACCATACTGCCCTAATGTCCACGTCTAGCAGCGACATGAGTCTGTAGGACTCGCATTCTGTTGGGCCTTTGTCTTTCTTGGGTATCAGTGAGATTGAGGCTTGTGCTATTGTCGGTGGCCAGATGCCCCTTGCCAGCGAGTCTGTGAACATCCCCCACAGGTGCGGGGCAAGTGCCATCGCAAATTATTTGTAGAAGTCTGCCAGGAATCCATCCAGTCCCGCCTTCCGTGCATGGAGCTAATACTCTCCATGGCTTTACCCAGTTCCAATGGTACTTCCAGCCCCCATTTTATGTCTTCCCCCATGATTGGCATGTCCAGTCCACCGAGGAACTGGACAAGGTTCCCAGTGCCTGGCGCCATTGGTTCATTGCTTTCCTCGTGGAGAGCAGGTCAAAGTTCATTTGTAGCTTCTTCACCTCCGCTTGGAGCTCTATGGTCGAGGCCTGGGAGTATTATCAATCCACTTCCAGTATGGAGTCGACTAGTATTCTGGTTCTTAGCAACATATTCTTCTATGGCCTGTGATATTTTCTCGCGCAAAGCTTATCGGCAAGGAAGGCTGTGTCCAACGTCCATGGGGTGTGTTGAGCACAGCCTGTCTCCAACCTCACATCCATATAATGTGGAGTGTGGTCGGAGATTACGATCGCAGAATATTCTGCTCTGACTAGCCCTGGAAGCGCTGATTTCCCACTAGAGAGAAGTCAATCTGTTTATATATATTGTATACCTGGGAGAAGAAGAAGCATGCCTTCTCCCCTGGGTGGGAGAACCACCATGGGTTCCATTGCCCCCATCTGCTTCATGAATATGCCAAGTTCTTTCACCATGTTGGAGATCTTCCCCCTTCTGGGGTTTGATCTGTCAGTCAGTGGGTCCTGTATACAGTTAAAGTTCCCCCCCCCCCACCCCCATGATAAGTTGGTGTGCTCCAACATCAGTGATTTCTGCTATGGTCTTCCTTATAAATTCCATGTCATCCCAGTTGGGAGCATACACATTGACCAGGACAACCGATGCTCTATCGAGGACACTGCTGACCATGATGTACTGTCCTTACAGGTCGTTAACAGTCCTCGTCATGGTAAATATTGTCCTCTTATTTAACACTATGGCTATCCCCCTGGCTCTTGTCCGTAGCAGGAGTGGTAGGTCTGTCCCATCCAGCCCTTCCTTCTCCCTCAGGTGCGTCCCCTGGAGGAAAGCTATGTCGGCTCTCATACTTTCTTGGTGGGCAAAGACTCTGGATCTTTTTGCTGGGCTGTTGAGTCCCCTGACATTCCAGATGACTATCCTGATAGGGGGGGGGGGGGTTGTCCTCCACCCCTCCTCCTGTAGGGTCAACCATACTTCCCTGTTGGACATGCCCCTGCATTCCGGGGTTCTCTTTGTTAGGGGGCCATCCAAGATGACCACGATCACTGTTCTCGCCATGAGGCTAGGCCCCTGCGCTCCAGGGTTTCCCTTTGTCCAGGGGTCACTCAACATGGCTGCCAACTGTGCATATGCCATGTAGGTGAGGCCCTGCAGTCCAGGTTTTCCCTTTCTTTAGGAGCCCTCCAAAGTGGCTGCTTGTAGTGTCTTTGTGTTCCAAGTTGCCATATCTGGCCTGTTGTAGCCAGCCTAGTGCCCTTACTATCTTAGCTCCTCTGTTCATTTGATTCCTACATTGCAGAAGGAGGCCATTGAATCTGCACCAGCCCTTTGAAAGAGCACCCTAACTGGGCCCACACCTCCACCCTATCCCCATAACCCTATAACCTAACGTTTTGAACACTGAGGAGCAATTGAGCATGGTCAATCCACCTAACCTGCACATCTTTGGAGTGTGGAAGGAAACCAGAGCACCCGGAGGAAACCCACATAGACACGAGGAGAAAGAGGAAACTCCACACAGTCACCCGAGGCCGGAATTGAACCCAGATCCCTGGAGCTTTAAGGCAGTAGTGCTATCCACTGTGCCACAATACCATGTTCCCCTATCGTACTTTCTTCCCCCACCCACCCCCCAACCCCGTCTGTCCTCCTCCCACCACCGCTGGAGGAGTGCCCCCTCCCCCATGTTCCCTTCCCTCTGTTTCTTCCCCTGTTGCTGATGCATACCCCCCTCTCCGTTGCCAGGCGCTCTCTCCCTTGTGGGAGATGCACGACGGCTTCTCTCATGCTTCCTCGTGCGAGCTTCCCCACTAGTGTGGTGGCCCCCCTCCCGGGGTTGGTTGTGTATCCACCCGTCGCCCATTATCTGATCTCCCTACCTATCATTCACTTCACCCTTTCCTGCGCTCTGCTGCCCTTGCTCTGTCATGATATTCAAACACACACATCATGATAGACACACCAACAGACAAATCAGAACACACACCACCACAACCAATCGCAGAAAGATATAAAAGCACAAACACGACACCTGGTGGTCAGTATTAGCTGGAGAGGAGGACCAGGACAGACCTGCTACACGACACACTCAGGGAGACAGCACGTGCAGAGTATCCAGAACGAACTGTATTATAAGAGTTAAAATAAAATAGAGTTGTACCACATACAACTGTGTTGGCTCATCTGTGCACCAGAGCACCCAACACCACATGGTACAGGAGTGGATCGATACCTGCCGGCATACCTCAGTGTACACAGACAACCAGCAGTGCCCAGGCAAAATGATAGAGCTCCCGGTTCTGCAGCCGCTCCAGTGCTACGGCGATCTCCGCGAAAACTGGCGGTGATTCCGGCAAGTGTTCGAATTGTTCCTGGTGGCAGCTGAACTCCAAGACCTGGATGATAGCGAAAAAATTGAATTTCTCCTCACCATCGCCGATGCAAGGGCAAGAGAAATATTCACAAGGTTCAGGTTCTTCAGCAGGCAGCAAAGGTACGATTACCAGGCAGTCCTGGACAAATTCTCCAAGTACTGTGAAGAAAACGCAATCCAATCGGCAAGTAAAGGTAAGCAAAGCGGCAGTACTCACCTCGTGGCTGGGATCCCGGAGCCCGAATTCCCAGAGGCCGAAATCCCGGGCCTGAGAGAGGGCTGGGTCGAGGTCGGCGGCCATCTTGCTAAAGGTATCACGCTAGCACAGTTGCGCGAGCAGTGCGCAGAACCGGAAGTTTCGTTTGCGCATGCGCGAGATGCTGCGCATGCGCAGTCAAGAAAATGGCCATCGGTAAAGGAACAGCGATCTGAGCATGCGCAGTCGCTTCCTACGTGCTACATACCGAGCGTCATGATGTCAGAGGCCCGAGATCGCACCAATTTAAAGGGGAAACGTCCCAAATCCAATTTAAAAGGGAAACGTCCCAAATCAAAAAAACAAAAATCTGTTAAAGCTGTAAAACAACCTTCCCTCACCTGGAATGACAGCACATTGCCGCAAATTGACCCAGGAGAACCCTCCGACAAGCCGTTACCTACGCACAAGCCGATGATTCCGACCTCGAATACTTCGATGACGATCTTTACAGTGTTTCCGGACCTCGCGAGCGCAATGATAGCTCCGTGGTCCTATATGACTATGACTCGGACGAACCTTTCGTGTTGCACATTGGCAGCCCCCACATTGAATCCGACGCAGATGCGGATTCATTTTTCGGATTTGAGGATCTTCAATCCAGCAGATATGACGTCCCAACTTATCAGTACCGGATGATGCTGCAGCCTGACATTAACAGACAGGGAGCGGTGCAAGCACACGGAGAGCGCCCTGCTGCCACACAGAGCGTGGTCCACGTCCCGCTCAACGTTCCCAACTCTATGAAAGAAGACATGCAAGACTCCAGAGCGCAGTTCTCGCATGAACCAGAAGTGACTCCAGTGTCACAAGCCTCCACAGCGAGCTTGTGGACAGACTCCACGATAGAAGGAATGCAAGACTCCAGAGTGCAGTCCTTGCACGAACAAGAAGTGACTCCAGTGTCACAAGCCTCCACAGAGAGCTCGTGGACAGCCTCCACGATAGAAGCAACGCAAGACTCCAATGTGCGGTCCTTGCAGGAACACGACCATGAGGGTCTAGCAACCTCTCCTGACCAACCAGCGGCAGACGATGCAAGTCTGCCATGCTCACGTGAACAGCAAGAAGGCTATAACAGCCTACCATGCTCCACTACACAGCAGCATGACCATGACGGTCTCTCATGCTACAATGAAGGGCACAGCGCTGAAGACTGTTCAAGCCCAACTGAAGACAAGCCAAAGGAATCGCCTCTTCCAAGCCCGAAGAAAAAAGGTTTATGCGCTGACCTTCAGGATCATTATAGCCGAACAGAGATTAATAATGCTGCACGGTCACAGAAGGATGCTGAGGATTTGCTAAAGAAATTAATTGAATGTTTAACTTGCAAGGAGCAGACTGAGAATTGCCAGTGTTTTAGTACGGATCGAAAAAATGGACAAGACATTGATCCTCAGGTAATGGAAATAACACAACCTGAATCATATCTACAGCAGGGACAAATGTCTCCCTTCAACACAACGCCGCAAAGTCCCAACTTCGGAGACCAGCAGTTAGTCAGTAATGACTCTTCAAACCTTGAGGGGAACATTAATTGCATTGAACCTATACACACTCCACTGATAAATGAGCAGAACATTGGAGCAAGAATCCTGAGGACACCGACATCGAGTGGCCAGATAACGAATTTAAAACCCGCAGCAGTTTCAAGTGAACCAAGTGTGCTTTCCACTAATGGTGAAGATGCAGATAAGGTCGACCCGATTATCCATTGTACCACACTAACCCCAGTGATTAAGCAGTTATGTATGGGGAGTATAATGTGGGCAATTGAGAACAGTAAAAGAGAGACTGTGACCATGCCAGTCCCAGCAAAATCAGACCCAGAGACCATGAAGGCATGTACATTAGACAAAGATACATATGAGGTACCTGAGAAGAAAAGTGAAACGGAATGTTCTTTGGAAAATAGTACAATGTCGATAGAAACATTGGATCCTATATTTGAGACCATACATATGGGAGAATTTGGGGGTAATAAACAAGGTTCTGCAATGTCTGGGGGAAGATTTAAAATTCCAAAGAAGAAAAGCCCAAATGAAGGACAACGGCAAGACAATGACAGTCCACCGACATGGTGTGTACCACCAGATGAAAACTCTGACAATTTACCCAACCCTAGTGAACAGCAAGCTGCTAATGAGGATCTATCCACGGGATGTGAGACGAGTGACGACAGCATCCCACTTCCCATGCAATAGGTGCAAGGTGACAGACCTCGCCTAGTGCGTACCGAGGCACTCGACGATCACGGTGGGACCACTGACGACTGCGGTGGCGGCGTACCGCTTCCACCCTCGATGCTCGAGCCTCTCCACTGGTTGGTGCATTCCTGCATGTTCCGACTCCAGATGTGCAGCTTCAGGGAATCTCGGCTGCCTCCAGTGAACCTGTTGGGACTCCGGACGGGGGGCATCGACGGAAGGCAGACCGGACTCCAGATGGGGAGCAGCCAAGCGCCGACTCTGATTCGCGCACGCCAGACCTTGCTCCGGACGGGCGGTGTCGCGGCCTCGGTGATGGCACGCTCAGGGTGACGGCGGATGCCACGGCGACAGGGAATGGATCGCGTGGCAGTCCCACTGGGTCGGCAGTGGCGACCAGCACCGGCGGTCCAAGACGGACACACCAATTCGCGCCATCGCCAGACATTGATGCGAGCAACAATTCTCTCTCCAAGGCGACATGCTTCGACGTTTCTCTGCGGAGTCGCCCTTCCGGCACAGCAGGTGGCCGGAACCAGCGTGCACGGTCTCGGCCAACTTCCACATCTGGCACAGTCATCGCCTTGCATGATATTAGTAATGGTGCTACTTCGATGGCAACGACCCATCGGCTACAAGATGCCGTCCACCACAAACATAAAAAGAAAAAAGATTCCACCTTGTTCCTGGCATGCAGGGCGGCTGGATTGGTGCGTAGGCGCAATCAGCGAGCTTTGCGCCGCCTTCCACGCTCGCAACTTAACCGTACGCACACGCCGGATCCTCCACTGGTTCCCGAGGATGACTTTGTGGAGATGCCACGGATCATGCCCCTTCCATCGCCACCAGAACCAAACCACAGCCAAGGGATCACTAACAAAGATGTTGAATGTTATATTTGCACGAATGAAAAACCAAGCACTGCACGAAGTACAACAAATGGAAAAGTAGAGACTTCGGCAACAGCATCACCTCCAACAGTCCAAGGTGAACCAGTGTGAACCCAAATCTCCACAGCTGAACCGGCTTGAGGACCAGCCTATTCTTGAGGCGGTCACCCATTAGACTGGACTTATAACGCTGTTCATACGTTAAAAAAGTCAAACACTTCTGTATTATAACCTGTTGTTGTTTATCGTTCCAGATATCGTCTGACCGGACCACTGTTCAAGTTGTTTTTTTTCTCGCATTCATGTTTTGTTATGGTACAACCTTGTTAGTGTGACGCACCCGACATCGCCCCATGTAAATAGTTACGTCATATACACACGCTGTACACAACACACGCACACACTCTTAGATGCACTCACGACACGATTATATTTATAACCACGTAGGCACATATCTTTGTAAAAAGGGTGGAAGTCATGATATTCAAACACACACATCATGATAGACACACCAACAGACAAATCAGAACACACACCACCACAACCAATCACAGAAAGATATAAAAGCACAAACACGACACCTGGTGGTCAGTATTAGCTGGAGAGGAGGAGCAGGACAGACCTGCTACACGACACACTCAGGTAGACAGCACGTGCAGAGTATCCAGAACGAACTGTATTATAAGAGTTAAAATAAAATAGAGTTGTACCACATACAACTGTGTTGGCTCATCTGTGCACCAGAGCACCCAACACCACAGCTCTTTCCTGCCTCTGTTGCATCTCCCGGCCTCAGAGTGAGGCAGTGCAGTCCCATGCAAAGTCTTTATCAAGTTGGTTGTAACAATATGTGGGGCGAAATTCTCCCCCAACGGCGGGATGCCTGCCGACTGGCGCCAAAGCCGGCGCCAATCAGACGGGCATCGCGCCGGCAAAAAGGTGGGGAAGTCTCCGCATCTTTGGCGGCCTAGCCCCAACATTGAGGGGCTAGGCCGACGCCGGAGGGGTTTCCGCCCCGCCAGCTGGCGGAAATGGCGTTTGTTGCCCCTCCAGCTGGCGCGGAAATGCAGCGCATGCGCGGGAGCGTCAGCGGCCGCTGTCAGTTTCCCAGCGCATGTGCGGGAGCGTCAGCGGCCGCTGTCAGTTTCCCGCGCATGCGCAGTAGGGAGAGTCTCTTCTGCCTCCGCCATGGTGGAGGCCGTGGCGGAGGCGGAAGGGAAAGAGTGCCCCCACGGCACAGGCCCGCCCGTGGATCGGTGGGCCCCAATCGCGGGCCAGGCCACCGTGGGGGCACCCCCCCGAGGTCAGATCGCCCCGCGCCCCCCCCAGGACCCCGGAGCCCGCCCACGCCGCCTGGTCCCGCCGGTAAATACCAGGTTTGATTTACGCCGGCGGGACAGGCAATTCCTGGGCGGGACTTCGGCCCATCCGGGCCGGAGAATCCAGCGGGGGGTCCCGCCAACCAGCGCGGCCGGATTCCCACCCCCGCCCAATCTCCGGGAGCGGAGACTTCGGCGGGGGCGGGGCGGGATTCACGGCGGCCAACGGCCATTCTTCGACCCGGCGGGGGGTCGGAGAATGACTCCCGTGTAGTGCAAGGAATTCAAAGGATTAGCAATAAGATAACAATACGTCTGACCACCAGAAGGAGATAAGGAGCAGTTGAATAAATATCATGTGACTCCTGGGATTCTCGAAGAAGGTGGTTCGGCATGAGATAGATTAGTTGCATAGTGTAGATTAGTTGCATAGTGTAGAGTTCTGCAGTTAGAGATACCATAGTTTAATTTAATAACCTTATACTTTAGGAATGCATACAAATCTTATTTAAGAGTGTTAATAAATTAGTTTTGTTAGTTAACAAAGTTTGTTGTTCTTTGTTCAACCCTATGCATTTAGGCACCTCGATTGGTTTTCCTGATCCTCCGTCTTTCCTCTCAGATTCCCCTGGAGTGCGGGATACTTTTTTTCCTTGTATTAGGGGGCTATTTCTGGTGAAAGAGCCTATTTTCGGGTTCGTAGGAAGATTGCCACCTGATGTGCGACTCCTCAGCACATCCCCGTCACCGGAAGTCTAAGTTTGTTACTATCTTTAACATTTTAGTTAACCACGGATTGTGCTTTCTCCCCTTAGATTTTTCGTTCTCATTGGAACGTATCAATTCTGTGCACTCTGAAATATTCTCTGAAATGTGTACCGCTGCGTCCTTATTGACCAATCCCTTACCCTAACTTGCTAATTCACTTTGGTTAGCTCGGCTTTAATATCATAATAATTGCCTGTATTTAAGTTTAAAATATTAGTCTTGGACTCACTCTTCTCACCCTCAAACAAAATTCATATATCATGACCGCTGATACCTAGATTCACCTGAACTATGAAGTAATTAATCCTGTCTAATTGCACAATATCAGTTCTAATATAGCCTGCTCTCTGGTAGGCTCCGGCAAAGACTGTTCTTGAAAACATTCTATAACCTTCTAATTTAGGCTACATTTACACATCCGATTTTTCCAGTCTATATGTAGATAAAAATACCTCAAGAATATCGCTATACACTCAGACAAGCTCCCATTATTTCTTACATAAAAGCAAATTATTGTGGATGCTCAAATCTGAAAGAGAAACGGGAAACACTGGACATTCTCAGCAGGTCTGACAGCATCTGTGGAGAGAGAACGGACCTAACGTTTCGAGTAAGGATGACTGTCAAATCTAGAGAGAACTGGAAAGATTTATACTGTTGTGAGGTGGGGGGTGAAAAGTGGAGCTGGAAAGAGGGCCAGTGATAGGTAGAGTTTAACAAAGATGTTGTGGGGGAGGGAAGAGAATGGTGAGCGGATAATTAATTGATAGGAAGTTTTCCACTGCGGTCGCCAGCTTAGCAGTGTTGGCCTCAGTGCCACACATAGTTGGCAGCATCTCCTGCGCCTGCAGCCTTTGGGACACTTCCAATCTGCCTTGCAGTCACTGAAATGTTGCTGACACCCCATACTGAATCTTACGGTTGCATCCTATCATCTGCATCAGCTCTGGAGAACCTTCCCCAGAGGCTCGGCATCTGGCTGGGACCCAGCTGAGTCCTGGGATGCAGCACACCTCTAACAGCTGTCTCCCTTTGATGTTCCTGCCTCCACCTGACGTGCATCAGCAACTGTGTGTTGCTCAACAGATTGTGCCCCAGAAGCCTGTCCACCCATGTCGCCCACCAAGGTGATGGATGTGATGCTTCACCAGTGGTTGTCCTTGAAGCTTTACTCCGAGGCATTCTCTTGAGTGGCGAGGGGTTGGTGGGGGGAGGGGGTGGAGTATGACTCCGGCCTCATCTGACAGTGGTCCTGCAAAACAATAGTCATGTGGTCAGTGAAAGGGAAGGATCATTTTGTCTAACATAAACAACTCACTTGAGACAGGTCATCTGGGTGAAGGGCCAGTGGAATCTTACTTTTCTGGCTCAGGCCAACCTCGCCGTCGGTGACTGCTCTCTCTTTGGGCAACGCGCACATTTCCAGGGCCCCTTCCTCATAGGGGGAGGTGAGGACTCAAATCTCTGCGCTTCCCCCGCCTGTCTTGGCCCTTTCCTGCCTACTATGGGCTATCTTCTCCTGCAGGGAGAAAGAGAGGACATTATGAACCATATGTTCAATGGGTCAGGGGGTCTATAGCAGGTGGCGTGTGTGGGCATCACACCTGGACATGAAGGGATTGTGCTGGTACATGCCAGGGGGTTCTGAGGAAGAAGTTTGAAGTTTGGATGTGGGGAGGGTGGGGAGATGTCAGCCAGTGGATTGGGGAGGGAGTGCGGTTTGGGAATTTGAGGGATGGTAGACGGAAATGATGCCAGGAGAGAGATGGTAATTTACCTTGCCGCTTGTTGGAGATTGTTGGTCTTCTTCCGACATTAGATGGCGGTCTTCCTTGTCATGTTGCACACACTGACAGCTGCTGCGACTGCCTCCCAGGCAGCATTGCTCACCTTGCTGCTGCTCCTTCCACCCCCTTGGGGGAACAGGATACCCTGCCTCTTATCCACAGGGTTGAGAAGCCTGGGCAAGTCGGCATCCCCAAGCGAGGAGCAGATTTGTGCGCCGTTGTGCTGTGTGTTGACTGAGAATGAGTGGTGAGGGGGTGTTTAAAAGCAACTCCCGCTTGTTAGTGGCGAGCTGCTGAGGAGTGAGTCGGGTGATTCAGACGGTAAGAGAGTCAGTAATGTCGAGAATCCTGTGGGGGCTTGTTTTTGGCACGAACTGCCATTAAATTCACACCATGATCTCGCCTATGTGGCCGTTGCAAAACTCCCAAGCTAAATGCACACAAAACTGGACTTTAACATTGGTCCACTGAATCGTTCACATGAAGAGTCAGGTTTTGAGATTTCTCGAGATACTGAAATGGGAAACAATGGTCAAATGTGCATTAAAGATGCTTCTGCTGAACTAAATGTCACTGTCAAGAGGGTTACGTTCACAGGAGAGCAATGTTGGGGAGTATGGATTAACATTCAGATGGGGTGTCTGGACAAAGGACAATATTGCGATTATTTAAAGATAGTTTGAATTTTGAATGACTCAGAGGAGGCTGATGGTAAATGAACATAGATTTATTTACAATATTTACAAAGTTCTGCATAATACAGAATATCAGACCCAGTACAATCCTGTCTGAGAGGACTAACCACACCACAGGCGTTGTTTTGGGCCAGCTTCTATTTTAGCTCATAAAGAGCCACAGGTGGTTGGCTACCCTCCCCCCCCCCCCCCCCCCCCCACACACACACACCGCCGCCCCCCCCTAACTTGCGAAGCTCAAACTCCATGAGTCCCGCTGGGAGATCAATGATGGCTTCCCCATGTCCTCATGGGGGTCATGACAGATAGATCAGCAATAAATCAGCCATGTCCCCATTCAAGGATCATTGCCAAGTTACGCTGGTAATTCCCACATTTGAATGGGAAGTAAGTGGCCAACGTGTCTGAAAGTTGCCAATTAAGTCCACCCCATGAGATAAAGCAGTGGGGTGAAGAGGAGGTTTAAGACAAAATAATGCGAGGTACAGAAGTAAAAGAGCACTGAAAATACAAGAAACACAATCCATTCAAGTGGAATAGTGTAGAATGTTGCATGAGAAGTAAAGTGCAACAAATGGAATAAGTACGATTTAATTACTGTCTAGAAAAAATAAAGCAGCTTAATCATTCAAATGTGGCCTCACATCAAATGTTTTCTTAGTCTGCCTTGGAGACTTTTAATAAGAACGTGCAGAAAAACAATCAGGTCAGAGGGAATACAGTGGTAGTAAGTTTCAGGAGAGTAAGACAAGGCTGAATGGCCTCTACTTTAATGCCCGGAGTATTACAGGTAAAACGGATGAGTTAAGGGCGAGGGTTGTCACGTGGAGTTATGATATAGTAGCCATCATGGAGACTTGGTTGAGGGAGCAGCAGGATTGGCAGCTTAACATCCAGGGATACAGAATCTTCAGGGGGGGACGGGGACGGGGACGGGGACGGGGGGACGGTGGGGGGGGGGCGGGGGGGGGGGTAGGCAAAAGAGGGGCAGACATTGCACTATTAGTTAAGGAGTCAATTACTGCAGTAAGGAGAGATGATACCTTGGGGATGGCATTAAATTAAGCTTTGTGGGTACAGTTTAGGAATAAAAAGGGAGTCACATTGCTAGGTGTTTATTGTAAACCCTCAGTGGGAAATATGCGCAATTTGCAGAAGTGTGTAAAAATAATAAAAGGGTAATTATAGTGGGTGATTTCAACTTTCCCAACATTAACTGGGATGGTCATTTTGTTAAGGGCTTAGATGGAGCAGAGTTCATAAAATGTATACAACAACGCTTTAGCTCGACATGTGGAGGGTCCAACAAGGGTTGGTGCAATGCTGGTCCTAATTCTGGGGAATGAAACTTGGACAGGTGGTTGATGTGATGATGGGGGAGCATTTTAGTGATCGCAATCACAACATGGTGCAATTTAAGTTTGTTATGGACAAGCAAATAGACAAATTGCAGAAAAAGGTCTTGGATTGGGGGAGAGCAGACTTTAGTTAACTAAGACAGGATCTGGCCAAGGTAGATTGGAACAAGTTACTGGTGGGAGATCGACAGATTCCACTACAGATCTGGGGGGTGTTCAAAGAAGAAATGGGGATGATACAGGCCCCACATGTTCCGTCTACGGTAATAGGAAAGAGTAACAAGCCCAAAGCACCATAGATGACCAGATGTATTCAGGATACAATGAGAAGGAAGAGAGAAACTTCTAATAAGTACAAGAGCAGCAAATCAACAGAGGCCTTGGTGGAGTATAGAAAGTGCAGGACGGAGTTTAAGAAAGCAATTAGGAGAGCAAAGAGGGGACATGAGAAATCTCTAGCTGGTAAACGTAAGGAAAGTCCCAAGGTATTCTATATGTGTAGCAATGGGAAAAAGATATCTAGGGAAAAAGTAGGGCCCAAGGGGGAATCTGTGGGTGGAGCTAGAGGACATTGGTAGGGTGTTAAATGAATATTTCAAATCTGTCTTCACCCAAGGGAATGAGGAGGCTACTGAGGGAGAGAGAGAGGGTTTGGAACTCAGGAAGAGAGACTGTGAGGTTATTGAGGCATGTTTTCAGAGGGAGGGACAAGGTATTGGAGGTGTTCACCGGCTTAAAAGTGGTGAAATCTCCAGGTCCGGACGAATTGTATCCAGGTTGCTGTGGGAGGTGGGGGGGGGGGGGGCCTGATCCAATTTTTTAATTCTTCTCTGGCCATGGGAGAGGTGCCAGAGGACTGGAGAACTGCAAATATGGTCTCACTATTTAAGAAAAGCTGTCGGGAGAAACCAGGGAACTATAGGCCAGTGGACCTCACGTCAGTGGTGGAGAAACTAATGGAGAAAATTCTGAAAGAGAGAATCTACCTCCACTTGGAGAGACAAGGTTTGATCAGGAATAATCAGCATGGCTTTGTCAGAGGGAGGTTAGGCCTAACAAATTTAATTTAATTTTTTGAGCACGTGACTAAGTGTGTAGATGAGGGTAGTGCAGTTGATGTAGGAGGAAACCAGAGCACCCTGAGGAAAACCATGCAGACATGAGGAGAACGTGCAAACATGCATCTGCTGCTCTGAGTCTTCCTTCAATATAGTGGTCCTGGCACAACATGAACATCAGCAAATAGATTATTGATGATTTAATTGCATTGCCATCCTCACCTTCCATCACTTTGCTGGTGACTGAGGGGAGACTGATGGGACAATAAATGACCAGATTGAAAGTGTCCTGATCGGTCGATGCTGGAATTGGGAAACATGATTGGGTGGAGAATCGTTTCCGATTTGACGCCAAATCGTAATTCTCCGTCACCTTAACAGCAGCGTCAATACGTTCCAGAATGCACATACAGTAAACATCGTTGGCATATCATTAGTGAGCCTGACCTGGTATTCGGCAGGACCTCCGTGATTCTCCGCCTCCAATGGGCCAAATTCCTGACGCCGTGGGTCACTTGTGCTTTTAAAAATCATGAAACAGTCACCGTGGCTACTGAGGGAGAGCGGATACGGAAAATGTCCAACATCGCCATAGTTTGCTGACAGTTGTCCCGCTGGCAGGGGGCTTCTGCCAGGGTCGGGGGGAGTAGCGGAGGGTGTCCAGCAGGTAGGCTGTGGTGTCGGTGTGAACATGCATGGAACCCCATTGCCGCAGCCTGCAAGGCAGCCATGCAGCTGTGTATTCCACTGACTGCCCACTCTGAACATAGTGCCCTGGGTCGTATGGATGTCACCACAGGCCACCCCTCCTAGGTGCCCCCTGGCTTCAACCGACCCATCAGCTGTATGGGCACGCTTCAGGGCAACCAGTGCCATTTTGTTCACTGGGATGGTGTGTGTGGGGAGTGAAGTGTTCATATCTGGCTGCAGCTTGTCGGCCTCCTGACTGTCAACTGCGAAACCGGCACCGTTTCTCATTGGAATCGATTGTGTTCCACGTGGCGCCGGTGCTAACCTCTGAACAGTTGCTGAACCGGTCCAGGTGTGGCGCCAGTTTTGCTGTCGTGGAAGTCCACGAATCCTGTCCCGGAGTCAACACTTAGTCTCAGGAACAGAGAATCCCGCCGCTTGTCTTTTGTGGATGGTGCAATTTTTTACTTTGTCCTGAAGATCCCAGTGTGATAGCTGTACTGGAACAGTTTGGTTAGGGGGCAGCTGATTCTGAAACAACAACAGTCAGCGTGTTGTTCTGGCCCATAGAATTTACAGTATTGTGTCACATGGAGTGAAGTCATTTGAATTGGTTGAAGACTGGCTGAAGTACTAAGATGGCGAGGGCCACAGGAGGAGGGCAAGAAAATTCATCTGCTTGTCGCCTTTGGCTGAAGATGGTTGCAAGGTTCAGTGCAGTATCTTGCACTGATGTGCTGTGTTGCTCCATCATTGAAGATACATGGAGCCTCCTCTTCCATCCCTGATCATTGCATAATTATCCACCACCATTCACAGCTGTGCTTGGCAGGATCGCAGAGCTTTGATCTCACCTGTTGGTATTTCGCATGCCCCTCCTATGTTTTGCATGCATGGAATCCTGTGCTTTCACATCACAAGGTTGACACCTCACCTTGGGTACTTTTGTTACTAAATCAGAACCTGGCATGCTCTTCAACATTCCTGAATGATCCAGGGTTGGTCCACTGCTTTGGTGTTAATGGTAGATTTCTGTCCATAGCGCCTCATGGGTGACCAGTTTTGAGTTCCTAGATCTCTTCTGAATCTATTCTAACCAGCAAGGTGGGAGTTCCATGCAACATGATGGAGGGTGTCCCCAGGGTGAAGGTAGCATTTTGGTCTCCGTAGGCTCTACACAGTGGTTGCTCCTAGAAATACTGGCAAGAACATATGCATCTGTGATGGATAGATTGCTGAGCAGCTATGTCTTTTTGGGACTCAACCAGTTTGCTCAGTAATAGTGTTACCAAGCTGCTCCCCATGATGGATTTCAAGTTCCCCACGCAGAATACATCTTGTAAGAGCAGTCTGATAAAACTGAGTGACTTACCCGGTCATTTTAGAGGGTAGATAATATTCAACCAGGTTGCTGTGGTGAATGAGGGCAGCTTGTGACTGAATGGATGTCTGGGACTGTGGTTAGTGAGCGAGTTCAGTGCGGAGGGGAAGGTGCTCCTTTGTGTTTGATTTTTCTAACATTTTCACCCTTGTCGAAATTGGTTCTCATTCTACACCAGAGAAAGAAGCTAGCTGTTTCATGATATCTAGTAAGTGGTTAAGGTCTATTTCATTCCTCAGGTGTAAAATTGTACCAAATCTGTTGGTATGATTAATGAAACAAATACAAAAATTCACAATAAGTAAATAAAATAATTTAATTCGTTAATTCAAACAAATTAAGAATGGCAGGTTAGATGATGTGTCATGGCTGAATGTGAAAACTCCTGGGTGCCTGTGTGATAAGAACAGGAATAGGCCATTCAGCCCATCAAGCCTGCTCGTCATTCAATAGGACCACGGTGATCGGACACTTCACTGCCTTTTACACCCACTATCCCCATAACCCTTTATGTTATAGTGAATCAGAAATCTATCAATCTCTACCTTAAACATTTTCAATGATTGAGCTTCTACGACCCTCTAGTGTAGAGAACTCCAAAGATTCATAATCCTCTCTGTAAAGAAATTCCTCCTCATTTCTATGCTAAGTGGCATTCCGCTTATTTTGAAATAGTGCCCCCTGGTTCTAAATTCGCCAACCAAGAGAAACATCTTACCTGCATCTACCCTGTCTATTTCTTTCAGTATTTTGTAGGTTTCAATGAACCACCTCTTATTCTTTGAAACTTTAGATAATACAGGCCTAGTTTGTCCAAACTTTCTTCATAAGACAGTTCCACCATCCCCGGTATAAGTCTGGTGAACCTTTGCTGCACTCCCTCTATGGTAATAATATCTTCTTTGAGGTAAGGGGAGCAAAACTGCACACAATACTCCAGGTGCGGCCTAACCAAGCTTCTATACAATTGAAGCAAGACCTCACTACTCCTGTACTTAAATCAGAGAAAAAAGGAGCAGGAAGAGGCCATTCAGCTCTTCGAGCCTACCTCGCCATCCATTATGATCAGGGTAACCATTCAACTCTTTGATCCGCTTAACCCCAAGTGCTTTATCTAACTTGAAAACATACAATACGGGATTCTCCTTTTCTGAGACACAGGTGCAGGATTCGTAGACTTCCATGACAACAAAACTGGCGCCACAAATGGGCCGATTCAGCGACCGTTGAGGGGCTAGCACCGGCAACACGTGGAACAAAATTGATTGCAAAGAGAAAAGGTGCCGGATTCACTGGATTCGCAATTGACACTCAGAGGCTGACAAGCTGCAGCCGCATATACACACTTCACTCCCCACACACACCGTGCCAGCCAACAAGGTGGCAGCGAGGAGAGCAACACCTCGTTTCACGGATATCAAGCTGGAGACTCTCCTGTATGCAGTGGAGGAGAGGTGGTTGACCCTGTACCGCGGCCCGGGAAGGAAGCTGAGAGCCGCCGCCGTTCACCGTGCCTGGGCGTAGGTGGCAGAGGCCTGGTACCATGGGGACTCTGGCCCTGGCGCCCGTTCCTGCTGTCACGGGTGCCATTGGCTGGCACTGCCCTTGGTCACCACAAGCCTATCACCCTCTTGGAGGGAGGGAACAGGGTGGTGGGAACGGGGGGGGGGGGGGGGTGTGTGTGCAGGGAACAGGGGTTTGGGGTTCGGGAAATGCGGTGGAAGAGAAAGGGGGGTGGAAGGAAAATCGGGGTGGGAAGGGATTGGTAGGGGGCAGGAAGGGAAATCGGGAGGGGGAGATTGAGCTGACGGACACAGCCTCATCCTAGGAGAATCTGGAGATGATGAGGGCCTCCCCGGTCTTCCTAGCATGTTGGACCATTGCCACCACTTGGCCTCCATTCTTTGGCTCCTCCTCAGGCTGGTCCGACAGCTGCTCCTGGTCTGCCTCATCCTCCGCAGATGAGGTTGCATGTCCCTTTGCCTCCTCCTGCTCTTCCTCTTTCTCCAGGATGTTGTCCTGCTGCTGTGCCAAATTGTGGGGGGCGCAGCACACCACCACACCATCTGGAGGTGTACAGCAAATCACCACTAGAACGGCCAAGACATTGGAACCCCATCTTGTGCAGCCCAATGCACCGCTCAATGACAGCACAAGTGGCAACGTAGGCCTCATTGTATCGGGTCTCTGCCTTGGTCTAAGATCTCCGCACCAGCATCATCAGCCATAACCTCAGCTGGTATCCCTTGACCCCATGAGCCAACCTGTCATCCTGGAGTGGTCCTCGAAGACTCATCTCCAAGTGCGGCAGGATTGCTGCGCACCTGTGCATGGTTCTGAGTTGGTAGGCACATGTGATCTTAACATTCAGGGAGTGGAACCCCTTCCTGTTAATATAGGGCACTCCCTGATGCCCTGGTGCTTGCAGCGTGACATGCTTGCCATGGATCGCCGTCTGGGCCTAGGGTATCCCGGCGATGGTAGCAAATCCTGCAGCCCGGACAGCTTGGTGAACCTGGTCCAGATCGAAGGTGATATAGATTGATGCCCAAGCATACAAAGCATCCGTCACCTCCTGAGTGCACCCGTGGGCTGAAGATTGGGATATGCCACACAGGTTCCCACTCGAGCCCTGAAATGACCCAGTGGTGTAAAGGCTTAGGGCTGCGGTGAGCTTCATAGTCACCGGGAGCAGCTGCCCTCCTCCTCTATGGAGTGCCACATCCGCAGGTACATGGCAGAGGTGCCATACTGTCTCTCTGCTGAGAAGGAGTCTCCTGTGGCACCTGGTATCTATCATCTCATAGAATGACCAACACCGTCTGCACACCTTGGGCCTTCATTGGCCTCCCCATATAGGTCTCTCCCAACCTAATGGGCAGCAGATGTGGTGATATGCATAAGCTATCATGTATATAATTTTTTTTCATAAATTTAGAGTACCCAATTATTTCTTTTTCCAATTAAGGGGCAATTTAGAGTGGCCAATCCACCTATTATGCACATCTTTGGATTGTGGGGGTAGAATGGGCAAACTTAACACAGACAGTGATCCTGGGCCGGGACTCAAACCCGGGTCCTCAGTGCTGTAGGCAGCAATGCTAACCACTGCGCCACCATGCTGCCCTTGTATATAATAATGTAAACGATGTAAACGACTTCCGACGAGCAGGTGGCAGTGTAAATCTACCATGTGACTCTGTATTTTGGGGAGTTGGGAGTTAGTCGTGTTGGTGGATAGTCGTACTTGCAGTAGCTCGAGGATAATTTCTCAGTATTATTAGCTTGTAATATATTTCTCATAGTTATCTTTACCATGCATAATAAAACACTTTAACTAGTCAAGAACTAGACGTTCTTCTGTACATCATTCCAACTGACCCAGCACAATAACGTATCAGCCATGTCTTCAGAGCATGCAGTATCCCCCTGAACTTGGGGTGCCGCCTCCAGCCTGAGTTGGCGTTGCTGCCTTCTACGGCGTCTGCTCGCCTCGGCTGCCACAAGCAGTGCGAGGGAAGACCCCACAGGATCAACTCCAGCAAACATTGTTTTATCTGGAAGGAATTGGAGGAAAGAGATGGACAATCAGGTTGGGCTTCCATCCCACGACGCTCAAATATTCCAAGACTCCCCGACACTTAACATGACTGTCCCGTCTTCTCTCAGAGTGCCATTTAGAGAGCGAGTTGTGCTGGCAGACCTTGCTCTGCTCACTCACCCCCATTTACATCAGGAACCCCCAGATCCCAGGCCTCTGCCGGGAACATAGAAGAAGCCATGCTCAGCTGCCCTCCGCCCATCCACACATGTGTCCGCGAAAGTATCCTTAGTGGTGAATCCCTACTGTTTAGTGTTTGATTGTTGGCAGCTGTCTCTATGGTGTTGACGCTCCTAGAGTTCAGGTACACTGTTCAGGCATCAAAGGTGTCTGGACATGCAGTGCACTAATCATCCTCTGAGACACGCGAGGAGGCACTTGAGAGTTCAGAAGAGTGAAGTACTCTCACAACTAACAAGGCTAATTCCTCATTTGAAATGGCCTTCAGCTGTGAAGCTAGAGGCTGCTCACAGTCAATGGGGGTGAAATTGGCTTTCAGGAGAGACACCACAATGGGGCTCTGGTCTGGAAGACTTTGGTAGGACAGACAGGCTGCAGGTGTGGGTGTCCCTGTTATGCATCTCCACAATATTTAAAGAAGGCCTCACAGATACAAAGCCTCGCACCACACCCCACCCCCCCCTTCCTGGTCCAGTGGTGACCCCCGGCCTGGAACACTTCAGGCCCCTAACCAAGCCCAACCCCCCAGAATGGTTGCAGAATCGCACCCCATATATTCTCTTTATGGCACGATTCTGATCAAGTCATTGTGGGATGCAGCCAAATTCATCTGGACCCATCTCACTGATGATGTGACCTCACTTCACAAATTGAAAGAAGTTGATCTTCGGTGATTTTTCTATAGTTCATGCCGTATAGCTATAGAAACTTACTATGGCCTACAGGAAATACATTTTTTAGATGTGATGGACAAGGAGCTGTGCATATGTGAGCAATGATGTAATATTTCTGATGTCTGAAATTACAGAATAGAATTGTTGATCTGAAGAGGCAGTGAAACAATCCAAAGAAGATTGAGGTAGTGTGCTTCTCGAAACGGCTGGCTTTTAAAACATGTCAGGATCCATGCATGACCACAGTGAAGTGAATATCAGGGGTGAATTTAATGGAACATGAGAAGTGTAAGAAAATCTTCATCCAGTTGTCATTGCCGAATTCGAATATAAAAATCAGTTCTTGCGTGCAAAGAGATACAAAGAACCACCTCAGCCATTTCAATGAGGCCCCAATGGATTTTGTGGCAATCAGGCAGCGAATTAGCTGCTTTTGAGGCTCCCATCCCTTTCAGGGACAAAATCCTAATTCCAAGAGCCGCCAGCTAAATGTAAGCAGCACTAATGGGAGCAGCGGCCACTGATGGCATTGCACCAGGCCTGGAGAAACTTTGTGGACGTTACCTTTGGAATAAAATAAGGTGAGGTGGGTAGTAGTTAGTGAGAGGAGGGTGTGCTGTTTCCAAGGGAGTGGATGGTGAATGGGTCACAAAGTGTCCAATCAGCAATGCTACTCCCTTGAGCCTGCAGAGAGGTCGGCTGTTTTTACTTCGGAGTTTCTCCATCTAGCGCCAGGAAGAAACCATTAATAGGCCACTTGTGGGCCTTTGGGCAGGAAAGCCATCCTCCAGGTTCCCCACCACACTGAGTGAATTGCACAGAGTTGGAAAGGTGACAGATGCTTCTTCATTTCCCCCATCTTCCCTCCCAATTCTCCGCCAACCCCTGCGTTACTTCCAAACGTTTACTCAAGGACCACATTAAATTCCTCTCCCGCACCACCGCACAGGCACCCCATCCCCCCACTAGGGTTACTGTTGCATCAATCGCTTCGAGCATCACTTACAAAATTACTTTGCCGTCCCAGGTTATTATTCGCTGGATGGCCCTGTGGCACAGTGGTTAACACTACTGCCTCAAGGCGCCGAGGATCCGGCTTTGATCCTGGCCCTGGCGTCACTTTCCATGTGGAGTTTGCACTTTCTCCCCATGTCTGCGTGGGTCTCACTGTCACAACCCAAAGATGGGCGGCACAGTAGTACAGTGGGTAGCACTGTCGCTTCACAGCTCCAGGGTCCCAGGTTCGATTCCCGGCTTGGGTCACTGTCTGTGGCGAGTCTGTACATTCTCCTCATGTCTGCCTGGGTTTCCTCCGGGAGCTCCAGTTTCCTCCCACAGTCCAACGACCTGCAGGTTAGGTAGATTGGCCGTGCTAAATTGCCCTTAGTGCCCAAAGGGGTTGGGTAGGGTTGCTGGGTTACAGGTGTGGGCTTAAGTAGGGTGCTCGGAAGAGCCGGTGCTGATTTGATTGGCCGAAAGGCCTCCTTCTGCACTGTAAAGTCTATGTCTATGTCTATGTATAGGGTAGGTAGACGGGCCACGCTAAACTGCCCCTTAATTGGAAAATTGTTTTAAAGAATTATTCACTGGATACCCAGAAAAAGAACAGTTGAGACTAGTATTCTTATTTCCCCGTTTTACTGATTTTTTTCCTTCCAGATAACTATTTTCGGTTACAGATTTGAAGATATATCTGTTAACCTCCTGATTTGGCGAATAATATTCTTTAATGCAATTGTAAGCCATAAAGCATCTGTAGAGTCTATTCCAAGGAAAATTCCCATGAGGTAACAGCCTGAGAATATGAAAGAAAATAAACAAAGGCTATTATAATTCATAAAGCTGACATTGGTCACCCTTCCAGAGTGAAGATTTTTACTGTGTACTTAGAAACAGCTTTTCAACTTAAAAAAAAACAATTTCTCACTGTCACACTTTATAATGGAAAAATAAAACATTTACTTTTCCTTTCCTTTTGACTGACTGATCAGTGCATAACTTTTTACCAGTGGAGCAAGACATACAAATATAATCTTCAGTCCCAGACCTCATTTTAGTTAAATTGCAAAAACCAAGACTAAAGCGGAAAACATTCCAGGGTAAGATGTTTAATCAGTGTCATAAGCTGCCTGCTTAATCTAGTTATCGCAAGAGATACAACAGCTGGAGTGCTCAGATTTGGTTTGGAATAAACATTACTTCAAACAAGCCACCCTCAAATGTCTGGAAAAATTTGTTCCTGGATTTCTTCTCTTTACATATAGGCGTGATTCAGCAAACATGATGCGTATCAATACTTTGGAGACCCACTGGAAAGGGTGGGAGAGGCAGGACAGACGGTTTGAAAATTAGGAGGTACTATGAAAATCCCCGAGTCACCACACTCTGGCACCTGTTCGAGTTCGCTGAGGAAGAATTTGGAATGTCCAATCCATCTAACAAGCATGTCTTTTGGGACTTGTGGGAGGAAACCGGAGCACCCGGAGGAAACCTAAGCATATTCCGCAAGACAGTGATCTGAGTCATATATCGAACCCGGGTCCCTGGTGCTTTGAAGCAACAATGCTAATCACTGTGCTACCGTGCTGCCCTACCGTCCGCCCTATCTTGGCACCAGCACGACGATGTTAGTATGGAGGACAGGGTTGTCTTTGCCGTTTGTCTGTCCATCTGGTTTAATTATTTTTAGGCTTTGTAGTGGTTTTGGTACAACTGCATCAACCACATTGCTATGGGTTAAAAGAGGTAAGACTTATTTGTTGAATAAGAGAAGTTTTAATTATAATAAATGTATATAGAAAAAAAATCGAAAATAATTTTATCGACTTGTTTTTGTATGTTTGTACCTATAGAGCAAAAACAATCAACCTTTTGGACTTCTGTCAGTGCTCTTGGGATGTTCAAAATGTTCTGTGGCTGGAAAGGTTTGGGAGACTCTGGGCTACCTAGTCAACTCCATTTAGACAAGCTTTAAAACTAAAAGGCTGTAACATAGTCAGATTCAAGTACTTTCAATGAGAAATTGGTCACGAAAGAACTGAACACAAAATTGGACACATCACAGCAGCTAACCAATGATCCATTTTATTTTCATTCTGTGTTCCGATTCATAAACCTTCAAATTCCATTCGGTTGTTTTAAAATCATTTTTTGGCAAACCTTTCTCACTTTTTCGGAATGGTCCAAGAGGACCCTTGGGTGTCACTTCTATATACCAACCCAACCCCTCCCATTTGGGTGGGTATATGTTGGATGATAGATGAAAATTTTAAAAATCTCACATCCAAATCCAATCCAGCTCGAATTAGCTCAGTTTTATTGGTGCTGGGGCTAATTGATCAATCATTTAAATATTTTAATGAGGCTCAGTGCCTCAGATTTATTTTTCTCTATTGCAGCTTTAACATTGGCTGGCTGGGTTTCCTGGTCTCAGCACTTTAAAGGGAGGTGAGTGTTGTGTTCTGCTGTCTTGTCCATGCAATGATTCATACAGAACTGCTGATGACTTACTTAGAATGATGCTTTATTAACACATGGAAGGATAACACACAGAGTGCTATACAGACTAGGTTGCTTTGGAACTACCCGATGTGTGACTGTCCTGGCGTAAGCCTTACTACCCACTCCTGATAGCCGGATGTCACATGACCGATGTCTAATGTCACCTGCCAGTGTGAGGTTGAATTGCTGAATGTATGCATTATTATTCACATGCATATCACCACACTTCCTTACTTTGGAGATGTTGATCATTATATACAAACATAATTGATATCTTTACTTCACATATGTGATTTATGTATAAACAGATTTAACTAATGTATCCACAGACATGGGGCTGGGTTCTCCGCAGCCCCGCACCAAAATCTCGTTTGGCGCGGGGGCGGAGAATCGAATTTTATGCCCGAATCGGGCCCGCACCGCTCCTGTGATTCTCCGGGTACCAGGAGAATCGCTCGCCCGCGAATCACGTCACGCGGCTGGGGGGCCATTGCCAGAGGCCGTCCTAGCGATACTCCGATCTCGATCGGTCGATTTCCCGACGGCATGGTTCTAATCACGTCTGGCTGGTTGGGACTCAGTCCGCGGCCGCCTTGATGGGGGGCGGGGGGGATCCATCACCGGTGGGGGGGCGGGGCCTTATGGGTGGCCGAGGCAGCGATCGGGCAGGTCGGATTAAGCGGTGCGGGGCCAATCCGGGGAACCTCCTTTCTGAGAGCTGGTCCGTAGTCCGAGTCCGCCATGGCGCTCGGCGTGGCCGCTGGAGGCCGCCGCCGTGCGCATTTGCGGACTCTGATCCGGAAGTACGGGGGGCCGTATCTGCAGCCAAAGCTGCGTGACGCTTCCCGGTTTCCTGCTAGCCCCCTGCAGGTAAGTGAATTGCTCTCTATTTTTTGCAGGAAACTGGGGAGTGAAACGCCAGCGTTTTTACGCCGGCATGGGGACATAGCCCCATTTTTTGACTATCTGACCCATGATATTCCTGCTTGGTGTGTCCCCCTTGTGCACAGCTCATTGTTCCTCCCTCACGGGATCACCCTGCTGGTTGTCTGGTGTGTTGTCCGTGTGGAGACTGGTTTCCGTGCCGATCTTTTATGTTTAAGCCTTTTTAGGCGATGCGCCTTGACACCTGGTATTCTCATAGACCATCTTGGTGTCTTCAGCTCCTTCCATTTCTTTACTCAATGCTGTTGGTTGCTGCGTTTCTGTGTGCTTGCGCGATGCTTTCTGCTGCTGCTCTGTTGTGTGGTCTCTGGCCTATCATTCACATTGCCGATGTTTCCTTTCTTGGTGCCCTCGGTGGGACTCACAGTATCACTCACTATCCTTCTCTTCCTCTTTTTTGTTATTAGTGCCAATTTGTGGCCGCTCCTTTTATATTTTTTGTGAGCTATCTTTTGACTGTTTTTCGTCCTTGGTTTGGCTCTGGTAGCACCCATCTTGTCGCTGGCCTGTGCCATGGAATCAGTGTGTTTAGTTATGTCAGCACTTTCAGCTGCAGAGCCTCATCCTCTGGTATCTGGAATGGAATGCACTCTGGTGTCTGGAGTGCCTCACATTCTGGTATCTGGGTAGAATTAGCATCATCAGCACTGGGGGTGCTGCGCCTTCATCTTGGGCTTGAGACCCAAGTGATGGCTCCTCGTCACTCGATATTATGATGCACACCTGGGGCGGGATGCTCCGCCCCGCCACGCCACATTTCTGCCTCACCATGCCAGCGGGATGCTCCATTACGCCGGCCGGTCAATGGGGTTTCCCATTGTGGCACAGCCCCAACCATCGGAAAACCCCCGGGCACCAGCAAAACGGAGCATCGCGCCAGCGGAGAATCCCACCCCTGACCGTTTTCAAACAGCTCAAGTGGGGACTCATCCGCATCGTGTGATAGGATGAACATTTCATCCAATGCCATAGAACTGCATCCTGATTCAGTATCAACTGTCGTTGTGGCGCTGCATACGGATGCAGGCCAAGGTTCACCCCTGTCATGTATTATGATGTGTGTATCACCCATCACCCTGGAACTGTATACAGATGCCATTATTTGCTCTTCAAACTCCCCCTGCGGTGGAATTGCATAATGTCTCAGGGAGCCACTACCGGAACTTCTTCATGGGGCTTTGATGGTTCCCCATCTACTTCTGGAACTAGTGTCTCCAGAATTGGTACAATATTTTCTGATTTCAGTTGGTTCGGAGCTACATCAGTTTCGCCTGAGGTGTCTGCTGCTGCAATCTTGCTGTCCATTTCCACATGCGCCATCTCAGAGTATTCACACTACTCGAGGTCCGGTACTGGCTGGGCATCCCTTGTGATCACCTCATTATTCCCGCCAAATCACCGACGCAGCGCTGCACAGGCTCCCTCACTGAGTGTGCCATCTCCCCCGTGAAACAGCTTTATTCGCGTTTCATATTCGTCCAGTATCTGTCTGCATAGTCTTCATAGGATTCATCAATGTACTCATCTTCAGAGTCTGTGTCATCAGTAAAGACTTCTCCTGTAAAATACGACATTGCACAGCGAATTATGTGTTCACACAGGATTTGAACAATTTCAAAGTCAGCAGCAAGTTTTGCTGCAGGTCTTTTATTTCACATTCCATGCTGTGGAACTTCTGGAGGACTGGAGAAATTGAATAAAGAGTCATTTGGTACTGTTTTCAAAACCGTTTTGCGAGTGCTCCGACCATTAAAGTGCTTCGGCTTTATTTTAATGGTCTTCAATGTGACATTTTTTCCTGTCTTCCAGTCCAGTAACACCCGATGCACCCCATGATTTCGGGTTCAGCACAAAATGAGAATTCCCACTCATCAGGCCCCGATTCCAGCCGGAACGTTTTCTTAATCACCTAGTTTGTAAAATACTATTTTGGCTCAAACGTAAACTCCAGAGTGAAGCTCATCGGCCGTGTAATCTCTGAACATTTAATGTTCACATCTTGCAGTTGCTTTAATATGGACTCATGCTCCTGTATCATACCACTGAGTTTATTCGCCTTCTTGAAGACTGTTAATCAGAAGCCTGGAATTCCCTTTGGCTCTTCCAGTGCCTCATTGGATTTGTCGTCTTGCGCCTGGAACTTCACTTGCTTCTCATCGAGTGAGTTTACCAGTATTTCTGGTCACTCGGTGTCTGGACTATACAGCCGCTCACGACTATTCAGTAAGTCACTTGTTTCGTATGGACTGCTCTGGCTCTTTTCTGAAATTTGATCAATAAAGAACTGCTCTGCTGGAGGCATCTCCTCCACTGCATGAACTGCTCTAATTTGGTCCATTGAAGGACGCGAAAAACATTGTTTCGCGAAATGATTCGTTCGCACCTGGACCATACTATTCCATATGCTGGATATTGACGTGGGCCATGTCAGTTGTCACGTTTCTGGCACAAGATGGCGGCGCTCCTGTCGTCCGCTTAAAACGGCCACCTGCACTGAGACCAAATAGTATTGAACAGCATCACAGTGCTGATGGCACTGGCATCTTCTTCCATGTTGGCACCAAAATGTTTTGAGCTGAGTGTACTAAATTGCTGTGTAGCCAACTCACTCACATGACAATTATTTGTTTTAAGTTTAAGAGTGCCCAATTCATTTTTTCCAATTAAGGGGCAATTTAGCATGGCCAATCCACCTACCCTGCACATCTTTTGGGTTGTGGGGGCGAAGTCCACGCAAACACGGGGTGAATGTGCAAACTCCACACGGACAGTGACCCAGAGCCGGGATCAAACCTGGGACCTCGGTGCCGTGAGACAGCAGTGCTAGCCACTGCGCCACTGTGCTGCCCACATGACAAATCTTAATTGTTTTATCTAATATCAAACCTTCTTCCCATAGCAATCTCTCACGGAGCATGTCATTTGATATGCCAAATAATATTTGGTCGCGGATCACTGAAGATTTCAGATTACTGAAATTGCAGGACTCGGCCTTCAGCCTCAAGTCAGTGACAAAACTGTCGAAGGATTCACTAGATTTCTGGGTACGGGTAATGAAAAATATATCCTTGAAATGATTCATACAGAACTGCTGATGACTTACTTAGAATGATGAATTCATTAACACGTGGAAGGATAATTATACAGAATGCTATTTAGACCAGGTTGCCCTGGAACCACCCGATGTGCGACTGTCCTTGTGTAAGCCTTACTACCCACTCCTGATAGCCGAATATTGCATGACTGATGAGAGTTCAGAAGAGTGAAGTACTCTCACAACTAACAAGGCTAATTCCTCATTTGAAATGCCCTTCAACTGTGAAGCTAGAGGCTGCTCACAGTCAATGGGGGTGAAATTGGCTTTCAGGAGAGACACCACCTGCTGGTGAGAGGTCGCATATTTGAGTGTATGCAATATTATTCACAGGTATATCACCACAGTGAGGAAAGTTGCATGGAACAGCAAAGTGCTTTTCCACAGTGCTGCCTCTGGGCCAGGTGCAATGGGACACTTCAACAACCAAAACCCACTCGCAACACCCAAGTAAACCTGTTAACATCCCAAGAAATCTTCTGACACCCCCATTGATATGACACATTTCCATGGCTTGTAGTCACTCTGCCTGCAATCGCCTCTTCTCTCCATGATCTCCCTACTTCCCTTCTTTCCCCCACCATTGATTTCACTGCTACTGTACCCACTTCAATCAGACATGATTTAGTAACAATTCTGCTGCTGTCATTTACAATTTCTCCCGTTCCATCATTTGTTTCCGCACTTGAGCTCATAACATTCCTTTTTGCCTTGCACCATTATCCCTTTTGTCAGTCATTCACCAGCCTTATACCCTATCACAGACCTTCACTTTGATTCTTTCCTCAGCTCCCTCCTTTCCCTGTCTCTCTACTTGTTTAAAACTTATCACATGACGGCACGGTGGAACAGTGGTTGGCACTGCTGCCTCACAGCACCAGGAATCTGGGTTCAATTCCCGACTTGAGTGATTGTGTGGAGTTTGCATTTTCTCCCCGTGCCTGCATGGATTTCGTCCTGGTACTCCGGTTTCCTTCCACAGTCCAAAGGTGTGCAAGTTAGGTGGATTGGCCATGCTAAATTGCCCCTTACTACCAAAGATGTGCAGGGCAGGCAGGGTTACAAGGATAAGGCAGGTGAGCGGGCCGAGGCAGTGTGTACTTTCAAAGGGTCGGTGCAGACTCGATGGGCCAAATGGCCAACCTCTGCACTGTAGGAATTCTGTGTTCTATCATTTTCTAGTTCTGTTGAACCATCAGCTTCCTGACAAGTTAATTCGATTTCTCTATCCATAAAACCTGTCTGGTCTGCATTTCAGGTTTCCAGCATCTGCAGTATTTCGCGAAGAAGAATTAAGTATTCAGTTTACTTGCTTCTCCTGTACCTGAGTTATGGACATATTCAAAAGCAAAATATTGAATAAGGAATTGCAAGAAATGTTTCTTTTAGATTTAACTACCTTTTATCTTCCAATAAAATAGCTTGCCTCCTATGTTTTATGCTAAGTTTTTATATATATATATATATGGGTAAAGCTGGATGGCGTGCCTTTAAATGATTAATTGATTGACTGATTAACAGTTAGTGATTTCTGACAGGTTGAAGACTAAAGGCATTCATCAGATTTATATTTGATTCAGAGGGAGAAATGTATACCCTACAGATCTGATTGCAAAGGTGTGCCAAATCAACAGGACTTCTATTATCTAAATCAAAGGGTACAGAGGGTAACCAAAAAGGAGAGTTACATCTATAATGGAGGACTGATTTCGTAACAAAAAATGTTTGGGCTGCTTTGCAAACGTTGAAACATTTCAGCTTGCTTTTCCATCACTGTCAGTTTTGACTAAGTTGTAATGGACTAAAAATAAACGTAGTGCATTTGGAATACTGAATGTTGGAAATTTTTGATCAAAAGATTTTGGGGGGAAAACAGCTATTGATGCTTGTATATTACCAGTGCCTTTGATAATGAGGAACATTTAAACTTATGCAACCTTTATAACAGGGGATACACAACTAAATATTGTAAATATTATAAATTTGTTGACTTCCTCCGGGTTATCTGCGCTTTCAAAATAAAATGCAACCTCTTCAAATCGCAAGGTGAATAGAGAAAGATAAGATTATTCATAGTGTGCTTGGTTTTCTGTCCTTCATAAGAAACCATAAATATTTCTTTTCACATTATCTCTTGAAAATAATCTAAGATTTTTGCATCCAGTTTTTATCAGATCATTCTGCGTGATCATATTATGTTGAATATAGTTCTTCGTGACAAACATAGTAAATTTTCCTTTTACTAGTTTTAACATTGCAAAACAGTGTAGAGGAACATTGGAACCGGAGAAGGCCATCCAGCCCCTCGAGTCTGCTCTGCCATTCGAATCATAGAACCATAAAATTCCTACAATGCAGAAGGAGGCCATTTAGCCCATTGAGTCTGCACAGACCCTTTGAAAGAGCACCCTACCTAGGCCCACTCCCCCGTAACCCCACCTAACCTGAACATCTTTGGACATTAAGGGGCAATTTAGCATGACCAATCCACCTAACCTGTACATCTTTGGACTGTGGGAGGAAACTGGAGCACCCGGAGGAAACCCACACAGTCATGGAGAGAAAATGCAAACTCCGCACAGATAGTCACCCAAGGTTGGAATTGAACCCAGGAACCTGGCACTGTGAGGCAACAGTGTTGATTAACATTAAAATTAACAATTGATCCAGCATCAATTATCTTGTGTGGAAAAGATTTACAATCCTCTATCACTCTTTGTGTGTCAAAGTGCTTCCTAACATTTGTCCTTTTGACCCTAATTTTTAGACTCTTTCACTAGTTATCGAATCTCCAACCAGTGGAAACAGTTTATCTTTATTGTATGGGTCCTTCCTAATGATTCCCTAATTTCCCCTTTCTTTATTTTTGCTGTTATCATTTTGATCCATGCATACTTAATGGTCAAGCAGCATAGCAAATGAGCAATACAGAAAGTTGTGACATAGTATATGGTGCTGATTTTTCAAACAGAAGTACCCAGACTTTGTGGCAGCCAGAAATGTGGTGGGACACGGTTCGATTGGTTGGCTGGTGGCCAATGATTGGCCGAAAGGCCATATTCTGCCTGGTAACAGGTGGCAATTGGACCCTGCCTGAGTAGGATGATTTCCAGAGACCTAAAGAAAGCAGAGTTGAGACCTGGTCACACAGGGACAAGGATCAGCACCCTCTCTTCTCTCTCTCTCTAATTCTCTCTCCAGAAAGACTGTGAGTTGATATATTTCTGAACCTACAGAGAACTTGAATGAATGAATATACAGTGAAAACCATTACAGGCTTCAAACAGAGCGCTGGATCTGAAAGGTTACTTTGAAAGAAGTTTTGCTTAAAGACAAGCATCTGAAACCAAGACTCTTTTTCCTTTTCCTTATCATTTTCACCCCCCTCCTCCCCTCTGTGTTTGTCTGTCTTGTGTGTGTGTGCAAGTTAAAGTGGAGGATTAGGAATTAATAATAGGTAACTAGTTGTATTTGATGCATACTTCATTATAGTTCTCGTTATTAATAAAAAGTAAATCTGTTTAAATTTACAAAGTGGTGACTATAATTAATGGAAAGCCAAGGACTTTGGGTATTTTTAAAAGAATTATTGGTTAATTCTCAATCTTCAGCATGGTTCCACATTCAGCATGTAACATCTAAGGAGGAATCTTTGGTATTGCAACAAAAATAATCAGAGTTGTAGTTGACCAAACATTCACTTGTCCAATCCTGGAGTGTGCAAGACGTGTGAGACTGTTATATGGCGAGGGATATGAATAAGATTGAAGCGAACCAGAGATAAGCTGTATGATTCTGCATGAATCAATATGGGCAACACACCAGTGTCACATTCTTGATCAAAGATCAGGAATGGGAATCACTACAATAAAGGAGAGAGAAATATATACTTACCATGTTCGATAAAATATAAAATATAGAATGGACTGGTGGGAATTGACAGAAACAAATACTTGCGGTCCTCCAGCAATGACAAATCATGAGGTCATCATCCACACAAACTATAAAGACCTTGGCCGGGATTCTCCCTTCTGGGGACTAAGTCCCCACGCCGGTGGGAGAACTGGTGCCAACCGCTCCGGCGTCAACAGCCCCCGAAAGTGCGGAATTCTCTGCATTTTTGGGGGCTAGGTGGACGGCGGAGCGGTTGATGTCGCTCCAGTCGGCGGCGAAGGGCTGGCGCGAGTTTGTGCATGCCTCCGGCAGGATCTTGCGTATGCGCAGAACCGCCAGCATGGTTCTGCGCATGCACAGACCGGCCGGCGTATTTTGGCGCATGCGCGGGGGTTCTCTTCTCGGTGCCAGCCAAGGCGGAGCCCTCCAGGGGCCGGCGCGGAAGGAAGAAGTTCCCCCATGGAATAGGCCCGCCCGCAGATCGGTGGGCCCCGATAGCGGGCCAGGCCACCATGCTCCCCCCCCCCCCCCTCACCGGGGTCGGATCCCCCCGCATCCTCGCCAACATACCTGCCAGGTCCCGCCGGTACGTGAGTTGAGTGATTCACGCCGGCAGGACTGGCTAAAAACAGACGGCCATCGGTGCCCGGAGAATTGTCGGGGGGGACGGACGCTGCCAAAGGCCCCTGACCGGCGTGGCATGAATCCCGCCCCCGCCACCGGAGAATACGGCAGCCGGCGTCGGGGCAGCAGGGCGGGATTCACTCCACCCCCCGGGATTCTCCGACCCAGCGGGGGGGTCGGAGAATCCCGCCCCATTTGTTTCCAAGACAGAGTATCAACAAATTCTCTTCCCAAGGACAAGCACACAGTGGAATAAGCTGCCAAAGGAGACAGCCAAAGTCCCATCACTTGAAATCTGCAAGACCCATCTCTAGATTATTTACATTTGCAAGTTTTCTTTATTGGATTACCAGTTTAGTAGATCATGTCTGAATTTGCTGGCACTGCCGATATAAATGTTGGTGGAAAATTGGTATTAATCTGTAATTTTGACACGACGAATACAGAAACAGAAGTAGCATATAAATCAGGAAATATACACAAAATACATTTTACAGCTCCCAAAAGCGAGCTGGGAGGTGGAGAGCACATAAAATCAGATGGGATGACAGGGGGTACTGTGTTTGTCATCTTGCTGCCTCTACTGGTATCTCACCAATGCTGGGATAGGTGACAGATGGCTCACCCACCGTTAGGTCAATTGAGACCCTTAATTAATGGCAACTTAAGGCCCTCTGCCCACAGCCACTGGAATTTTACCAGCAACGGTTGTGCACTTCATCACCTGGGGAAGCCATCTCATAAAACCTGGTGGCCTCCCTGTTGGATCAGTAGGGGTCTGCATGATCAGACATCCTGCAGTCCATGGAGGGCCCTGTCACCACGTCCCACACCAGGGCCTGCTTGACTGGCCCGAACAAGCCCTGACAACTTGGCTGCTCTCCTCAATACCTGGCCCAGGGACTGTTTCCTTCTTCAATAAAGGTTCAAAGTAGTTGAAGCCATATTCAGCACAACCGTGAGAACACATCTCAACTGGTACCATAAAATGCGATGGGTATTCGAGCCGACCACCACCTCTAAAAACCTATTCCACTGTCTGCAAACCTCATCAGTAATTACTGCAGATGATGTAGCTTTGTGAGTAATTAAGGGGCGGGATTCTCCCCTACCCGGTGGGGCGGGGGGTCCCGGCGGGATGGAGTGGCGTGAACCACTCCAGCGTCGGGCAACCCCAAAGGTGCGGATTTCCTCCGCACCTTTCAGGGCCAAGCCCTCACCTTGAAGGGCTAAGCCCGTGCCGGAGTGGTTGCCATCCCGCCGGCTGGCGTGGAAGGCCTTTGGCGCCATGCGAGCCGGGGATGAAGGGACTCCGCCGGCCTGCGTAAGTCCGCGCATGCGCGAGGGCGTCAGCGGCTGCTGACATCATCCTCGCACATGCCCCGGGGGGGAGGGGGGGTCACCGCCGCGTCGGCCATCGCCGAAGTTCACCAACTTCGCCGAAGTTCACCAACTATTCCAGGTCTTTTCTGGGATGCACTCTGAGGCATTGACTTGCAAAACGGGCACTCACGACTTTAAATGAATTAAGTACGCAGATTACTAAGAAAGCAATGACTTCTGATATTAGAGAACACCAAAGCAAAATTAAGATAGCGAAACTTTTATTGCTGATCGCATCTGAGAAAAATATTTTTTCCAAATGAAAAAGATAAAATGGGCTGTACCATTGAATACTTCCAATGTAAGAAACCGCCGCAGTACAGAATGACCCAGGAAAATAAATAAAGGGTATAAAATGACCTCTTGTCTGTCACTTCAAAAGAATTAACTTCTGTTCTCCATCTCTAGTGGAAAGACTTAATAAATAGCAAAGTATCACTGCAGTTTGAAAGCTCATTTTTCTTTATCCAGTAAATGTGTTGGTTGCATTGAAAATGAATCATGCATTGAAACCCTTATTTAAAGTTCCTGTCAGCCCATCTGTTTCTTTTATTATGAATGTAATGAGTGTGGCTCAAAGGACCTCTTTGTCACAATTATTATTTTAAATATTTATTACTGCTGCAATATAGAGTAATGTTAGCCCTATAAAAATGTTGCTGAGGTTACAATATATAAACAAATTCTGACAATACCCCTCTGTGTTGTATCAACATTAAATGGTGTTGAGTTATGCTGCTCCTTGTGTCATTGGCACACTATTGTTGCATGAAAGAAACAAAGAAAACTCATTTGTATAGATGTCCCAAAGCACTTCACAGCCAATGAAGAGCTCTTGATCTGTAATCATTATTGTAATGTGGGAAACCTGGAAGCCAATTTACACAACGCAAGGTTCCGCATACAGCCAGATGCTAATGATCAAATCATCTGCTTTTCGTGACATTGGCCAGGACAAGGGGGACAGGCCCCCCCAGCTCCTGTGCGAAATGGTGCCATGGGATCTTTCACCATTCTTCTCAGAGAGCCTTGCTTTAACATTACCGCCTGAAAAGGCAGCACATCTGCCAGTGCAGCTCTCCCTCAACACTACACTGAAATGTCAGCCGAGACCATGTGTTCAAGTCTATGGAATAGGACATAAACCAACAACGTTCTGACTCAGAGGAGAAAGGGTTCCCAGCTGAACCACAGAAAACAGTTAAAAAGAGAAGAGTCTTATCCTTCTTTGACATCACAGATCTAAATGTCATATTGTAAATGACATGCAGCAAGAGTTTTTTTTACAAAAACTCATTCCAGATTTGAAAGTTTCTTCCTTGGTGCTAAATCTGCTTAAAAACAGGAAACATATTCCAGTGCTATCGTCGGACTCTGAAGATTTACACGTAGCGTTAGTCCTTTGAATAGCTGGTAGTGTACAATTTGGTATAACTATGATCAGCTTGGGCTAGAGGCTAAGCTCTCCCCAATTGGTTTTGCTATAAAATGATTTCTATGTCTGTACATTAAGCTTTATTCCGAATATATTTCTCTGCCAAATAAAAATTGTTCTTGCACCAATGTTCCAGATTATGTGACATAAAATTAATAGTAGATCCTTCAAATGTTGGTTCAATTTTGAGCTGTGATATATCTGAGACTTTGAGGGCGATTCTCTGGCCATGTTGTGCCTACTGCAAATCCCGCAAAGCCAGGAGAGTTTGGGGACAGCACTGAAACGGGATTTGTGCCGGGCGCAAAACAGTTTCCGATTATCCCGACCCGCTCTAGCTGGCGTAATCAGGATCTCGCCCAGAAGGGGTGAGCAGTTAATTTGCATTAATTTTAATCTCATTAGTGAGTTGTGATATTTATACAGCAATATTACGCACTAGTATAGAGATAGAAAAAACTTTATGCAGCTTAATCATCAAATTATCAAATGGCAAGGCCTTTATGTGACCGTCTGTTAATGCAATGATTTGTTTTTGATGTGATCAAACTTGCTTGACAAAAGCATGAGTGAGGGTTTCACAGGAGTGGATAACGTTGAGGAAATGGGTAGCGTTAGAGGTCTTTGTGATGGAGAGGACATCCTGGTCTGAAAGGACATCCTGGCTGCAAACAGTATGATTCAATGAATAGGGCTAAAATTGAGGACATGTTTAGTAACAGCATGTTTGCCTCCAGCCAGAAGGCCACATTACCTAATTGAGGCTGACACATCAAAAACAAATCATACTGTTAGAGATAACACCCTTTTTTGGAAGAGATATTAAAATTGAGGCTGCCTGCTCCCTCAAGACTGGGTGAAAAAATAAGGGGCACTTCATGAGAGCAATGGACCAGGGTGAGCATGGTGTGGAGAGCTGGCAAAACCTGCGGAGCTGGGGTTTTGGGGGTGCCGACAAAACTGTGTGGTTGGTGTGGAGACTGCGGGAGCAAGTAGAGATAATTTGCTGCTGACAGTGTGGATGTCCACACTGTGAGAGGGAGTGGAGGGTAGCAGGCGGGTATGTGGTGAGACTGTGGGATGACTGAAGTGTTGGGTGCTCTGAGATACAGACGAACCAACACGGTTGCGATTGGTACAACGCAGTTTTATTCCTTTAAACTATTTATATAACAAACTTGGTACTCAGCACGTGGTGACTGTGTGAGTGTCTGGCTTTGAAGTCCTTGCCCTGTGCCGTCTCCTGATGGACTGCCCAGGAAGTGTCGTGTTTCTTGTTTTGAACTGTGTATGCTCTTGTCTGTGATTGGCTGTTGTGTTATGTGTGCTAATTGGTCCGTTGCTCTGTTTATCATTATGTATGTGTGTATGTGCTGTGATGTTCACTTGAATATCATGACATCCCCCCTTTTTTTACAAGATTATGTGCCTACGTGGTTATAAATAGAAATGTGTACTGAGTGCAGCTAAATGTGTGTGTGTGTAATATTTACAGCATGTACATGGGGCTTAACTAAATACAAGGGGCGATGTCGGGTGTGACACACTAACGAGGTTGTACCATAACAAAAAAAAACGTGGAAATGTGGAACGATAAAACGAATGCCTGTAACGAGAAGAACATAGACATGTTAAAACAGTGGTTGCATGAGTTCAACGTGTAAACAGTCTCATAAGTCCAGTCTAGTAGGTGGGCCTCAAATTCGGCTTGACCGCCTCAAGGGTGGGTCAGGAACCACTGGCTGAGGTGGGGACCTGGCCACGGGCGGCGACGGAAGGGGCATGGTAGCAGGCAGCTCCACAACGTCGCTATCAGGAACCACAGGAGGACACGGCGTCAGTGTAAGGTCTCGTTGCGAGCGTGGAAGTAGGCGAAGAGCCCGGCGATTGCGCCTATGCACGGATCCATCAGGCATGTGTACCAGGAACGAGCGGGGAGCCACACGTCGGAGAACATCAGCAGGTGCTGAACAGCCACCTTCTGGTAGGTGGATGCGGACGTCGTCTCCAGGGGCCAGGGCGGGAAGATCATTTGCATGTGTGTCATATGACCTCTTCTGGCGATCGCACTGCAGTTGCATCCTCTGCAGTACCGGAGCATGGTCTATTGTTGGTGCCAGGATGGAAGGAACAGTGGTCTTGAGGGCGCGACCCATCAGCAGCTGTGCTGGTGAGAGACCAGTGGCTAGTGGGGCCGAGCGATAGGCCAGCAGGGCGAGGCAGAAGTCCGACCCGGCAGCAGCAGCCTTGCAGAGGAGCCGCTTGGTAATGTGAATGCCCTTCTCCGCCTTTCCATTTGACTGGGGATGTAGAGGGCTGGACATCACGTGTGTGAAGCCATACAAGGCAGCAAATAATGACCATTCCTGGCTGGCGAAACAGGGCCCATTGTCCGACATGACAGTCATCGGAATGCCGTGGCGAGCAAAGGTGTCTTTGCAGGCCCTGATGACAGCAGACAACGTCAAATTGTGCAGGCGTATGACTTCTGGGTAGTTGGAGAAGTAGTCAACTATGATGACATAGTCCCTGCCGAGCGCGTGAAACAGGTCCACACCCACCTTCGCCCAGGGGGACGTCACCAGCTCATGGGGCAGAAGCGTTTCAGGAGGTTGCGCCAGCTGAAACCTTTGGCAGGTTGTACAGTTGAGCACCATGTTGGCGATATCGTCACTGATGCCCGGCCAGGATACCGCCTCTCGGGCCCTCCGTCTGCACTTCTCGACCCCTAAGTGGCCTTCATGTAGTTGGTCGAGAACCAGCTTGCGCATGCTGTGCGGAATCACAATCCGGTCCAGCTTCAGAAGGACGCCATCAATGATGGCCAGGTCGTCTCGGAGATTGTAGAACTGCGGGCACTGCCCTTTGAGCCACCCTCCCATCATGTGGCACTTCACACGCTGTAGAAGGGGGTCGGCCGCAGTCTCTCGGCGAATACGGGCCAGACTGGAGTCGTCAGCTGGCAGATTTGCCGATGTGAAAGCCACCTGAGCCTCGACCTGACATACGAACCCCTCCGCATCTGGCGGCGTGCTCACTGCTCTGGATAGGGCATCAGCAACGATGAGTTCCTTCCCTGGAGTGTAGACCAATTGGAAGTCGTACCTCCTGAGTTTAAGTAGGATGCGCTGGAGGCGAGGGGTCATCTCGTTCAGGTCCTTGTTTATTATGCTGACCAAGGTGCGGTGGTCAGTTTTGACAGTGAACCTGGGAAGACCATATACATAATCATGGAACTTGTCTAAACCAGTTAGCAAGCCGAGGCACTCCTTTTCGATCTGCGCATAGCGCTGCTCTGTGGGGGTCATGGCTCGCGATGCATAGGCAACTTGGGCCCATGATGCCGTGTCATCCCGCTGCAGGAGCACTGCTCCAATGCCAGATTGGCTGGCATCAGTCGAGATTTTGGTGGCACGAGACGTGCCAAAGAACGCCAATACCGGTGCTGTGGTGAGTTTGAGTTTGAGCTCCTCCCATTCCAGCTGGTGTGTGTGTTGCCACTGGACCTCTGTGGACTTTTTGACGAGGTGGCGCAGAGCCGTCGTGTGGGAGGCAAGGTTGGGAATGAACTTCCCCAGGAAGTTGACCATGCTAAGGAAGCGTAGCACTGCTTTCTTGTCGGCCGGCCGCGGCATGGCTGTGATGGCGCTCACCTTGTCTGCATCCGGACGGACCCCTGACCGGGAGATATGGTCCCCAAGGAACTTCAACTCGGTCTGGCCAAAGGAATACTTGGCTCGGTTGAGGCGCAGGCCGTTTTCCCGTATGTAGGCAAAAACGCGTTGCAGACGATATATGTGCTCCTGTGGTGTGGTGGACCAGATGATGACATCGTCCACATATACGCAAACCCCTTTGATGCCTTCCATCATCTGCTCCATGATCCTATGAAAGACCTCGGATGCCGAGATGATGCCAAATGGCATCCGGTTGTAGCAGAACCTGCCGAAAGGGGTGTCGAAGGTGCATAGCTTTCGGCTGGAGGGATCGAGTTGGATCTGCCAAAACCCCTTAGAAGCATCCAGTTTCGTAAATACTTTCGCCTGGGCCATTTCACTGGTGATCTCCTCCCGTTTGGGTATGGGATAATGTTCCCTCATGATATTATTATTGAGATCTTTGGGGTCAATACAGATGCGGAGCTCGCCGGAGGGCTTCTTGACACACACCATGGAGCTGACCCACGGCGTGGGCTCCGTGACACTGGATAGGACCCCTTGTTCCTGGAGATCCTGCAGCTGCTGTTTGAGGCAGTCGTTAAGTGGTGCAGGAACCCTGCGAGGTGTGTGAATGACCGGGATGACGTCCGGTTTGAGGCGAATTCGGTAGGTGTATGGCAGTGTTCCCATGCCCTCGAATGCCTCCTGGTTGTGGGCGAGGTGCGATTGGAGCTGTGCGTTGAATTCTGCATCCGGGACGTCAGATGTGCCGTCTGGAGAGAGCGAGTGGACTCGTTGCACGAGGTGGAGAGCCTTGCATGCCTGTGCGCCCAGCAGGGAGTCCTTCCATGAGCCGACTATCTCGAACGAGAGTGTGGCCGTGAGTGTGTCACCTGGAGCTGGCAGGATCCCATAGCCGGGATAACGTTCCCGTTGTAGTCGACCATCCTGCACCGGGACGGCCGGATTGGTGGTCTGACCTTCATGGCATAGAAGACGGACCATGCTATGAGGTTGGCGGAGGCGCCAGTCTCCAGGCGGAAAGTGATCGGCGATCGGTTGACCGTCAGGGTGGCACACCATTCATCACCCGGATTGATTGTGTTGACCCGGTTCCCATCAATGACCGCAACCCAAAGGCGTCTTGGTCATCTGTGTCATCGGTTTGGATGTCGTAATGTGGAGGCTGAATGGTCCGCACATTCCTGCGAGGTTGTCGGAGATGCGGAAGATCAACAGGTTGAGCTGCTCGACAGTAAGCAGCGTAGTTTACGACCCACCTTGCCATAGCGTAGGCATTGTCGGGTTTTTGTGGGACATTGCCCTTTTAAATGTGCAGCTCCACAGTTGCCGCACGTCGTGACATCATGGCGTTCGTTATGCCACTGCGCATGCGCAGTTCGGTCTTGCGTCGAGCGCCCTGCACATCACGTCCCTCAGTGTTGCCATAGGTTTTAGCGCGCACAAGCACGGGAGGCCTCGATAAGCGCTCGAAACGGCTGCCCTCGTTCGGGCCGCGGGCCGGGAGAAACCGGATCGCCTGGACCCGTTCGGCCTCGTGGGGCACCTGGCTCGCCGATCCGGTCGCGTAGGACCCCCTCCAGGCCGATACGGTCGCCTGAAATTGGGCATAGCGGCTAGTTACGTTCTCGTGCAGGACACAGGCTTCAACTGCAGATGCTAAGGCCAGGCCTTTTATTTTTAGAAGCTGCTGGCGTAGGCTGCCGGAGGCAACCCCAAAAACGATCTGGTCCCGGATCATGGACTCTGAGGTGGTGTCGTAACCGCAGGACTGCGCGAGTATGCAGAGATGCGTCAGGAAGGACTGAAAGAGCTCATCCTTACCTTGCAGGCACTGCTGGAAGACATACCTCTCAAAGCTCTCGTTGACCTCAACGTTGAAGAGTTTGTCGAGCTTGAGGAGGACCGTGTCATATTTAGATTTGTCCTCGCCTTCCGCGAACACCAGGGAATTGTATATATGGATGGCGTGCTGACCTGCGGTGGTGAGGAGGATGGCGATCTTCCTTTTGTCCGAGGCGCCCTGTTTTTCATTGGCTTCCATAAAGAGTTTGAAGCGCTGCTTGAACATCGTCCAATTTATGCCAAGGTTCCCAACGACTTGCAACGGCTGCGGTGTGTTGACGGTGTCCATGGCGCAGGATGGCGGATTTGTGGGCAGGTTTAGATTCACTTCTGGAACCATGAAGTGTTGGGTGCTCTGAGATACAGACGAACCAACACGGTTGCGATAGGTAGAACGCAGTTTTATTCCTTTAAACTATTTATATAACAAACTTGGTACTCAGCACGTGGTGACTGTGTGAGTGTCTGGCTTTGAGGTCCTTGCCCTGTGCCGTCTCCTGATGGACTGCCCAGGAAGTGTCGTGTTTCTTGTTTTGTACTGTGTATGCTCTTGTCTGTGATTGGCTGTCGTGTTATGTGTGCTAATTGGTCCGTTGCTCTGTCTACCATTATGTATGTGTGTATGTGCTGTGATGTTCAATGACGAGGGTGTTTAGGGGATGTTGCTGCGTCTGTGGGGGGGAGGGACTGCTGCCAAGCCTCTTATGATCGACCACTTGGACCAAATCCTTGGTTGCCCTCTTAATCGCCCTTCACTTGGTTCAGAGTTGGTTTTCCATCTGTTATGTAAATACAGGTAAAAGTAGGCAACATGCATAGTTTCCAGTGATTTTTGCAGTTAAATCTCTGTCCATATGGTATATGAACACTGGATTAGTTGAGTAGCACTTATGTTTGGCTCTTGCATGCACTTTCAAATGTGATCTCATGAACAGCACAGTATGTGCAGTTTTAAGCATAGTCACCTCATAAATACCAGGGTATCTTGTGGAAAAGTTCCTGTCACTAAACAGACAATCTAAATTGTGGGCATTATGTGACAATGCAAAGGTTAAATGAAGAAAACACCAATAAAAAGGTTGAAAGAAGAAAACTAAAAATAACATGTATGAGCTCTATTGAAACATGAGACTTACACCATACTGAAGCAATACACAGTTGGAAATTATATCCGTTTTGACATGATGGAAATCTGTTTTAAGTTGAAGCTTTAAGATACTAAAAACATTCAGTGCAACAATAATCATCAAATCATTCAGGGCCACAACAAATACATGGATGCCCCATATTAGACATGTGAAATGGACTTGCATTTTCATACTTTAAAAAAGAAAACCCAATTAAACATGGGGCGGGATTCTCCGGTTCCCCTGCCACATGTTACTCGGCGGCACGTCGTTCACTGGTGGTGGGATTCTATCTTCCCGCTGCTTGTCAATGGGATTTCCCATTGTAACCACCCAATGGTGTCGGGAACCCCGCGGGCAGAGTGAATCACAACGACCAGAGAATTCCGACCACAAGTCTTTCTTCAAATGTATTAAAGATGTGCAGAGAATTCTAATCAATATGCCACATAGCCTTAATTGCATGCAGTCAAATGGTTTAGTTCTTAATAAACCACTATTTATGTGTTATCTATATAGTTTTGAGGTCATCTTGTGGTGAAAGAGGTAAGCAATGAGCTGAGGGAGAAGTCATGCACTGAAATAAACCATTGCGGGTACCAGCCATGTGATGTAAGTGGCAAATTAGGTAACTCATTTACTTGACACCAGAAGCATTAGATTGGAGGAAAAAGAATCACATTATTTCTAGAAACTGAAAAGAATGCATTTGATAAGCACTGCAGGGACCTGTAATCTACAAACTTTTTATCAATCCAAACTTATATTTTAATTACAAATTCACTGTCCTGCAGACAAAGAAAGTGTTAGTTTCTCGCACAGTACCACTGCCTGGTAAAGACATTGCTTTCTTAATCTAAAAAAAACAGCACTTATGTGGCTGCCTGCTGATTTCCAGGCTGTTATGTGATTAAATGACAATTCTCTGCCAATATGTCTAGACATTAATTAGACAGTGCCACACAGGGGTTTTGAATTAGAGAGCTGACAAGTTAAGTTGAAGATATTGGCTCACAGATATAAAACCGTTTTACTTAAACTAGCCTCAAACTATAACTTGTACGTATAAATGAATAGAAAATGTAATTTAACTAAACAAGTTTCTTTCCACAGGGTCCTGCTGACAAAGAGCTGTAGTGTGTTCTCAAAATACACCGAATGAGCACGGACGTTGTGGAGATTTGTGGTTCCTTTGTCAGAACAGAAAAGACGATACTTGAGCTGTCATTCAGTTGGTAGCACTGTTACTTCTAGTAACTGCAGGGTGACCAAGTCTCATGGGAACAAGTAAGGGGCTCTCTGACAGGGGACGTAGAGTAAAGGATTAACATCAGGAGCAGCTGATATTGATGTCACCACTGATGTAAGAAAGATGCAATGTCACATGACTAAGTAATCATGATCTGGAGTAAAGCAGAAAAATAACTTTGTGTCGAGTACCGAGACGGGCATAGATCTGTAAATGAACAAGAATGGATTTCACAAAGAATAATCTCTGGGAGCATTCTTAGGAAAACAGTTAAACCCTAAAGAAATCAGGACCACGATTGAATAGACGGTATAACATAAAATAATCTTTCCAGTTACCGTACTTACAAAGTTGTGTTCTTGAATGGTCACAGTGCCAAAGCCTAACAGTTCAATCAGGACCTGCATGGACTTGACTGAATAACACAAATCAATGAAGTGCAAAATCTACCTGATGACATCAGTGGATGAAAGCCGCGATAAATTAACAAAACACACCCGCTTCACAAAATTAGAATTTTAAAGTGACTTTTGGCAGTTTCCTGGATGAAGAATCCAGATTGTTAACTACTGTTATCATCCCATTTCGTCATTATTGTTACCATTCAAATTCTATGCAGCAATGTGGAATATTGTCCAGGTAGGTACAGTACACAAAAAACAGGACAAATCCAACACGACCAATTGCCACCCTATCAGTCTACTCTTGGTCATCAATAAAGTGATGGAAAGGTTCATCAATGGTGCTACCAAGCAGCATGTGCCAAGCAATAACCTGCTCACTGACGCTGTGCTTGGGTTCCGCCAGGGCCACACAGCACCTGACCTCATTACAGCTTTGGTACAATCATGGACAAAGTGCTGAACTCCAGAGGTGAGGTGAGAGTCACTGTCCTTGACATCAAGGTCATATTTAACCGAGTGTGGCATCGAGGAGACTTGCAAAGCTAGATCCATGAGAATCAGGGGCAAAGCTCTCCATTAGTTGGAGTCATACGAGCACAAAGGAAGATGGTTGTGGTTGTTGGTGGTCAGTAATCTCAGCTCCTGTCATTCCTCAGGCTAGTGTCCTAGGCCCAACCATCTTCAGCTGCTTCATCAATGACATTTTATTATGTATCAGTGAATACATCCCTGCTGGTAAAGTGAAACACGATGTGTAATGACTTCATCAGAGTGTTTGTGTGGTCTTTGCGGTTCTCCATCTTAGATTGTATAAGCAACACCTCATAACAAAACCTCTCATTGTATTTGAAAGAATCCAGAGTGTGGGCACCCCTGTACCTTTTCTCTTTGCGGCTAACAAAGGAATATGGCGAAAGAGAAAACTGGCGACGAGGATTGAGGCAAAGTAAATTGCTGAAGATGAAATTCATCAACAAGAAATAATGGAGGCGGCATTGGGGGCAACAGAAGATACTTGTGACTGGACTCACACACACATATGCACATCGGGTGAAGTACAGCCCCCGATGCTGAAGCTTTAAAAAATCCGAACACCAACCGTGAGTAAAAAATGAAAATGAATGAAATGAAATGAAATGAAATGAAATGAAAATGAAAATGAAAATGAAAATCGCTTATTGTCACAAGTAGACTTCAATGAAGTTACTGTGAAAAGCCCCTAGTCGCCACATTCCGGCGCCTGTTCGGCGTGGCTGTTACGGGAATTGAACCGTGCTGCTGGCCTGCCTTGGTCTGCTTTCAAAGCCAGCGATTTAGCCCTGTGCTAAACAGCCTCATGATGAGCTAAATAACCTCAAAATGAACCACAGTTCGGGAAACTTGCTTGCGTTGAAGTGAGTAGAGTCTGAGTTACAGGGGCCTGGCATGTGGCAAAGCTAAATGGGTTGTGGATAATGGGGATTCAGATGTCTTCCAACTCTGTACAGGCCATTGCTGGGGGAAAAGTTGATCGATAATCAGGCTTAGAACAAAAAAATCTTGTTGCTTGGTAGATCAGGGGATCTTTTGTGCCATACCTTCGAAAGAATCGGAATTGAGGAATTGGTTGAAGTGTAGACCTTAGGAACTGGGATGCAAAATGGCAGGAAACTGGCAGGAAACCCATGGATGCAAACTGTGAAACTTGGTACTCATATGAAAGAAGATTCTAATTATACCTCAGAGCAATCAAATTGAAGGACCTAAAGGTCGCAACATGTCTCAGTTCAGTAGGGGTTAAAACTTTTATGTGCTAACCAGCAAAACCGGGAAAATGACTGACATCGAACTATGACATTTTCTTTTCCTAGACCATTATGGATTGCAGAAAGGTTTTGGTTTCACTGACATAGCCAGGAAGAAGGTGAAAGCAGCTACAATTCGAAGTGATTTTATATATATCGCAAAATACTGCGAGTTTGGTGCAACACGATGATACCCTTCATGATAGGCCGATTTGTGGACTCCACGGTGAAGTTATTCAGAGGAAGCTGCTTAATGTAAGTGGTTTAACTCTAAAAGCTTCTGTGGAAGTTGCCACATCTACAGAGCTCGCAATGATAGAAGCTTCACAGACAGGGGCTTGAGCGAAGATTCACAAAACAGTTACCACAGAGAACAAGGTTGCAAGGGTACAACCATGTCTCTGATGTACACAGGTTGGACACTTAGTGGGGGAATGCTGAAGTAAAACAAATACATGCAAGAACTGTGGCATAAAGGGCCATATTGCCAAGGTGTGTTGGGCTCAGAAAACCATTCCAACACAAAGAATGTGAACGAAAAAAAACACACCTAAATAGACTAGTCCTGTCTATGACGAAGTTCAAGATCACGCAGAAGACAATGTAACTAAGCTACTGCTGGAGCTAAAGCTAAATGTTTTGTCAATGCAGAGCGATCAACATGTTTGGGCATATTCAAAACCCAAAGGTCATGAAATCAAAATGGAAATGGAAACGAGCGCAACTGTATCATTAATAATTGAGACAATTTATAATGAAAAACTGAAATATTTGCATTTAAATCATAAAATGTGATCCGAAAAGTTGTACCATTAAAAGCTGCATTATGCTGACAGAAGAAGCAAATGGGTAGACGATTAAATTGCCTCTTCAAGTTGTTCATGGAAATCTTCCTGCTTTATTTGGCAGAGCATGGTTGGCAAAGATTAGACTTAATGGGGAATAGATTCAAAGATCAACTTCTGGCGAAGTATGAGAAAATGTTAGCAGATTCACTAGGCTCTATTTCTGGAGTTGAAGTACACCTAAAAATCAAGCCAGGCAGCATACCCAAATGTCTCAAAGCTAGAACTGTAGTATATACCATTAGGCCAAAAGTTGAAAAACTAGAAAAACTGGTCCAAACAGGAGTAATTGAACCAGTTGTTATAAGTAATTGGGCAACACCAATAGTTCCTGTATTGTGAAGTCACACGGGATCAGAGGTGAGCTGGCAAGATGGATACAGAACTGGTGAGGTCATAGAAGGCAGAGAGCGGCAATGGAAGGGTGCTTTTCTGACTGGAGGGCTGTGACTAGTGGTGTTCCGCAGGTATCAGCGCTGGGACCTTTGCTGTTTGTAGTATATATAAATGATTTGGAGGAAAATGTAACTGGTCTGATTAGTAAGTTTGCGGACGACACAAAGGTTGGTGGAATTGCAGATAGCGAGGATACAGCAAGGGAATATACAGTGAATGGTAGAACCCTCAAGAGTATTGACGGTCAGAGAGATCTAGGTGTACAGGTCCATACATCACTGAAAGGGACAACACAGGTGGAGAAGATAGTCAAGAAGTCATACGGCATACTTGCCTTCATTGGCCATGGATTTGAGTATAAAAATTGGCAAGTCATGTTGCAGCTGTATAGAACCTTAGTTAGGCCACACTTGGAGTATAGTGTTCAATTCTGGTCGCCACACTACCAGAAGGATGTAGAGGCTTTATAAAGGGAGCAGAAGAGAGTTACAAGGATGTTAGAACATAGAACATACAGGATTTTCCTGGTATGGAGGGCATTAGCTAACAGGACAGGTTGAATAAACTCATTTTTCTCACTGTAACGACGGAGGTTGAGGAGCGACCTGATTAAGGTCTACAAAATTATGAGGGGCATAGACAGGGTGGATAGTCAGAGACTTTTTCCCAGGGTAGAGGGGTCAATTACTCGAGGGCATAGGTTTAAGGTGCGAGGGGCAAGGTTTAGAGGAGATGTACGAGGCAAGTTTTTTTACACAGAGGGTAGTGAGTGCCTGGAACTCGCTGCCGGAGGAAGTGGTGGAAGCAGGGACGACAGTGACATTTTAGGGGCATCTTGACAAATACATGAATAGGATGGGAATAGAGGGATACGGACCCCGGAAGTGTAGAAGATTTTAGTTTAGATAGGCAGCATGGTCGGCGCAGGCTTGGAGGGTCGAGGGGCCTATTTCTGTGCTATACTTTTCTTTGTTCTTTGTCCTTTGAAACATGATGGCTCAGTGAGAATATGTGGATATTTTAAAACAACTATTAACCCAGTATTGTGTGCAGATCATTACCCACTGCCACTGATTGAAGACTTGTTTGCTGGACATTTTGGAGGGCAGAAATTCAGTAAAATTCACTACAGATGAATATGACTGCAGAATCGCAGCGGCTACTCACCATTATGATGCACAAAGGTCTCTTTCATTTTTTCGGAGATCCATGGATCAAATTCTAAGTGGGCTGAATCAGGTACAATGGGTGGGATTCTCCGACCCTGCGCCGGGTCGGAGATTCGGCCGGGGGGGGGGGGGGGGGTGGGGGGGGGGCGGCGTGAATCACGCCCCACCGCTCCGCCGCCGGTCCATCGATTCTCTGGCGACCGGAGAATCGGTGGCAATGGCGCCACATGGTCGGGGATCAACGTGGCCCCCCCCGGCGATTCTCCCCGCGCGATGGGCCGAGTGCCCACCAAGTTCGGCTGAGTCCCGCCGTCGTTTTCGTGTGGTCCTACCCGGCAGGACCTAGGCGTTTATATTGCGGGGGGCGGCCTGATGAGGGGGAGGTGGGGGGGATCCGACTCTGGAGGGGCCTCCATGGTGTCCTGGCCCGCAATCGGGGTCTACCGATCGGCGGGCATGCTTATCCTGGTGGGGGCCTATGTTCCTCCACGCCGGGCCCCTCTAGGACTTCGTCATGTTGCGTCTGGGCCGGCGCGGAGATGGCAACCCACGCGCATGCGTGAACTCGCGTCGGCCATGGTACGCATACACAAACTCGCGCCGGCCGTGGCCTGCATGCACGAACCCGTGCTGCCCGGGCTGATGCCTTTATTGGCAGCTGGAGCAGCGTGAGGCTCTACAGTGCCATACTGACCCCCTGTGCTGCGCAGGATCGCTGATCCTAGGGTCCAGATAACGCAATCGTAAAACGCTCCGTCGTTTACGATGGGGTCAACACTTAGCAACAGGATCGGAGAATCCCGCCCAATGTTATTTAGATGACATACCTATCACTGCTTCAAGTGAACAGGAACATTTGAAGAATTTGTAAGCTACTCTGAAGCATTTACAGAGCCACAACCTGAGTTCAAAAGGAAAAGGGTGATTTTTTCATGTCATTCATAAATTGTCTGGATCATGTCATTGATAAAGATGATTTACACAAGGAACGGAAGAAGATGGCAGCAATCTTTGAAACACCATATCCTCAAATTATGATACAATTAAGATTGTGTTTAGGACTGATCAAAGGACTGATCAATTATTCTGGTAAATTTGTACCAACATGATTGAAACTTTTTCCCATTTGCTCTGTGCCATATTTGTTGGCACTGGCCAGAAGAATGTGAAAGTGCATACAATGAGGTAAAAGATGCCTTTCAGAAATCAGAGCTGTTGGTTCATTATGATCCCAAGCTGAAGTTGCAACTTGCTTGCAATTTGTCACTCTTGGATTGGTGCAGTAGCCTCGCACAGAATCTCTTTAGGAGAGGAATGGCCGACAGCATTTACTTCACACACACTTACTAGCGCAGTAATGAATTACACTCATCTAGAAAAAGAGGCTTTAAGCATCATTTTCCGGGTAAGAAGGTTCCACCATGACATTTAGCGACGCCATCGACCCTTGATGATAATCGTTGCCAATATAAAGGTATACCTTTGTTGGCAGCTAGTAAGTTACAAAGATGGTCTTTGATATTGTCGGCACACTTGTACAATATCAAATATTGCAAGTCAGTGCAGCATGATGATGCTTTGTCAAGATTGTCATTATAAGTCAAGCATGAATCTGAAGAACACTTCATCAACATTCTGTAATTCTCACTCTTGGATAATGTTCCTGTGACTTCATCAAGTTCAGAGATACACAAGAGCAGATCCATTAATGAGGAAGTTGATGGACTTGGTCCAAAAAGTAATACTGTCAGATGTTCATTGGGAAAACCCAACCCTCATGCCCGACGTCACATGAAGACTTGTATTGACAGTGCAGAATGGAGTTTTATTATGGGGACTCCGTGTGATCATTCCTCTGTGCTTGTGCAGTAAAGTCCTTGACCAACTACACGAGGGACATCCTGGTGTGGTGAGAAGGGTGGAATTGGCACCCAATTATTTTTGGTGGCTAGGATTAGATGCTCAAATCGAAGAGAAAGTAGGGAAATGTCAATCTTGTGCAAAACTAAGGAACACTCCACCATTACAATCATTACATCCATGGGAATAGCCGACACAGCCATGGCAGAGAATATACATCAATTATGTTGGTCCTCTGGAGAATCACATTTTTTCAGTGATCGTGGACACACTCTTAATGGCTCGAAGATGCGATAATGATTCAGTGATGACTGAGCAGATCATTAAGAAACTAGATGAAATAGTCACAAGATTTGGAATACTGGAGCAGATTATAGGTGACGATGGTATTCAATTCACTTTAAAGGAGTTCAAGGACTACTTGGAGTGAAACGGTATAGACCATATCAAATCAGCTCCATATCATCCAGCAACAAATGGATTGGCCAAACGTTTTGTTCAACCTTTGAAACATTCCATCAATGCATTGAAGGACCAGGGTACATTGGCAAGAAAAGTGAACAAATTCCTAATGACTGACCAGAACATTGCATAAACAACAATAGAGTCCACCAGCAATGCTGTTTTCAAAAGGAAACTGCAAACACAGTTTGATTTGTTAACTCCACCTGATACTTCAGAGATTGTCAAATGAGAAAAAGAAGAACAAATTGCGAGGAGGGAACAAAACTCGAAAACGTGAGGATTCAACCAAGGAGAGAGACTGCTAGCTAGGAGGTACACCACCAATGAGCAATGGGTAGCTGCTATCAGCCTAGAAAAGACAGATCTAATTTCTGACACCGTGCAGATGAATGATGAAGGAGTTTGGTGATGTCATGCCAATCAGCTCCTAGTTTCATAAAGTTAAATCGCCGAGACGTCTCCAGAATTTCTACCTTTGGAAATTCTAGACATCGGTACTTTGGGGTAGAGACCAGACACAGAGACAAGTTCTGATTGTGCTTCTGAGGACTTCGCAATATCTATCATGGACAGACGCAGGAGTAACTTCCCAGGAAGTATCACCTACTGAACAAAATTAGGACACTTCCATGGTCTCAAGTAACCAGGTTTCAGAATGCCGAATTCTACCCAAACAAAAGAGACATCCAACTGAGACACTGTCTCAATGAATTATATCTATGTGTATAAAGGTAATGCATAAGTGGATCGGTTGTATAAATGTTAAATCATTGTTGTTGCATTAATGAAGGGAAAGGGGTGTTATATATCAGAGAATTCATCCCTCTGGTAAAATATCACATGATGTGCAGTGATGTCAGCAGGATGGCAACGGGTTTTGCCGTTCTCCATCTTAGATTGTATGAGCAACACCTCTTAATAAACCTCTCATCATGTTTGAAAGAATCCAGAGTGCAGGCACTTCTGTACCTTTTCTCATTGTTGTTAACAAAGGAATATAACACCTTCCCTCCATCATAAGGTCAAAAACCAAGTTGTTCGCTGTTGAATGCACAATTTGCAACACCATTCACGACTCTTTAGATACTGAACCAGTCCATGTCCAAATACACATGACCTGGGCAATATCCAGGTTTGGGTGATCAAGTGACAAGTAATGTTCGTGCCACACAAGTTCTACACAATGATGATGGAGAGTAAAATGATGGGCTGTTAATTGGCTTTGCTAGGCCATTTAGCAGTAAACTACATTTCTGGAGTCATATGTAGGCCATGTCTGTTAAGGGCGGCATATTTCATGCCCTAGAGAACATTAGTGAACCAGATGGGTTTTTTACAGCAATTGACAATGGTTTCATTGTCAATTCATGGTCAGCGATTAAATTTGAATTCCACTAACTGCCACAGTGAGATTCGTACCTGGGTGCCTATAGCATTACCCTGGGTCTCTGTGATCCAGAGGCAATACCACTAGGTCACTGCCTCCCCTTAACTACTGATGTAGCAACGGTGCAATGTCAGATAAATAAATAACCATAATTTGGATGCTGGCAGAAATACAATCTTGTGTTGAGTAATGAGAGGTTATGGATCTGCAAATAAAACAAAAATGGTTCTCACAAACAACAATCTATGATAGCATTCTTAGGTGAACAGGCAAACCATAAAGACATTTTGTCCTGACTCCATATTCAAGACACAACAGAGGGATCCATTAGAATGGGAAGGGGGCGCTGCTGAAGCTGAGAGTGTGCGCAATCAGGAGAAGAGTGGGAACTGCACATGCATGGGGTTTAAAGGGGTCCGAATTACAGGAAAAATAGTGTCCCAGGTGCATGCAACCCAAGACATGTAACAGTGGCCTCAATTGTTGGATAATCCTGTAAAATAAGGGATCCTTGGTCACCGCAGAGTATTGTAGGTTTGCATTCCACTCTTGAATCTTCAGCACATAAACTAACTCCTTCCTTTCAAAAGTGTTTCACTTGCACTCCACCTCTAATGGACATTGGCGGCAACTCTCTTAAAGAGATATCCCCTTGGCCCACCGCGAGTTCTCCCATGCCAGAGTCACGCTGAGAAATCTGCACCAATTCTCACCCACCTGAATCATGGCCTAGAGGACTAGAGGATCACGTGGGCTTGGAGAACCTGGTGCCCAGACCATTAATTGGACAAAAATGGGTCAATTTTACCTACTTGCATCCGTCTGCTGCTGAGGGGTGCAAATCTCGATGCCGCCACCAGTGAGGGACTCCATTTGACTCTGTCCCACCGACTCTTATTTTAATTTAATGACTCTCGTCTTCTGCCCTATCACAGACTTTCCTGTTGTTTTTTTTTCCTCAGACGCCCCGTTACACCTCCTTGAAGTTGTTCAAATTTTAACTTTTCCCAGTTCTGATGAAAGGTCACAATCTGAAACATTAACTGTTTCTCTTTCCACAGATGCTGCCAGACCTGCTGAATGGTTCCAGCATTTTCTGGGATTTTTAAATATCCGGGGCAGAATTCTCCGTCCCGCCAACCTCGTTTTCCGGCACGGCATGCCCCGGCCAGCAGCGAGATTCTCCGTTCCATGTGGGCCGCCCCATGCTTTTGGGAAACGTGCAGGCGTAGGTGCACTGCCGGCGGGCCGGAGGATCCCACCAATGGAGAATCCCGCAGCAGATTTTCAGCTTCTGCAGTATTTTGCTTTTACAAATTCTTTCCATCTTATTTTCTTTCTAAATTCAGTGGTTCATTATGAAATTAAGTAATTGCATTAAATTCAATATTCTGGACATGAGGACTTCATAATTCTACTGTACATTTTATACACATTAATTGGGATAATTAGACATATCCATTGTAATTAAATGGTTTAAATACTGACTTTACATGCAGCATATGTGTTGCGTCACCATTTCCCTGCCACAGGCTGAGGAAATAGTTCCTTGGTCATTGCCGTCCTTATGTATCTGCTGAAGAACATGCAAGATATGTATTGGGAGAGAAGCTATGAACTTACACAAGTCGTAGAGATTGCAGAGAATGGTTCATGCCAATCATTTAGTGATGGATAAAAATCAAGCACAGTATAGATTAATTTAAGTTACGTGTCTCACAGAAGGCGCTGTGCCTACAGCTTGCATCTGCATTTTAATATTATGTGATAGTAAAATTCCCTGGAGCCATTTTTGAATTAACATACAGCAGGGCACAGTTCAAGTGTCTTCTGTACGACATAATCACTAATTTTGCTACATTGGCAATGTCATTATTTTAAGAGACTTTGACTGCGAAGTCACAAACTTTGTATTAACATGTTCCAACCTTACAATGGCTCAGTAATGATCAAGCTGACAAGAGTTAACGAATTGCCATGCGCTAATTAATTGTCACTCTCCGTACTCAAGAGTAAAATATGATTTAGAAATGATCATATGATATAAATTATAAATGCTGCTTGAGATATGGGTCCTTCATTCACTGTAATAGGAATGGGGTGGATGTCTTGACAAATGGTGGCAAACTTTAACCAGGGAACAAAAGGATGAGGGGTGCGATTTAACCACCTCATTGCACCCGGTGCGGATCTGAGCGCGTTGATAGCCGAAAAGGCCTAAATCGCAATTCCCGCCGGGCACAAATCAGTTTGCTATCTAACCAGCCCGCACCTGATGGCAAGTTCCGATCACACCCGGATATGGCGCACATAGCATTGACCCTATTTTGCATCAATTTCCATCTCATTAGCGAGATTAAAGTTCAATCTAATGGCCTCCCAGGAATGAACCGGCTCCCGAGGGAGAAATCACATGGGCGTAGTTTAGTATTCTTTTTAAAATTGTGAAGCTGGTGCAATGGCTGCTGAGGGGAACTGAGGAAGTGAGTAGCCATTTCCATTTTCTAGCATGCAGCTCAAGGGCATTGGGGCTTCTGCTCCAATGCTGGGGGGATGGGGGGGAATGGGACCCCCTCAGTAGAGTTGGGCTTGATCCGGAAGTTGAAGCACTCCAGATCGTGGGGAGGGGGGTGTTGTTGAGGAGCTTTTCTTCTGTGAGGCCTTCAAGACATCTTTAAATATTATGGATACCCATAACAAGAGCATCTGCACTGCTGTCTGCCTGTCCTACCAGACACTTCCAGGACAGAGCCCTGTTCTTGCTCAAGGTCACTTTAAATCCTTTTGACTGTGAGAAGCCTCTAGCTTCACAACAGAAGGCTACTTGTGGTTGCAAATGCCTGGAGGCAGCTGATGCTGTTTCCCTCCTTTTCTGTAGCCGGAAAGAAGGACAATTTTTTCAAAGATCCCTGGGACCAGGAACACCGGGTTCAGGGGGGAAAGAAGGCAATTTGGTTTGAAACAAGAAGATGCTGCGGGACCTGGCGTGCGACATTGATTCAAATATGCTACCTGATGGCGCCATTGAAGAAATGCTTTTGCAGATTGCTGGTGCTTTTGTTGCTGATGTGGTGAGTGCTGCTTGTAACTGGCACATCTCCATGAGTTAAACATGCTGGAAGTCAAGGAATGCACCTTGAGTGCCAATGGAATATGTAGATGCCAGGATTTGGATCTGGTGAGATTGTGGTAGGGCCAGCACAGCTGCGGCTCCTGGATGGAGAATGGGACTGATACATGGAACAAGTAACACATTGATGGACAGATCATTTCTACGTCAAAGCTCTGGACATGATAACACATACTGGTTTATTTGTGAAAATTAGTTGATATAGCTTTGTATTGGGACCAATATGGAACGGTGACATTTCCTGGTTGTGTCATGGTTAATGTGATACTTGGGATGCTACATGGTTAATTTTTTAATTTTTGTTGCTGGCGACCATTTAATAAGCACAATATTCTCAGGTGGATTCTTGTGGGTACATGTGCCATATCTCAGACGATAGTTGTTACATCACATTTCAATCAAACTTGAAATGAATAGTTTGCCTGAACTCTAGAAGCATCAGCACCATAGAGACAGCAGCCAACAATCAAACATTTAAGAGCTGGGCTTCAGCACTGGGGATATCGTCACAACTAAAGGGTGAGTAGGTGGATCAAGGAAGGGCACCTGAGCATTGCCTCCTTAATGTTCCCAGCTGGGGTCTAGGGGCCCCTGCTGTGGCCAGGAGTGAGTGTGCAAAGCGACGTTTTCCAGCACAACTGAGTCAGTGAATGGCACTCAGAGAGAGGGCGGGAAATAACAATGTGGGAGACTTGGGGGATTTGAGGGTACCGAAGTAACTGGTTCTTGATATGTCTCCCTCTCCAGCTCCTTACAGATACCAAAATCGTTGGTGGTGCCAGATGCCGCTGCAGCGTCGACCGAGGCTGGAGGTGGTACCCCATGTGCCGGGGGCCACCACACATGCTGAAGACCTGGCTGAGGAGGAACGCAGAGGGTGAGGCCCGTAACGGCCCAAGGTGTACAGGCGTTGTTGGTCTTTCGAGGAGATGACCGACAGAATGTGGCGCAGGAGACTCCGTCTCAACAAAGAGACAGTGTGGTACCTGCCACACCCTCACGGGCCCGGCACCCCATGGGAGAGGGGGACACCTACTCTGGTGACCATGAAGCTCACTGTAGCCATGAGCTTCAATGCCATTGGTTCATTCCAGGTCTCGAGCGGGGACTTGTGAGGATTTCATAAACTACAGCCCACAGGTGTATCCGTGAGGTCATGCATACCCTGTATGTCCAGGCATCAGACTTTATCAATTTTGAGTTGGACCAGGCCCACCAAGATTCCTGGGCTACAGGATTCTCCACCATCAACGGGATGCCCTAGATCCAGGGGGCAACTGATGGCATGAATGTAACCTTGTGTGCACCTGGGCATCAGTGAGTGGCCTTCATTAACAGGGAGGGGTTCCACTCCCTGAATGTTCAACTCATGTACAACCACCACCTTCAAATCTTGCACGTGTGTGCACACCTGCCAGGAAGCTTGCATGACAGCTACATCCGGAGACACTCGGAGATCCAGGGCATCTTCAAGGATCACCCCAGGATGATGGGTTGGCTCTTGGAGATAAGGGTCTGAGGTCCTGGCTGATGACACCAGTACAGAGGCCAGAGACCAAGGTGGAGACCTGATATAACGAGGCCCATGTTGCCACCCATTCTGTCATTGAGCAATGCTTCAGACCTGATGTCTGGGCCGCTCTGGTGGTGCACTGCAGTACACTCCTCAGAGAGTCTCCCGCTTTGTGGTGGTCTGCTGTGCCCTCCACAACCTGACACAGCCGCAGGGCGACCTGTGGTCTCATCTGAGTAGGAGGAGGAGACAGACCAGGAGGGGCTGTAGGAGAAGCCTGAGGAGAGCTCGCATGAGGAGCCGAAGAATAGACGACAGGAGGTGGTGAGGGTCCGGCAAACTGGAGGACCATGAAGGCCCTCATCCTTACCCAATTAGCATAGGATGAGGCTTCACCCATCAGCTCACCCCTTCCCAAACCCCATTTCCTTCCTTCCTGCCTTTCCCCATTCCCTTCCTCCGCCCCAATTCCCTTCCTCCTTCCATCCATCCCCCAGTCCCCTCATTCCTCCCACATTCCCCTCCTTCCTCCGCCCCATTCCTCTCTTTCCTCCGCCTCTCCTTTCCCCTCCTTCCTCCGCTTCCCATTCCACTCTTTCCTTTGACCCCCCCCCCCATTCTCCTCCTTCTTCCGTCACCATTCTTTCCCCCATCTCCCATTCCCCTCCTTCTTCCGCCCCCCCATTCCTCTCTTTCATCCGCCCCCCCCCCCCCCCCCCAGTCTCCTCCTTCCTCCCCCGCATTCCCCTCGTTCCTCCACCCCCATTCCTCTCTTTCCTCTGTCCCCCATTCCCCTCCTTCCTTTGGCCCCCCATTCACCTCCTTCTTCCATCACCATTCCTTTCTTTCCTCCATCCCCCATTCCCCTCCTTCCTCCGCCCTGCCATTCCTCTCCTTGCCCCGCCCCAATCCCCTGCTTCCTCCCTCCTTTCCCAATTACCCTGTTACACCCTCCCAGGGTCTCAGTAACATCACCCTAGGGTGATTGGCCTGTGTTTGGCAGGGTCAATGGTTCAATGTACAAGACAGAAGAGTGCTAATCACTCGCTGTGAGGTAAAGTCTGATGTCACTAAGTTTATGCCAACGTCTGACTCCTGTCTTAATGCTGACAACACACTCACACCCATCCTCTGAACGGAATCTGCATCAGGGAAATTAATTTGGACCATTGTGCCCAGAGTATATGCAAGGAAAGTGTCAAACAACAGTGGACCCACTGTCACAAATACCATTGTCAGGAACTGAACAAGGGGATTTAAACTTCATTAAGGAGGTTGAAGCATATACATTCTTAATCACTCAGCACTTACCAGTTACTGCAAGAAGGTTGCAGTAAATAAAGCAAGCCCAGAAATAACAGAAAGAATATTTTCAAATCCAACAATATTGTCTGGAAGGATGGTTGGACTACACCCTGGATACAATACCAATATTTTGTACAGCACAAGCACCTCACTGCCTTTGACGTCTTGCGAGCCTTCAATTCGAGATTATCATACCAAGAGCCCTGTAGCTTTATATTCTTCAAAGGCATTTAGGAATTATGAAGTGTCATGCAAGGGTGCAACAATAGTCTGGTGGCCAGGTATTACTCTCTCTATAGAATAAATTGTTTGTAACTGTGCCATAAACAGCCTGGAACAAAAAGAACCACTATTATCTTATTATTTTCCATCAAGGCCATGGGAGTGACTGGGAATGGACGTATCTGACTTTAAGGGGAATACTTTCTTATTGTTATTGATTATGATTCACAGTGGATTGAACTAAACCGATTGCATATTATCATAGCAGATGCAGTCATTTAATTCCTCAAGAGAATTTGTTCCGTGCATGACATTCTGGGCATTGTATTGACTGACAATGGGCTGCAACTTACAAATGAGCAAATCCAAACTTCCACAATCAATTATGGCCTTGTCCATGTAATTAGTTCAGGAATTGTTAGAGAAAATAAAGATCTTAATCTAGCTCTTCTGAGTTATCAATCTTTAGCACTGCAGAATGAATTACTAATGGTTAGGAGATTGAGACAACAGCTTCCACCCCTGTCACAAAAAATTCAAACCCGATATCACCAGGAATGGGCATGAGAAGGTAAAATAGTGTGAGGAAGAACAGAGAAACAACCAAGCTCATAATCTTAATCACAGAGCCCATGAGTTACCAGTGCTGTGCCTGGGGCAGAGATTCTGGGTCTGAGATCAACAGAGAGAATCATCAAAAAAACTTGATAGCCAGCATCGGGACTGAAACAGCCCAAGGTACCATAAAGATTAACTGCTGCATAGAATCATAGAAGTTTACAGCATGGAAACAGGCCCTTCGGCCCAACCAGTCCATGCCGCCCAATTTTTACCATTAAGCTAGTTCCAGTTGCCCACACTTGGCCTATAACCCTCTATACCCATCTTACCCATGTAACTATCTAAATGCTTTTTAAAAGACACAATTGTACCCGCCTCTACTACTACCTCTGGCAGCCCATTCCAGACACTCACTACCCTCTGAGTGAAGAAATTGCCCCTCTGGGCCCTTCTGAATCTCTCCCCTCTCACCTTAAACCTATGCCCTCTAGTTTTAGACTCCCCTACCTTTGGGAAAAGATGTTGACTATCTACCTTATCTATGCCCCTCATTATTTTATAGACCTCTATAAGATCACCCCTAAGCCTCCTACGCTCCAGGGAAAAAAGTCCCAGTCTATCCAGCCTCTCCTTATAACTCAAACCATCAAGTCCCGGCAACATCCTAGTAAATCTTTTCTGCACTCTTTCTAGTTTAATAATATCCTTATAATAATATCCTTTCTAGTTTAATAATATCCTTATTCTGTTGCATGTTAATATCTTTGAAAGAAACTTGAGCTTACTACCTGGATCCTGAAGATGAAGATAGACACCCAGGAGAAGAATACCCACACTGACTGAAATGAGAGTACTGAATATCGTTCACCTCAAAAGGAGATCAGAACAAGCTCAAGGAGATTGGGCAAGGCAATTCAGAGACAAAGTTGGTGAAGTCAGAGATTTTAGGGGGAAATGTAGAAGGATGTAAATCAGATGGGGATAAAGACTTGGGGATAGATGTGCAGTAAAGGGTTAACATAAGAAGCAGACCTAATGTTGATGTAATAATGATGTCAGGTCACATGGCTGAGTACTAAGCGAGACCTTGAAGAGAGTAGAAGCTCTTACTTCGTGTGGAGGTCCAAATGTGTAAATATTTGCTGTCGATAAATAAATTCTGATTAAAATGACTATGGACCCTAACAGCATACTTCTGGGAGAATAAACAATCCCCAAACTCCATCTCAGGCCCAACCGCACAACAAAACAACTACCTGCATTGAATTGCTGCAGGACAGCCGTCAGTATGGTGAGTGGACTCACCTCATTTTTGAGCCTTGCACCCCATAAAATCCAACCCATTCTTAATATTGTGCTATATCACAGCAGTTCACAGAATTTGGGTGATTTAATTTTAACTGCAAAATCTTCAGCATAGTTGTTTAACAGAAAATGTCTCAACTGCATTGATAAGTAACATTCTAGCATATCAACATTCAAACATGTTGTTCAGTATAGTATTATTATCATTATAAAAAAGGATCTCGGCTTGTTGCATTTTTTGTTATTCGTTCATAGGACGTGGGTGTTGCATACTGTGCCAGCATTTATTGCCCATCCCTAATTGCCCTTGAGTCCCTTGCCCATTGCTGTGGGCCTGGAGTCACATGTAGGCCTGGTAAGGACAGCATATTTTCCTTTTAAGGACGTTAGTGAACCAGTTAGGTTTTTATTACAATAAACAATGGTTTCATGATCATCATTAGACTTTTAATTCCAGATTTTTTAAATTGAATTCAAATTTCACCATCCGCAGTGGTGGGGATTTGAACCTGGATCACCAGAGCATTACTCTAGTTAAGTAGTCCAGTGGCAAGGGCAGCATGGTGGCGCAGAGGGTTAGCCCTGCTGCCTCACCCCGCCGAGGTCCCAGGTTCGATCCCGGCTCCGTGTGGAGTTTGCACATTCTCCCCGTGTTTGCGTGGGTTTCGCCCCCACAACCCAAAGATGGGCCGGGTAGGTGGATTGCCACGCTAAATTGCCCCTCAATTATAAAAAATGAATTGGGTACTCTAAATTTATATTTTAAAAAGTAGTCCAGTGACAATAACACTAGGCCACCGCCTCCCCACATTTTAACTAGTCGCTGTATAGGTAATTTTAGAAGCTTAAATTAAATATGGCGCCAGTACAGTGATGGTGGAAAAAGAGTAAAATGCCTAACTTCCATAACTAACAACGTTTGAATATTAGCTTATCTCAATCTCAATGAACATGTTAGAGACAGACACTTCAACTGCTACAACTTGGGCACTCTTGAAACTAAACGTCTCTAGGAGCCACTTAATAATTTAATCTGCTGTGATTAAAAGTATATAAAAATATCCTAATGAATCCCTACCTGATGCCTATATTTCCTCTTTATTAATGCAGGAACATTTTTTGTTGTTGTCTTCACCACAGTCACAGAAACGGAGTTCAATGGCGGAGAATGAATCAGTTTGAACCACTTTATGTTTGTGACCTGCTCCGATACAGATCAAATCCTCATTTGTGCACTTCAGTTTAATCTTTTTTTTGTGTGCAGATGCTCATTAAAAATATATTAAATTGAAAGCCAAGGAAGAACAAAAATTAAATCAAACTGTATGACTTCTGTGATAAATTAATTGTCATCATCTGCAGTGAGACTGGAGTCAGCAATTACAGGCAAATTGCTATTTTGTAGATGGTGGGATTTACTAAAACAGCTGTAATTACATAAAATACGAGGCTTGATAATTACATTTATGCTTACACTTAATATTAATTGGTTCTGTGAATCCTGGCTCATGTACTTAAAAATAAAAGTACTCATTAGAAATAGAAGAGCTGGAAATGCTGGATGCAATCAGTAAAAACACTTTGGTCTCCAAAAACAATCAATGTAAGGTTACTAAATAGTGCTGTTATTCTTTCGAGAGATTCAAACAAATGTTTTCTCGTGACCGTCCTTAATTGCCCATCAATTGAAAATTGACAATGTAAGAGGTGTATAGTCCTGAAGTGAGGGCTTTTTATATTTGTTTCTTGTCTTCACTTTCTGGTTTGAGAAACGCTTTGGAGGCTAAAGGTGTAACAAGGCACAGAATTGAGACCTTAAATATGCTAATACAGATGCTTTTATTTCTTTACTCTTTCAAATTGCTGCTTTGTCACAACTAGATGACTGCAACGACCTATGTTCCATCTTTGTTAGCTAATGAATCGGTTGCATGAAAAATGATGCATTCGGAGGACCTCTGAAGCTCATTCAATCTGCAGTGTTAAGTGTATTTTAAGAAAAAATGCAGATATGTTTAATGATCACACTTTTTAATGCAATCATTAACCCCCGCCACATATTTCACACAAAAATAATTGGCACAATATCCATTAATGTCACTGGATGTCTCTAGTCTGCTGTTGGAAATGCCCCTGAAGGAAACATTTTCAAAGTGATGTTGAATTGTCTAACAGAAGAATTTAGGTCACGACTATTTTGTTTTCGTAATTACAACTCTTAATTACAGCTCAGCCCAGACTTGTTTTTTTTTTCCATCAAGTGAACTTTATCCACAAAATCGGTTTAGTATTTTGAATTTAATTGTCTGTGAAGCATTTTCACTGGACAAGTTAACATTTTGAGTACTCTGCATGACCAAGATCAATAAGCCTCTTGCTCAATGGAGTGACCAGCTGAATGAGAAGGGAACCTGACCAGTAGCTTCATAGCCAAAAAACACATCTCCTTCCAACCAACCTTCAAGCACAACTAACTGGCAGCAGTAACATGTGTGGGTCTTTATTTGGCCCAGAATGGATTTTCACTCAAATTATTGATATTACCTGTTGTAATGACTGAGACCAGGCCTTTGAGATTGGCCAATTGGAATACGAATTCCTGATTAGTGGGCCAATCAGGGAACCTCTTCTTTGTATATAACAGGGAGTGTCAGATTCTCTGTACTCCCAGTGTAGATAGCAAGTGGTTATACAGGTGTTGGTTTTGTTAATAAAAGGGATTCTGGTGACGGGACTTCTCCCTCCATGGACTTATCCCTCCATGGACTTATTGCAGTGGCAACAAGGAAAAAGGAATGATCTGAAGGAACCTGCTCATTATCAGCTGCCACATATTGAGGGTAAGTCACTGACAGGCAAAATGCCTTTATTTGGGAAGTTGGATTCTTTTGACCCTGCAGTGGAAGACAGGGCCCAATATGTAGAGCAGATGAAGTACTTTTGCAGAGCGAACGATATGGTTCTGGATGAAAAGCAACGGGTCATTCTGCTGACTGCATGTGGACCAGCAACTTTTGCCATTATGCGCAGTCTTACTTTTCTGGAGGCACCGGACACACACACTTTCCTGAAATTGACAGATTTAGTATGATTGTAAGCTGCCTCTGATCCTGCGAAGGTACTGGTTTCACTCAGCATTCTGAGACATGAGTAGTCAGTCACTAGTTTTTTAACAAGATTAAGATGATTAGCAGAGTATTGTGAATTTGGCCTGACGCTAAATGAGATGCTCTGAGACCGGTTAGTGTGTGGAATAAATAATTTAGCAATACAAAACTGATGATTGAGAGTCGACTGATTGTGTGGGGGGGGGGGGGGGGGGGGGGGGATCTGTTCTGAATGTATCCCAATTTAGCATCAGTGGAGTGCCACATAACACCATTGGAGGGTATCCTCAATGTGAAGATGGGACTTTGTCTCCATAAGGACTGTACTGTGGTCGCTCCTACTGGTACTGTCATGGGTAGATGCATCTGTGGCAGGCAGAAAGGGGAGGATGAGGTCCAGTATGTTTGCTCTCTTGTTGGTTCTCTACAACCTGTTGCCAAGTCTGGCAGCTATGTCCTTTAGGACCCTGCCAGCTTGGTCAGTAGTACTGAGCCACTCTTGGTGATGGACATTGAAGTCCCCCATCCAGAGTACATTCTGTGCCCTTGCCACCCTCAGTGCTTCCTCCAAGTGGTGTTCAATATGGAGGAGTACTGACTCAATACCTGACAGGGAGGGCGCATGGTAATCATGTTTGACTTGAAGCCATGGGATTTAATGGGTTCTAGAGTCGATGCCGAGGACTCCCTCAGCAACTCCTTCTTGATCACATACCAACACCTCTGATGGGTCTGTCTGCTGGTGGGACAGGACATTCCTAGGGATGATGGTGGTGTCAGGGGCATTATCTGTAAGGTATGATTCTGTGAGAATGACTTTCCCAATTTTGGCACAAGACTCCCAACTGTTAGTAAGGTGGACTTTACAGGGTCAGCAGGTGGTAGTCACACATGCATGATTTACTACAGGTTTTTACGACTGGGCACCATGGCTGCTGAGGGGGGAGATGAGGTAAGCAAATGTTTTAAAAGCCTTCAAAAGTGTACTGCTTGCTTGGGGGGGGGGGGCGCTCCGTGTATTCGGGGTGTCCCTCGGGATTGGGGTGGCCTGGCTCAGGCTACCATTGCTGCAGGATTTGTTTTAAACTCACTCATTTGGTACAAGTTGCATACCTCTGGCTGCTCACTCTGCTGACTGCTCACTGTGTCATGTAAATGTTTACAGGGCGTTTGGGAGCCCACCCAGGCCACCCACTTGGAAACCCTAATACCCCAGCTGACCCATCAATGGGATGGGCAAAGCCAAGCTCAATCAGTGGCCCACTAGAGCACGCAACAGAAGCAAAGCGTGTAACAGGGGTATAGCCGGGCTCACCCAACCAAAGGACACATGCACCATGGCCTTTGACACCCTCTCTGGCACACTGCCCCTCTCAGTGCAGAGGCCTCACCAGTCACACTATTAGCTAGCCCATTCCACAGGACTACCAGCTGCACCAAGCCATATTGTCCACGGCACTTCTGCTCCCATCCATCCTGCCCCTGGTGAGGTTGTCACAACTTGTGTCGCACCAAGGATCCACATCACACTGCAGCTAAGCTCGCAGTAGACACACACTTCTCTTGCTGACTCCCACCTGTAGGACCTGCTGAAACACACGATAACTGTCTCCAGCGCACAACCTGGTGCCACCCTACTGTTGAGATAAAACACAGCCAACCCAGTGAGGACACATGCCACCCTCCCACTCCTCTCAAGGTCTGCGCTCAGGAACCGGGAGCCCAGTCTTTGTCCTGCCATCTTCTTGGCTGGAATGATATGGGTGGGAAATTGAGTGCTTTTAAGCTGCTCCAGCTCTCCAGCACCAATTCCAGCCCCAACTAATCAGGCGCTGGTGGGAATAGGAATTGCTGTAAATCTACTGGGAGGAAGTGATTGAGCAGCATTATTATGATGATCCTTTCCCATGATGGAGAGGAGGGAAATGTAATTTCCACAATCGGACCTGTCTCCTTTCTTAAAGATGGTCACAATTAAGGCATCTCTGAGGTCACTCAGCATGTTCTCCTCATTCCAGACAAGGGTGATGATTGTGGATTCTTGTCAAGAGTCTCTCTGCCACATTTTAATACTTCTGTGGGGATTTCCTATGTTCCAGAGGCCTTGTTGTTCTTCAGCTGTCGGATGGCTTTTTCAACCTCTCGGTGAGCTGGGGTTCATAGAATTTACAGTGAAGAAGGAGGCCATTCGGCCCATCGAGTCTGCACCGGCTCTTGGAAAGAGCACTCTACCCAAGGTCAACACCTCCACCCTATCCCCATAACCCAGTAACCCCACCCAACACCAAGGGCAATTTTGAACACTAAGGGCAATTTATCATGGCCAATCCACCTAACCTGCACATCTTTGGACTGTGGGAGGAAACCGGAGCACCCGGAGGAAACCCACGCACACACTGGGAGGATGTGCAGACTCCGCACAGACAGTGACCCAAGCTGGAATCGAACCTGGGACTCTGGAGCTGTGAAGCAATTGTGCTATCCACAATGCTACCGTGCTGCAACCAGGTTGCGATAGGTGGTGGCAGGTACAGTGCTGCGGGATGGTGTCGAGGGTACTTGCGTCGAAGGCTGGAGAGGTCCTCAAGTGCTCTCTCCAGTGGGGGTTAACTGCCTCTGTCTTTGATGATCGCAACTCCATTTTTGGCTCTCAGTGGGGTGGGCCCCTGTGTACTCAGACGTAGATGGTTTTAATTGTGCTGAAGAAGCTGTGCACATCGTGGCTGTCAGTGAGTTGCTGAGTCTCCTGCGCTCTTTCCACCCACCATCTGTTCTTTAGGTCGCAAGTTCTTTGTTGCACCTTGGCCTTCAGTTGCCAGTACTGCATCAGCCATGACATTAATATATCATGTGACGGGGCGGTGCAGTGGTTAGCACTGTTGCCTCATGGCACCGAGGTCCCAGATTTGATCCCGGCTCTGGGTCACTGCCTGTGTGGAGTTTGCACATTCTCCCGTGTTTGCGTGGGTCTCACCCCCACAACCCAAAGATGTGCAGAATAGGTGGATTGGCCACCCTTATTTGGAAAAAAAATAATTGGGTACTCTTTATTGTTTTTTTAAAAAAAAAAATATCATGTGAGGAAATGATACTGTGGTGGCTGCACTGGAAAGTCGATGACATGCGTGCTCCATTCCTGTTTTACACACACAATCTAACTCCCAATTAGTTGAATAACTCCCAATTAGTTGAATAGATGTATGTTCACTCCAGAGTGGTTGTGCATTGAGTGGGTGATTGTCTGGGACACCCATGGCTGCAGGGACTGGGTAATGTCTGTTTTGTGGCATAACACTAAACAGTGACCACGGGACTGCTGTGTAGCATGAAGGTCAACCCATGTAACCGAGTCGGGAGCAGCAGAAGAGAGTTCTCTGTGCAGCTGAAGTACTGTTGATAGTGCCATACAGCTGAGCAGTTGGGGCTCAGGAAAGCCCTGGAGGAGCAGCTGGCAGCTCGGGGAAGCTGTCAGTTAGGGCAAAGAAAAGCCCAGGAGCAGTGTTGTTCTGCGCAGAGCATGCGCAGAGCAGCTAGAGCGGGAACTGTGCCTTAGTACAGGCCCAATATTGCAACCTACCGAATCCCATGAGCTGCAATTTCAGGCAAAGTAATTGAACAGCTGGGAGGAAATCGGAGGCTATGGGTGGGATTTTCCAGCCCCGCCTGCCATTGGGATTATCTGCCCTGCTGAAGTCAATGGACTTCTGGCTGGAGCACTGCATCCCCTGCGATGGATCCAACCAGAGTGGGGCCAGAGAATCCCCGCCGATAGTAAGGAGCTTGAATCCCAGCTGAGGACGATAGCGTTTAAAGGATTTTTGTGACCGTCAGTGATCACTGGCTGATATTGGGGTGGATAACTGAAAAAATATGTGGGATTCCTTGATTGTTTCTTGTTTATTCAATGTGCAATCTGTGGTGTGCTCAACCAGAGTTTGATTGTTAATTCATGTTTACCTCATATTAATTCTGAACGTTAGAGTACAAGATAGATAGTACTTACTGTTTGCTTTGTTGATTCTTGTATAGTTAAATTTCTTCTGTTTGTTTGAAACTAGAGAATCCTTTATTCTCTTCGTAAATAGATAGAATTTCAAATGTATCTATTTTACAACAAAAGTTACTAGTCCCTTACTGAATCGGAATTTAGTGTGCTACCTGACTTAAGGGCACCATGAAGTGCTTAAGTAGTATTTGAGGCAGCACGGTGGCGCAATGGTTAGCATTGCTGCCTCATGGCGCCGAGGTCCCAGGTCCAATCCTGACTCTGGGTCACTGTCCGTATGGAGTTTGCACATTTTCCCTGTGTTTGCATGGGAATCTCCCCCACAACCCAAAGATGTGCTGGCTAGGTGGATTGGCCACGCTAAATTGCCCCTTAATTGGAAAAAATGAATTGGGTACTCTAAATTTAAAAATATATATATTTTTAAATGTAGTATTTGAGATGATAGATGGGGAGTCAGTTTAAAGGCAGTAGGGAGAATTTTAACTTGCTAGTTGTGAGCAGGTGCTTGTGTGTGTGTGTGTGTGTGTGGCAAGTTCAAAGACCACAAAATACCCGCCTTTCGGGAAATTAGCGGGGTCCTATCGACTTTGATATTTAAGTGGAGTGCATTCATGAGTGTGTGGAAATCACACCTGGTGGGTCAGGGGAAGTCTGTAATTAAAATGTCAGGCAATTGAAGTTCTAACCCCTAGATTATATTTTAAACTGTCAGTGCACAGGATTCCTAGGCTTACTGGAAGTCCGAGGTCGAACAAGGTGAGGGGTCACAGGGGATGTCGTGGCCAAGCAACTGATAGTCTGAAAACCCTACAAAACTGAGATGTGACAGTTACTACTTTGCCCAGGTGAAAGGGGTTTGTCCACAAGATTTGTTCTGAGAGTGTATTTTAACTACTTTGGACATCATTTTCAAGACTTTACTTTTTTTTCTCCCTTTGATCTGTACTTCCCTGTTGTCAGCCTACACAGCACTATAGGGGCTGTTTATGCAGCTCTATCCTGGAACTCTGATGAAAAACAAGCGGAACAGCAGAAGTCATATCCTTAACCAGCTGCCACTCCGCAGGGGAGAGGGAATAAACAGAGTCCTACCTTGCCGCAGGCCATAGCTCCCAACATAAGGTACACAGACAGCAAGTTAAATTTCTGGAGATGAGAGCAACAGTGCCTCAGTAATCTCAGGGCAGAATTTTCCCATATCTTTTCAGATTGTCAGGCCCTGACTGAAACCTGGCATGTTACACTCCAGCTTCACAGTTGAGATGGACAGAGAAAACCCCCATACGCATCGGGTTCTCGCCCCCTTCTCCCCACCCACCATCACCATCAGCACTCTCATGCCCCCACCATTACAAGTATAAGTATTGGGGTTCTCACCACCTGCCTTCCCCACCGCAAGCAACCCCTTGAATGGTAAAAGCTTTTCCAAATCTGTTGTAAACCTTGCTGACGTCACGTCGGCGAAGTATGAATATTAAGTGATGGCAGGCTCATTAAGTATATTAAAGTGTATTTTAATGAGGCTCCCGCCCTTTCGGGCCATGAACCTCTATGTCAACCGTGAAGGGTGTGGAAAATTGAGAAACGCTATTTCACCAGCAAGACTCGCGGTATCCAATTCTCGCAGGATATTTTCACCGTTCTTGCTGATGGCGAATGTGAGCTGAAAATCATCCCTTCAAACTCTCATATCAGATCATTGCTGACACCTGCAGCAACAGGGAAACCTAGCTCCTGCCTGATGTGTTGGGTGTTCTGGATCACATACAGGTCATCGACACTTGAAGTAGTGCAACACTGTTTTTATTACAAGGTTAACTATTTAAACCTACTTGAACTGTGGGGAAATACGATACTAGCTTTAACTAAAGACCTTTGCCTTGTCCTAACCAGTTGATGCACATGGTGAATGTCTGTGCTGCAGGTTGTGAGCTCTGTGCTCCTAGCTAGCTGCTACTCGAATGAGCGGGAGCTCTGATGCCCCCTGTCTTTATAGTGCATGTGCTCTCACACAACATCGCAGCCAATCACCAGTATGTTGATTGGTCTCACTGTGTCCATCAGTGTGTGTCTGCACCATGATATACTGATATATATTATGACATGCCAAGTGGACCTGTTCAGCATATATTGCCAGAGGCCATCACCGATTTTGAATATCTTCACTTTTGGCTGCTCCCAGAGATCTGCTGACGAAACATGCAGAATGTTACAATGTGCAGCACCAAAGTAGAATGCTCAGCCAATGGATGCTGTATTTGTGAGGGCTGCCAATTGCACCCACTGATGAGACCAATCAGAATGAAAGAGGGCCACAGATTTGCTGCTGTGGCTGGATTTCCATCAGCACAGGAATTCATAAATTGTGCATTTGCAATCAAAGCGCGCTCAGATCAAGCAGCATTATTCATCAATTGAAAGGGAGCCTATTCCGTTAACATTCAACTTGTATGTAGTTACTGAAAGATTATTATGCATGTCTGTGTAAGTTATTCAGTGCCAGTCAGATCTCCACAAGTATTTACACCTCCAAGCAGGGCCAACAAAGTTACTTGGAGACGAAGGATATCCTCTGAGGATGTGGTTGGTGAAATTTGTGAGGAGTAATTAGTGACACCCAAGACCGGTACAGCCAAAATCAAAATTCCTGGCTTGATCATTGAGCAAACTGTTGGGCTGTGGAAGATATGGTTCAGATTTTCTCCAATGTTGAAGAGCACATTGAAATTGGGTTTATGGTTCTAAACATGAACAGAAAAGTGATCATTTATTACAGTGGCTGATATTTTCTGGCCATTGCCACCAGCAGCATACCCCCACTGTGGGTTAATCAGCAGTGGGGGTGGGGGGGGGGGGGGGTGGATACAATTGGAAACTCCATTGGCAGCAGCGGAGCCAGAAGATCCCACTGCTGGTTAATGACCAGTTGACATCACAAAACACGCCGGGGGGTGAGGGAAGGGAGGCATCCTGCCCAGTGTTAAACACCTGAGTGAATGCCCCTTTGCAACTACAAATTCTTTCACTTTTCCCATTACTTAAAAAAAAAAAATTCAGAGTACCCAATTAATTTTTTCCAATTCAGTGTGGCCAATCCACCTAGCCTGCGCATCTTTTGGCTTGTGGGGGCGAAACCCATGCAAACACAGAGTGCAAACTTCACATGGACAGTGACCCAGAGCCGGGATTGAATTTGGGGCCTCGACGCTGTGAGGCAGCCGTGCTAACCACTGTGCCACCATGCTGCCGTCACTTTTCCTATTACTGCTGCGTGGTGCTATCTCTGAATGCTGAGATGATTGTGGCTGAAGTTCTGAGTTTTGGAGCCAGTGAGGGCCATAAAGAAGATTGTCTTACTTGCACCTGTACAGCAGCAGACTTCGCCATGGGGACAGAAGGCGGCTTGCGGGGATCTGACTGAAGGAAACACTTTCACAAGAAACTCTGGGCGCGATGTCACCAGAAAAAAAATTTAATGTCCGATTTTGGGTGCCTTTTGAGGGGTCATTTTGTCCTGCTACTCCGAGCATCGCTCCCTCCTATCAGCCCCCTCCCATTTTCAACAACCTCCTCCAACTTGGGAGGTCCCTGGAAAACCACCCCATCCCCCTCTACCTGGTAAAGCCCTCCCAGGCCCAATACCCGGCAGTGCCACCCTGGCATAGCCTCCCTGGCAGTACGCCTGCTAGGCTGAAAGTGACCCTGCCATAGTGGGAGTGGCACCCTGGCAGTGACAGGGTGGCACTGCCAGAGTGTCAGGCTGGCAGTGCCAAGTTACCAGTGTAGCCATCTGGGATGGCCACTTCCACAATACAAAATGGACGTTTGCAAAGATTGTAGGGAACTATGGACAATGCTAAGAAAGCAGGCAGGCACAGAGCCTGTATACATATTGGAACCGCAGCTCCCAGGCAAGACTGAAACTGTAGGTCTATTAGCATATTGATGGCTCATATCCGGGAACAAGGGAAAGACACTCTAGCAACCAATCTAGCTCCAGACATCCCAGCGCCAGTTCCCCAAACTGAAAGCATAAACCAAGCAAGGCCAATGGCCACATAGGACCCGCCCAGCCACCAGGGCACCCACCCCTTTATTGGTCAAGATCAATACGAGTGATCAAGATACGGCTCCATTGATTGTGGCCAAGTTCAAAGCCTGCCCAAAAGCACGCGAAGGCCCCGAGAGAGAATCGCTCTCTTGGAATCAGCTCTCAAAGAAGAGATCCTTCCACCAGCTATACCAGAACCAAATAAGTCCAAGGTCAATGCTCGCTACCAGACGGATGACCTTAGCAGTTCCCTTGCACCACTTCGACCCCAGCATCCTCCGATCCGAACAACGGCCATTGTTCCTCTGACTGAGTGGGCACCCGCAGCTAAGTATAGGCGTTAGTGTTAGAGATAGTTTAGTTTGTAGTGTTTTGTGCATGAGTAGATATTACTGTGTGTAAATAAATAGTATTGACTTTGAACTAACTAACTGGTGTATCGGCTCTTTGATCAGTATTCGGGTTTGAACCTTGTGGCGGTATCGAAAGATACCTGGCGACTCTAAAGCAAACGTAATTAGGATTAAGGAAGGCGGCCATTGACTGCCATATTTAGAACCAAATAAAGAGAGCAACATTTACTGGCGACTCTGGTGGGACTCGACAAAGAAGTGACCTAATCACTTCGAGAGAACCTGAATTTGAATTGGAAACAGGAAAACCACAAGTGTAAGAACGATACTGATCAAACCTCCAAGATTCGGAAGTGTGTTATTTGCATGCGTACTAACAGGGATATAAGGTAAATCTGAGAGAATTTATTGCATAAAATTGTCGGGAATTTTTTGTCGGCCGGAAATTAGCGTAAACCGTACCCGTGTTTACATCACCACTTTATTACCCCCGTTCCAAATTCAGTAGACCAGAGATAGTGAGAAAAATGGCAATGAAGGCAATGGAATGCCTTATGAACCCCCAAGAATTCAAGGGCGCAGCGACCAGTAGAGTAGGATAGTGTCCCGTATGGGAAGAGGACATCAGAAAGTACCTCAAAGGGAAAGGATGGCCCTTTGGAGTGAATTCTGCACAAACGATGAAACCAGTCCTGGAAGTATAGGGCATACTTGGTGGGAGAACCTGACCGAGATCCATAGGAAGAGCTGAGGGAAAGCTCACAAGCCGATGGCAATTGTGTCCTGCTTGGCACAATTGCGAGGTCACGAGGACGTTCCGTAGAGAGATTGAGGAGAGAGACAAGAGTAGTGAAAGAGATGAGTGGATATGAGCGAGAGAACAAGGGACTGAGAGAGCAGTTAGTGGCAAGGGACAAGGAGATGGCGGACGCCAAGTGGGCACACCAATCTTGTCTCGCCCATTTGAGCAACTTTCAGTCCCAATATATGACAGCCTACCAAGACACGCAACGCGCGGTGTTGGTAAGACAGGAAACCAAACAACAGGTTGAGCAGTTGCAGAAACAGAGCAACGACTTAAAAGCAGCCCTACGAGCACTCCACACTTCGACAACAGAACAGGCAGAGCTCGGTAGATCACGCAAAGTGCCGGAAGCAAATTGCAATCTCTGCTTTCTGCTCGGAATGGGTTTCAGAGCACGTTTGGACCCCAATTAGTCCCAAGAAAAAGGCCCCGATTGGCTGGAGTTAAATGAGACTGCCCACAGATGTACATGGGACATGTACACAGGAAAAACCCCAGAAACAAAAAGCACCCCAACCCCCAACTGCACAGGCAGAACACATCCCTATGAACCCTGCAACCACACAGCGCAGGGCCACAACAGAAGGAGATTTTCTAGACACCACCCCATTAACCGTCACCCAATTACAGGACGCGTGTGATAAAATACCCACATCGGATCCCCACCAGTTATTTGCAAGGGTAAAACAGCAGACGGCCATATACGGCCTGGATGAAAAGGAGCAAGTGAAGCTCACAGTTTTGAGCATCGACCCTTCAGTCGTGGCAGCCCTTCCCGACCCACAAAATATAGGAGGAGGCACACTCCAAGAAATGCACACAGCAATCCTAGATACAATGTAGGCAAAAGAGAACCGAACACCCACAGCGTTTGCAGGATGCTTGTGGATACATTTTACTGCAGTGTTTGGAGAATTAGCCCGCGCTCATTTGTCCCCAGATAATATGGCCAAATGGACCCGCATCCTAGTCTCTCGTGCAACAGAGGCAGGACCGAGAGCTTGCGCAAATTACGACCCCTCAGATGTGACCCACAACAAGAAATGGGTTTTGAAAAGATTGTCCCGCACTTGGGAACAGTGCATTCACGGTAAAACAGCGTTTGTTAAAGCAGAGAAAGAACAGGCAGACATGCATCCAGTTAGGACGCACCAGAACCCCGCGTGGGTAAATGAAGGAAGAAACAGCCCACAGCAACCCAAATCCCAGGAGTGTTATAATTGTGGCCAATTAGGACACTATGCACGAGAATGCAATGCGTCCCAGAAGCAGCAGACAAACAGACAGGCACCCTAAACAGGAATAGGGCAAAGCCAATCCATAGTATTAGCTCCCGTGCGGATAGCACTGATATGAACGGCACCGACTGATGGTGTTCGGGCTTCCCAACTTGGGTCTGCGACACCCTTTGGGACAAGTCCGGTAGTGACAGGCACAGTCCGGGGACACCCCGTAGAATTCCTTTGGGACACAGGAGGATCCTGCACCACGCTCAATTCCTCCACTATGTTTCAGTGAGACACGTGACCCACGACAGACACCATTACACTTAGCAGTTTTACAGGGCATTTACAGCAGGGACACAACACAGCCCCTGTAGCAATCCAGCTAGGGAACATAAGAACATAAGAACTAGGAGTAAGCCATCTGGCCCCTCGAGCCTGCTCCACCATTCAATGAGATCATGGCTGATCTTTTGTGGACTCAGCTCCACTTTCCAGCCCGAACACCATAACCCTTAATCCCTTTATTCTTCAAAAAACTATCTATCTTTATCTTAAAACATTTAATGAAGGAGCCTCTACTGCTTCACTGGGCAAGGAATTCCATAGATTCACAACAACTCAGTCCTAAATCTACTTCCCCTTATTTTGAGGCTATGCCCTCTAGTTCTGCTTTCACCCGCCAGTGGAAACAACCTGCCCACATCTATCCTATCTATTCCCTTCAGAATTTTATATGTTTCTATAAGATTTTCCACCCCCCCCCCCCCCCCCATCCTTCTAAATTCCAACAAGTACAGCCCCAGTCTACTCAACCTCTACTCTTAATCCAACCCCTTCAGCTCTGGGATTAACCTAGTTAATCTCCTCTGCACACCCTCCAGTGCCAGTACGTCTTTTCTCAAGTAAGGAGACCAAAACTGAACACAATACTCCAGGTGTGGCCTTATTTGCCGCATAACCTCCCTAGTCTTAAACTCCATCCCTCTAGCAATGAAGGACAAAATTCCATTCGCCTTCTTAATCACTTGTTGCACCCGTAAACCAACTTTTTGCGACTCATGCACTAGCACACCCAGCATGCTTTAATATTTTATCATTTAAATAATCCCTTTTGCTGTTATTCATACCAAAAATGGATAACCTCACATTTGTCAACATTCTATTGCATCTGCCAGACCCTAGCCCATTCACTTAGCCTATCCAAATCCCTCTGCAGACTTCCAGTATCCTCTGCACTTTTTGCTTTCCCACTTATCTTAGTGTCGTCTGCAAACTTGGACACATTGCCCTTTGTCCCTAACTCCAAATCATCCAAGTAAATTGTGAACAATTGTGGGCCCAACACTGATCCCTGAGGGACACCAGTAACTACTGATTGCCAACCAGAGAAGCACCCATTAATCCCCACTCTTTGCTTTCTATTAATTAACCCACCTCTATCCATGCTACTACTCTCCCCTTAATGCCATGCATCTTTATCTCATGCAGCAACCTTTTGTGTGGCACCTTGTCAAAGGCTTTCTGGAAATCCTGATATACCACATCCATTGGCTCCCCGTTATCTACCGCACTGTTAATGTCCTCAAAATTCCACTAAATTAGTTAGGCACGACCTGCCCTTTATGAACCCATGCTGCGCCTGCCAATGGGACAATTTGCATCCAGATGCCTCGCTATTTCTTCCTTGAAGATTGATTCCAGCATCTTCCCGACTACTGAAGTTAATGTCACTGGCCTATAATTACCTGCTTTCTGCCTACCTCCTTTTTTAAACAGTGGTGTCACATTTTCTAATTTCCAATCCGTCGGGACCACCCCAGAGTCTAGTGAATTTTGGTAAATTATCACACGTGCATTTGCAATTTCCCTAGCCATCTCTTTTAGCACTCTGGGATGCATTCTGGGCCAGGAGACTTGTCTACCTTTAGCCCCATTAGCTTGCCCATCACTACCTCCTTAGTGATAAAATCCTCTCGGTCCTCACCTGTCATAGCCTCATTTCCATCAGTCACTGGCATGTTATTTGTGTCTTCCACTGTGAACATTAAAACAAAACACCCCGTATTTCTGGTCGATCTACCCCAGACAGCCGAACACATTTTAGGCATTGATTTTATGTGCTCTCACAATCTCTCATTCGATCCGGTAAGTAAATACGTGAAGAATGGCAAAGACAGCACGAGCCCCTGCCACGCTCACAGTTGGAGAGTATTAAAATAGGATCAACGCAGCAGGAGACTTCTGGTTCGACTCCCGAGCCATTGGTCAGGACAAACAAGTTGGGGCAGTCCTGCAGCAACACAAAGCAGCATTTGCACATGCACAACTGTGGCAAGATCGCTGGCTTGGTGAATATTACAGGTCCCGACCCAGACCCCAAAAGCAGTACGGTTTTCCCCAAGAAGCGGAGGGAGAAATCTCAAAAGTGATACAGAGTTTGCTTGATCAAGGCGTACTCCGATCAGTAGCCTCCACGAATAATGCACCAATTTGGCACGTCAGGAAACCCGATGGATCATGGCGACTGACCATTGATTACTGGGAACTGAACAAAGTAACCCCAGTAGCAGCCCCCACCATAGCCACAAGTCCCGAGACCATGCTCAAACAGGGACTATAGTCAAAAAAAAAATTTGGTTTTGGACATGAGCAATGGCGCTTGGTCCATTCCATTGGATAAAGTGTGCCAATACAAATTTGCTTTCACATTTCAGGGACAGCAATACACGTGGACGTGCTTTCCACAAGGCTGCCACAATTCCCCCTCCATTTTCCACCGACAGCTGGTAAATGGATTAGCAAAATTTTCCCGACCCGATTGTCTGGTCCAATATGTAGATCTGCTAATACAGACACAAAGGGAGAGCACATTTCGCTTCTCTCAACTTTTGGGACTCCTACAACAAATTGGCTGTAAAGAACCCCAAGAAGGCCCAGATTTTACAGTAAAAAGTGAATACTTGGGTACAGTAATCACACATGGCAAACGCGAGATCGAGCGGAAGAGAATCAACTCTATCGTCAAATTACCCCTACCCATAACATCACAGCCCTCCGGTCATTTCTAGGACTGGTTGGCTACTGCAGAAACCATATTGAGGGTTTTGCCACAAAAGCCACGCCCCTATCCGAACTTCTCAAGAAACCGGCACCTTGGGAATGGCTTCCACAGCACACGGATGCCGTGGATGCATTAAAGAGAACCCTCAGCACAGCCCCCGCATTACAGGTCCCAGATCCACTTTCCCCGTACGCAATTGAGGTTGAAACTACCGACCGAACTCTTTAGGACGTGCTCCTCCATGACCGATTAAACCCAGTGGCATACGCCTCGCACGTATTACATCCAGTCGAGCAAGGATTTTCTGCCTGCAAACGGCACCTGCTCGCAGTTCTTTGGGCAGTACAATACTTTGCCTACATTACAGGACTCAACCCCATCACCATTCTAACTGAACACCCCAACAACGCTCCTATTTGATGGTTGACTTATGGATGGCACAGTCAGCCAGATCCATGCAGCCCATTGGACCTTCTTTTACAGGGATGGAACATAACAGTTAAGAGGACAAAAACCCACTTTCCTCGCTGACAATTTACAATATGCAGGCACCCCCACATGAGTGTGAAATCATCTCCACTAAGCACAATTCAGGACCCTTTGTACTGAGGTCAGCTCCCCGAAAGCAGGTTCTTCACCCCAGCCCACAGACACATGCACACCCCTTCGAATCTATGTGGATGGCTCCTCCACAGTATTAAATGGGAAAAGAATTACTGGTTGCGGTATTTATGTAGAGGGACGCGCCCGAGAAGAGAATTTGTTAAAATTGCCAGGGCACTTAGGCTCACAGGCAACAGAACTGGCAGCCATAGTGTACGTTGTTGAACACCCCGACTCGTTTCCGACCCCAGCCGACATATGTTCTGACAGTTTATATGTCTGCAATAGTTTAACCAAATTTCTACCCCTGTGGGAAACTAAAGGATTCGTTTCTGCAGACGGAAAGCCCCTACCCTCAGCCCCATTGCTCCAGCATATTCTGAAATTGGCCAAAGATAGAAAATATGGAATCATCAAAGTTCGTAATCATTATTGTTCTACCTCTTTTCCCCCCCCCCCCACCCCCGCTCCCTGGTAATGTTAAGGCAGACGCCCTAGACATGGCAGGTTCCAGACATGGTCACTTTTGGAACCCCCCCAAAAGTGCCCCAGTACACACGGTTCAGGTCTGACAGACCAACATTCAAGATTTAGCAAAGGCTCAAAAGGAAGATGAGAAGCTCAGGGAAGTTTTTTAAAAAGCAACATCCCAGCCCCTTATGATAAGTTTAAAAAAAACACATTAACCACACATGATGGTGTGATTTTAAAAGATGGAATTTATGTAGTTCCCAGCCAGGACAGGAATCAAATTATTTGTCAGTTCCATGACAACCATGGACACCAAGGCTTTGTGCCCACCTCAGACCTCTCTGCTGGTGGCCTGATTTAAAAGCCAATGTTACACATTACATCGAGAATTGCTTAATCTGTGCCCAGAACGATCCGGACAGATATGCAAGAAAAGCTTAGCTAAGCCAAACCTGCCCGTTAATGGCCCCTAGACGAATTTGCAAATCGACTATATAGGACCCCTACCCCCCCCCCCCCCTGCAGAAATGGGTTTAAGTATGTGTTGGTGGTCATCGACACCTTCACAAAATGGGTGGAAGCGTTTCCATCCAGAACAAACACTGCCAAAACAACAGCTAAAATCCTCCCTCTGCACATCTTTACAGCAGAGTCCAATCAATTTTACAGGACGAGTAATGCCAAAAATTGTAAGGACGTTTTTCAGAAAACAAAAGTTCCAGATGGCATACCACACCCAATCAAGCGGCTACAAAGAACAAAGAAATGTACAGCACAGGAACAGGCCCTTCGGCCCTCCAAGCCCGTGCCGACCATGCTGCCTGACTAAACTACAATCTTCTACACTTCCTGGGTCCGTATCCCTCTATTCCCATCCTATTCATGTATTTGTCAATATGCCCCTTAAATGTCACTATCGTCCCTGCTTCCACCACCTCCTCCGGTAGCGAGTTCCAGGCACCCACTACCCTCTGCGTAAAAAAACTTGCCTCATACATCTACTCTAAACCTTGCCCCTCTCACCTTAAATCTATGCCCCCTAGTAATTGACCCCCCTAACCTGGGGAAAAGCCTCTGACTATCCACTCTGTCTATGCCCCTCATAACTTTGTAGACCTCTATCAGGTCTCCCCTCAACCTCCTTCGTTCCAGTGAGAACAAACCGAGTTTATTCAACCGCTCCTCATAGCTAATGCCCTCCATACCAGGCAACATTCTGGCAAATCTCTTTTGCACCCTCTCTAAAGTCTCCACATCCTTCTGGTAGTGTGGCGACCAGAATTGAACACTATACTCCAAGTGTGGCCTAACTAAGGTTCTACAGCTGCAACATGACTTGCCAATTTTTATACTCAAATCCATGGCCAACGAAGGCAAGTATGCCGTATGACTTCTTGACTACCTTCTCCACCTGTGTTGTCCCTTTCAGTGATGTATGGACCTGTACACCTAGATCTCTCTGACTTTCAATACTCTTGAGGGTTCTACCATTCACTGTATATTCCCTACCTGCATTAGACCTTCCAAAATGCATTACCTCATTTGTCCGGATTAAACTCCATCTGCCATCTCTCCGCCCAAGTCTCCAAACAATCTAAATCCTGCTGTATCCTCTGACAGTCCTCATCGCTATCCGCAATTCCACCAACCTTTGTCGTCTGCAAACTTACTAATCAGACCAGTTACATTTTCCTCAATCATTTATATATACTGCAAAGGTCCCAGCACTGATCCCTGTGGAACACCACTGGTCACAGCCCTCCAATTAGAAAAGCATCCTTCCATTGCTACTCTCTGCCTTCTATGACCTAGCCAGTTCTGTATCCACCTTGCCAGCTCACCCCTGATCCCGTGTGACTTCACCTTTTGTACTAGTTTACCATGAGGGACCTTGTCAAAGGCCTTACTGAAGTCCATATAGACAACATCCACTACCCTACCTGCATCAATCATCTTAGTGACCTCCTCGAAAAACTCTATCAAGTTAGTGAGACACGACCTCCCCTTCACAACCATGCTGCCTCTCACTAATACGTCCATTTGCTTCCAAATGGGAGTAGATCCTGCCTCGAAGAATTCTCTCCAGTAATTTCCCTACCACTGAAGTAAGGCTCACCGGCCCGTAGTTCCCTGGATTATCCTTGCTACCCTTCTTAAACAGAGGAACAACATTGGCTATTATCCAGTCCTCCGGGACATCCCCTGAAGACAGTGAGGATCCAAAGATTTCTGTCAAGGCCTCAGCAATTTCCTCTCCAGCCTCCTTCAGTATTCTGGGGTAGATCCCATCAGGCCCTGGGGACTTATCTACCTTAATATTTTTTAAGACATCCAACACCTCGTCTTTTTGGATCTCAATGTGACCCAGGCTATCTACACACCCTTCTCCAGACTCAACATCTACCAATTTCTTCTCTTTGGTGAATACTGATGCAAAGTATTCATTTAGTACCTTGCCCATTTCCTCTGGCTCCACACATAGATTCCCTTGCCTATCCTTCAGTGGGCCAACCCTTTCCCTGGCTACCCTCTTGCTTTTTATGTACGTGTAAAAAGCCTTGGGATTTTCCTCAACCCTATTTGCCAATGACTTTTCGTGACCCCTTCTAGCCCTCCTGACTCCTTGCTTAAGTTCCTTCCTACTTTCCTTATATTCCACGCAGGCTTCGTCTGTTCCCAGCCTTTTAGCCCTGACAAATGCCTCCTTTTTTCTTTTTGACGAGGCCTACAATATCCCTCGTTATCCAAGGTTCCCGAAAATTGCCTTATTTATCCTTCTTCCTCACAGGAACATGCTGGTCCTGAATTCCTTTCAACTGACACTTGAAAGCCTCCCACATGTCAGATGTTGATTTGCCCTCAAATATCCGCCCGCCCCCAATCTATGTTCTTCAGTTCCTGCCTAATATTGTTATAATTAGCCTTTCCCCAATTTAGCACATTCATCCTAGGACCACTCTTATCCTTGTCCACCAGCACTTTAAAACTTACTGAATTGTGGTCACTGTTCCCGAAATGCTCCCCTACTGAAACTTCTACCACCTGGCCGGGCTCATTTTCCCCAATACCAGGTCCAGTACCGCCCCTTCCCTAGTTGGACTGTCTACATATTGTTTTAAGAAGCCCTCCTGGCTGCTCCTTACAAACTCTGCCCCGTCTAAGCCCCTGGCACTAAGTGAGTCCCAGTCAATATGGGGGAAGTTGAAGTCTCCCATCACCACAACCCTGTTGTTTTTACTAGTGGAAAGGATGAACAGAACTTTAAAAGCGACCCTCCGAAAAATGGTGCAACAACACAACAGCACCTGGGACACAGTTCTCCCATTTGCATTAATGTTCATTCGAAACACCGTATCCACGTCCACAGAATACACCCTCATGACCGGACGTCCCATGAAAGGGACAGAATATTTATTAGGACTGGATTTGGCCAGCCCTGCAGTTACCGCCCTCACGCATGAGAAAGCAGTACTACAGGTTATTGAAAATGTGAAAGCAGCCCAGCTTGCAGCAGCCGTTAGGCTTGGAACCTGCAAGAAGCAAAGTTTGCTTCGATAAAACAGTACACGCCACCGAGTTTGTAGTAGGGCAGCAAGTTCTGCTCTCCCTATACAACCCCAGTTCATTCCTTCCCCCAAATTTGCCGGACCGTACTCCATCTCTGATAAAGTCAGCCCCTCTGTGTATAAAATCATCTATCCAAATGGCAAGTCTGTGTGGTTCCACATAAACCAGCTTCAGGCTTGTGGCTCGCAGAACAGCCATTCACACCACATCTCACTTGCAGCAGCAGATGAACAAGCCCCGCCCACGAACGACGTATTCCCACACCTCCCCCAACCTATCCAGCCCGTCCTCAGGCACGACTATGCCTCCACCCCCAGAGGCACGACTCCACCTCTCCCTTCCTTCGACCAGTAGCGATAATGACAGCCCCAGCACACTACGCTACGATTACACTCCTGCACCAGGCCACACTCCCAGCGACTCAGAACATTATTCCAGCGACCCCTTTGAGATAATGTACATTAAAGCCCCTGACCCAGACCCACCGCCTGACGATTATGGATTAACCCCTAGCAGCTCCAACCTCAATACAAAATTCTGGCACCGAGACAATTCGTTCAGGCTCATCTGGAATGATGAGATGGACCCCAATTCGCCCCAAGCTGCTTTAGCAAACCTACTCCAGTCAAGAGTATGGCAGCCGGGAGAAGATGATGACATAGAGTCTGACTCCTACCAAACAAATCCCTTTGTTACTCTGTTCGCTTACGAGCAATGAGGTGTCTAGATGATGGTAAAAAGGAACCGATGGAGAGTTACGGTGTCCTTTCTGATGGAACCTGCACCATGTTTGTTATGTACGTTTGTTTGTTATTTTGAATGTTGTTCGTTCATTTAAAGTTTTTCATGGCCCCACTCCACCACTCTATTAACGCCCACTGGCAGTTAATGGAACAAGTTTGTCCACAGACAAGCGATCATAACTGCTCTTCTGCTTGGAAGGTAGAAGTTAGCACAAATGCAACCCCCACGACGACCACAAATTCTTGCCGGTCGCTCAGGCAGTGGAGAAACGGCACTGGTCCCTGCCCTGCCTGAGGACCCCCATCTGGTCAGTTACGCTCGGGTAGAGCACAAACGGCACTGGTCACTGTCCTACCCAGGGATTCCACCCATTCTTACCCGCCACGGCCCATATGCACCCCATTTGGCACTTTTAGTTCAAAACTCTTCTGTTTGTTTATGGCGACCCTTGGGTTGCTTTCCAGGTGCTATTTACATCCTCAAACACTGGGATGGTACATCGCACAGACTGTGACGGCTCGCACTGTCAGTATTTTTTTTCTCGGATGTCTTGTCCCAAATGTCACAGATGGTGCCCAATTATTATGGGTAATTGGCAATAAAGAACAGACAGACATACGAGATCTTAAACAAGACAATAACAGAAATTATGCTTGTGTCCATAGAACTCCGGAACCACAGAAGCCTCAAGAAGAAGAAAAGATGAAGACCACCATCATGCTCTACAGTTGGATCTTAACGGGATCCCTCCAGTTGCGTGTGGACGCTACCCCCCCTGACCCCTACCATACAGGCCGTGAATTTTTCCCACCCCTGCCATACACTGTACCCCGAGATAGTTACCGATCTGGTGTGACAAGTTCATAACTTGGTATTCCCTGTCCTATGTTGTGGAAGCACTGCTAGTAATTGCGATACTCTGCAGTGTCGTTCAGACACTTAGGCTCAGGAAATGCCGGAGGAAAGCCTCCCGCACCCCGGTATACACCTTCAGAATCCCCTATTTTTGGACATCAACAAACACCCCCCCCCCCCAAACACCTTTCAGTGAATTAAAGTACATCCGCTTTCTTGTGTGTTTGTTGTTCTAATAAAATTCTGTGCTTGACTGCCAAGTCAGAGAAACCTGCGTTGCTGCTATTGTGCAGTTTAAAATGTACATTATTTTGATTAAGGATAGCTTAGTTAAGGACAGTTAGAGGTTCCAGTATTTTATTTTGTAATGCATGCCTGAATGTCATAGCGCCTCATAGAATTTTATCATGTGTACATAAAGTAAATTAGGTAAAATTTTCAATTCATCGGACAGAGTAGTGTAGGGCCTGTCATTGCTTATGGGTGCCCAACTTAGGAGGAGAATGAAGAAGATGCAGTAATTTGATCCTTCACGCTTCGCGTTGAGGATCACAAGGAGGGTGTGTAGCCATCTAGGATGGCCACTTCCACAATGCAAAATGGATGTCTGCAAAGACTGTAGGGAACTATGGACAATGCTAAGAAAGCAGGCAGGCACAGGGCCTGTATGCATATTGGAACCACAGCTCCCAGACAAGATTGAAACTGTAATGTCTATTAGCATATTAATGGCCCATCTCCGGGAACAAAGGCAATACACTCAAGCAACCAATCTAGCTCCAGACCGCGCGGTGCCAGTTCCCCAAACCGAAAGCGTAAACAAAGCAAGGTCAACGGCCACATAGGACCCGCCCAGCCATCAGGGCACCCATCCCTTTATTGGTCAAGATCAATACGAGCGATCAAGATACGGCCCAATTGATTGGGGCCAAGTTCAAGGCCCGCCCAAAAGCACGTGAAGCCCCTTCGGGTATAAGAAGAAGGCCCCGACAGAGAATCGCTCTTTTGGAATCAGCTCTCAAAGCGGAGAGACCCTTCCACCAGCTACACCAGAAGCAAGTAAGTCCGAGGTCAACGCTCGCTATCAGATGGACGACCTTAGCTGGCCCCTTGTACCACTTAGTCTCCAGCAGCCTCAGATCCGAACAACGGCCATTGTTCCTCTGACTGAGTGGGCACCCAAAGCTAAGTATAGGCGTTAGCGTTAGAGATAGTTTAGTTTGTAGTGTTTTGTGCATAAGTAGATATTACTGTGTGTGTAAATAAATAGTATTGACTTTGAACTAACTAACTGGTGTATCGGCTCTTTGATCAGTATTCGGGTTTGAACCTTGTGGCGGTATCGAAAGATACCTGGTGACTCTAAAGCAAACATAATTCGGATTAAGGAAGGCGACCATATTGACTGTCATATTTAGAACCAAATAAAAAGAGCAACACCAGGGTGCTGCCTTGCCCTGTCCTTCACCACCCGGGCCACTAATGGCGTAGGAGACCTCGCTAGGTGCTATTCCGACCGGTTCACATCTGTTCAAATCATAACGAAACAGGGCCCTGGCTAGGTCTCCCAGGCACGGCTGTTAGGTTCTGGGCACTGGAACAATCCTGCAAACACATATTTAAATTAGCCTAATGATTGCTTTAAATATGATGATCTGGATCATGACCAGCGAGGACGAGATCCAGATCATGCTGTCTCGTGAGATTCTGTTAAATCTTGTGAGGCATTTTGAGAACGTCTCATTCTCGGGAATCTGGAAGAGGGAGAATCCGGTTAAGAAGGTCGTGCAATTCTAGTTCGATGCAATGGAAGAGCTCCTACACGACTGCTTGGAGTCAGTGGTCTGGTCCATTATCAAGAACTCAGCGGCCAACCTAGATGAGTATGCCATCACCGTCACAGACTTCGTCAGTAAGTGTGTTGAAGATTGCATGCCAAAGACGGTAGTACGTGCGTTCTCCAACAGGAAACCATGGTTTAACCGGGAGAGCCACTCCTTACTTAAGCCCAGGACTGAGGCGTTCAAGACAGGTGACCCTGACCTGAACAAGAAATCTACATACGACCTCTGAAAAGCCATCAGGGATGCTCATAGACAATACCAGACTAATCTAGAGTCACAGACCACCAACACAGACTCTCATCAGTGGCAAAGCTTAAACAGTATAACGAGCTACAAAGCAAAGCCAAGTAGAAGAGCATCCCTCCCCAATGAACTCAAAGCATTCTATGCTCGTTTCGAGCAGGAAGCCAACAAACCCGTTACCAATTGTCGCAACAGCCTCAGATGCACCCATACCTACCGTCACAGCCTCCGAAGTCCAATTGACCTTCTTAAAAGTGAACCCATGGTTAGCAACAGATCCTAACCGAGTTGCTTGCTGTGCACTAGATCCTGCACGGACCAACTAGCTGATGTGGTCACAGACATGTTCAACCTCTCCCTATTCCCCACCTGCTTCAAGAAGACCACTATCATACTGGCGCCAAGGAAGAACCAGGCAACATGCCTCAATGACTACCAGCCAGTGGCCTTGACATTTATCATTATAAAGTGCTTTGAGAGGTTGGTCATGAGACACATCAATTCCATACTTCTAGACGGCCATGATCCACTACAATTTGCATATCGCCATATCGAGTCTCCCTGACCCTACACTCATTCCTGGAGCATCGCGACAATAAGGACTCCTACGTTGGACTCCTAGTCATTGACTACAATTTCGCCTTCAACACCATAATTCCAGCCAAGCTCATATCCTCCCTATGCAACTGGATCCTCAACTTCCTGACTCATAGCCCACAATCAGCAAGGATAAACAACAACACCTCCTTCACGATGGTCCTCAACACTGGGGCTCCGCGAGGCTGTGTACTTAGCCCTTACTATACTCCTTATACACACATGACCATGTGGCAAAATTTGGCTCCAACTCCATCTACAAGATTGCTGATGACACAAACTTAGTGGGTCGGATCTCAAACAAGATGTGTCAGAGTACAGGAGGGAGATAGCGAACCTAGTGGCGTGGTGCAGCGACAACAATCTCCCTCAATGTCAGCAAAACCACGGGGCTGGTCATCGACTTCAGGAAGCAAAGTATCGTACATACGCCTGTCTGTATCAATAATGCCGAGGTGGAGATGGTTGACAGCTTCAAATTTTTAGGTGTGCACATCACCAACAATCCGTCTTGGTCCACCCACAGCGACTCTACCACCAAGAAAGCACAACAGACCTGTACTTCCTCAGGAAACTAAGGAAATTCGGCATGTTGACATTGACACTTACCAATTTTTACAGATACACCATAGAAAGCATCTTATCTGGCTGCATCACAGCCTGGTATGGCAACTGCTCGGCACAAGACCATAAGAAACTACAGATTTGTTCTCATAGCCCAGTCCATCATGTGAATCCACCTCTCTTCCATTAACTCTGTCTACACTTCTCGCTGTCTTGAGAAAGCGAGCAGAATAATGAAACACGCCTCCCACCCGGTTTGTTCTCTCTTCCAATCTTTTCCATCTGGCAGAAGATACGAAAGTCTGAGATCACGCACTAACAGTTTTAAAAAACAAGTGTTCTGGAGCACTTTGCTGCCCTTCAGTGAGCACAGTAAGAAGTCTAACAACACCAGGTTAAATCCTTCAGTGAAATGCTTATTGGCCAGGCCGAGGCTTTCTTCTCGACAAGTAAGGGGTAACATAAGGTGTTGGTCAGGGCTATCAGACACTGATGCTTCTGGTGCTTTTTACATTCTAGCACTCCAGCTAGAGACAGATCCCCCGATCTCTCAGCAATCTGCTTGTTATATTACCGCAGGGCAACCTAGTTACCTGTCTTGCAGGCTTCACTGAGCTGTGTGTATCCAAGCTACTGGAGGATGCACTGGAGTTGTGTGACAGTACAGCCTGAGAGTGAGTGACCTCCTCTGAGAAGTCTTCATCCTCCTCTGGTGCCACCTCCTAAAAGAAGCTTACAGGACATGTAGGGGATAAAATATATGAATTAGGACTGACAGGAATATATGATTAGGACTGAATTAAGCAGGAAGAGTGATGAGGTCCTGCAGAAGGAGTTCAGGGAGTTAGGCAGTAAGCTAAAAAGCAGGACCTCCAGGGTTGTAATCTCAAGATTACTCCCTGTGCCACGTGCCAGTGAGGCTAGAAATAGGAGGATAGTGCAGCTAAACATTTGGCTAAATTGGTGGTGTAGGAGGGAGGGTTTCAGATTTTGGAACCATTAGGACCTCTTCCGGGACAGGTGGGACCCCACTGGACACAGGCTTCCAGTCAGAAAAATACCCTCAACTATCACCCTCTGCTTGCTGACACTCAGACAATTCTGGATCCAATTTGCCAAATTTCCTTGGACTCCTTGTGATCTTACTTTTGCTATGAAACTCCCATTTGGGATCTTATCAAAAGCTTTGCTGAAGTCCAAGCATATTATGTCAAATGCATTGCCTTCAACCACACACCTGGGGTGCGATTCTCCGACCCCCCCCACCGGGTCAGAGAATCGCCAGGGGCCGGCGTGAATCCTGGACGAAATTCTCCTACCCGCCCCGCCACATTTCTGCCCCGACCGGCCGGCGGGAGTCTCCGTAACACCGGCCGGTCAATGGGGTTTCCCATTGTGGGGCAGCCCCACGCCGTCGGGAAACCCCCGGGCGCCGGCAGAACGGAGACTCCCGCCGGCGGAGAATGACGCCCCCTGCTCCCGCCATGTCCTGAATTCTCCGCCACCGGAGATTCGGCGGGGGCGGGAATCACGCCGCGCCAGTCGGCGGAAATCATGCCGGTCGGCGGGCCCACCCCCAGCAACTCTCTGGTCCGCGATGGGCCAAAGTCCTGCCACTGTCAACCCACGCCAGCCGGCGTGGATTTAACCACCTTTTGAACGGCGGGACAAGGCAGCGCGGGCGGGCTCCGGGGTTCTGGGGGGGGCAGCAGGGCGATCTGGCTCCGGGGGGGTGCCCCCACGGTGGCCTGGCCAGCGATCGGGGCCCACCGATCCGCGGGCGGGCCTGTGCCGTGGGGCACTCTTTTCCTTCCGCCTTAGCCATGTTCTTCACTATGGCGGAGGCGGAAGAGACTCCCTCCACTGCGCATGCGCGGGGATGCCATGAGCGGCCGCTGACGCTCCCGCGCATGCGTCACACGGCAAAGTAATTTCCGTGCCAGCTGGCGGAGCGCCAAAGGCCTTTCCAGCCGGCGGGGCGGAAATCACTCCGCCGCGGGCCTAGCCCCTCAAGGTGAGGGCTCGGCCCCTCAAGATGCGGAGAATTCCGCACCTTTGGGGCGGCACGATGGCGGACTGATTCGCGCCGTTTTTGGCGGCGGTCGGCGGACATTGCGCCGATTGCGGAGAATCCTGCCCCTGGTCACCTCTTCGAAAAATTCAATCAAGTTAGTCAGACATGACCTCCTCTTAACAAAATCACTTTCACTGTTCTTGATTAATTCCTGCCTCTCCAAATGCAGATTGATTCTGACTCTCAGAATTGCTTCCAGTAGTTACCCTACCACTGAGGTTATACTATAGTTTCATGGTTTATCCCTTCCTCCCTCCTTGATATAATGGTGTCACATTGGCTATCCTCCGGTCTTTTTACACCTCTCCTGTGGCCAGACGGAATTGAAATTTATTGCCAGCGCCCCTGCTATTTCTTCCCTTGCATCTCTCAACAGCCTGGGATACACTTCATCCAGCCCTGGGAATTTACTGACTTTTAAGACTGCCAGACCACTCAGAACTTCCTCTCTGTCTATGTTAATTTATTTCATTTTATCGCATACCCACATTATCCCTCTCACGAGTGAACACCAACACAATTCATTTAGGCCCCTACCTATGACCTCCAGCTCTACACACAAATTACTACTGTGGTCCTTTATGGCCTATACTCTTACCCTCGTTATCCTTTTACCCTTAAAGTACTTGTAAAACAACTTAGGATTTTCCTTCATTTTACCTGTCAGTATCCTCTCCTGTCACGTTTTAGCTCTCCTAATTTCCTTAAGTTCCCGTTTGCATGTTCTATAATCCTCTAGGGTTTCTGCTATTTTGAGCCCCCGAGGGGTGTTTGTGCGGGTTATGTTGCAGCCGGTGTGGATGTAGGAGTGGCTATGGGTAGAATGCTCTTTCAGAGGATGGTGCAGACTTGATGGACCGAATGGTCTCTTCCAGCACTGTAGACATTCTATGATTCTGATATCTGTCATAAGCCTTTCTTTTCTCCTTATACAATGCTGTATATCTCTCGATATCTAGGGTTCACTGGATTTGTTGGTTCCATCCTTCTTCTTTATGAGAACATGTTGGCCCTGTACTCTTCCTATTTCCTTCTTGAATGCATCCCACTGTTCTGTCACAGATTTATCTAAACGTATCTGCTCCCAGACCACTCTGGTTAAATCATATCTGATCTTATTCAAATCGGCCTTCCTACAGTTTAGAACTTTGGTTTCAGAGCCCATCCTTGTCCTTTTCCATAACAATCTAATAAATTATGATCGCTGTCTGCAAAATGAGTGGTTAATTCCTCAACCACATGCTCAGCTTTGTTACCTAAAATTCAGTCCAGGACCACGCCCTCTCTTGTAGGTCCTTCTACGTACTGGCTCACAAAGTTCTCCTGGAAGCATTTTAAGAATTCCACTCCCTCTAAACCTTTCATACTATGACTACCCCAATTAATGTTGGGGTAGTGGAAATCTCCCACCAACGTTACCCGATTACTTTTACACTTTTCTGAAATTTGCCTACAGATCTTCTCTTCTATTTATCTTGGACTGTTGGGACATCCTTCACTCGGATGCTGACTGCTGCTTTGCGACGCTGACTACGAGGACACCTTTCCCAGACCGCTCCACTGCGACGCTGACTGCGGGGACACTGTTCTCAGATTGCTTCCATGCTGATATGCACTTAAAAAAAAAATTGAAAATAAATTTAAAATGTCCAATTCTTTTTTTTTTCCCAAGAGGCAATTTAGCAACCCAAATACTCTGCACATATTTGGGTTGTGGGGGTAAGACTCACACAGACACGGGGAGAATGTGAAAATCCACACGAACAGTGACCCGGGGCGGCGATCGAATCCGGGTCCTCGGCGTTTGAGACATCAGTGCTAACCATTGCGCCACCGTGCCGCCCTGGTCCACACTTTTTAAATAATGAAGCTCCATCATGTCCACCTGTTCTAATTAGAAGCTACTGACTAAATCCACTGCTCAAGCGTTGGAGTTCCTGATGTACTGCAGGCCTTCCTATCAGTGGGTAGGAAGGATAAAATTCAACCAAATGTCTTTGATAGTACAGCGCTCTCTTACATTGTTGCCTCCTTATTAAATTGTGCACTCCTGCATATTAGTTCATCCAAGGTTACATGCTCATGTCTCAGGAGGTTTGAATGGCTAAACCTGTGGCCCAGAAACAAGGGTTTGATGTTGAGACAGGTTTAACAATTTAGATTTTACGCCAATTTTAGAAAGATCCTTTAAATTTTAGTCAAAATTACCATTGAAGATTTATCGCTCTTCAATTCAGAATTAATATCATGCAGAACTTTCTGAATGCACTTTTTCCTCAAAGTTTCGCTGAGAATGTGGAGATTGGTAGTGTCATGCGTGCAACAGTAGGTGAACGTTGAAGATTCAAGATAAGGGCAGATTGCCACATGATCACCGTTCCATGCTATGTCAATCACCATGGTCCAGGAGTATTTGACTATCCTGCACTTTACAGTTTGTTGCAGATTTAGTGAGATTGCATCCAGAGAGGGTTTGGATAATGTTGAACTGAATCCACCTCCATGGGCTTTCAGTGAAGAATTTTAAAAGCAATCCATGTACTGGAGGCATTAGTCCAGAGATCTATAGGTTAGGTGGATTGGCCATGCTAAATTTCCCCTTAGTGTCCAAATGATTGGGTGGGGTTGCTGGTTTACAGGGATAGGATGGAGACGTGGACTAAAGTAGTGTTCTTTCCAAGAGATGGTGAAGACTCGATGGGCCAAAAGGCTTCCTTCTGCACTGTTTTTTAAAAAAAAACCATTAAATTGACAGTCCAACCTCGGCTGTTTTCCTTTTTAGCTCGAATCTACAGGAGATTTGCATTCAGTGCTTTCCGTTTTCTGTGAATCTGAAGATATGCACTGCCAGAAAAGAAAGTCAGTTGATTAGATGTAAATTTTACTTTTCAAATCAGCAGAAACAAATAGCACCCCACTGTTTATAGCTGCTGTGAACCTGCAACAAATGGGATCCTGCTGAACAAATGCAACAAAGACTTAAAGAACATGCTGTTCCTTGTTAAAGAGTCGGCAAAGAGTTGTAAAAAGAGGACGACACAATGATGCAAGTAGTAACATGATGAGGTCACCCCCCCCCCCCGAAGTCTGAATGCTGCAATAACTTCACAGACAAAGCGGAAAAATACGTTGAAACGAATTAAATTATCGTCTTGCATCTACTTCTACACAAGCAGCACCTGCAGCCAACAGAGCAGGAGTAGATGTCTGCTGAATACTACTCCAGGAAGCTAGCATGTGTGAGAACACCCAACTGTGACACCTCCACAGGAATAGATCTTTTATACCCCTGTAGTGCTGTCAACCTGTACCTTGTTTCTCATGCTCCCGATTAATACTATTGAAAATTGAGGTCTTAAAACCCTCATTCGCAGTTATAAAAAGCCATCCGATGGAATAGAGGTTTTCCTCAAGATTCACAGTTGGACATAGCAGAGCAAATAGCCTGACCTTTTTTGGGGGGAAACATCATTCCCATGAGCTTAGAACTAACGTGTTTGATCTGATTGCATTATGATTCCATTTAATAATTCATAGAATCATAGAATTTACAGTGCAGAAGGAGGCCATTCAGCCCATCGAGTCTACACCAGCTCTTGGAAAGAGCACCCTACCCAAGCCGACACCTCCACCCTATCCCCATAACCCAGTAACCCCACCCAACACCAAGGGCAATTTTGAACACTAAGGGCAATTTATCATGGCCAATCCACCTAACCTGCACATCTTTGGACTGTGGGAGGAAACCGGAGCACCCGGAGGAAACCCACGCACACACGGGGAGGATGTGCAGACTCCACACAGACAGTGACCCAAGCCGGAATCGAACCTGGGACCCTCGAGCTGTGAAGCAATTGTGCTATCTGCAATGCTACCGTGCTGCCCCAAATTAATCAAGGATTGGTTGTGTTTTAAGAATTTAGCATCGACCATTATGTTCAATGACATTGCATGTCTGTCATTACCTGTACATTCATAAAAAAGGGCAGTCATTTTAATTACAAATGTTTTATACTGCATTTGTTTGCAAGGTTATTTCTGGCTCTTTATTAAATGACGATGCATAATTCCAATCTAAATTCACTTAGAAGCTAATGTGATAATTTGTTCTGCTTTTGGCTGAAGTATCTTTCCAGACAATCAAATACAACTAATGTGTGATGGTCTTTGACATCATATTCAGTTCAGTGCTAATGAATGTTGCAGTGCGTTGTCCTTCCAATAGAATAAAATAGAGCGCTAATTTTTGCAATCAATCACCGTGTGGAGTTTGTCACCATTTATCTAAATAAGGAATAAAGTGAATATTGCATTCCCGCCCTCAGAACTGTACATTTACGCAGTTACATAAGTCAACATGGCACAATGAATCCATCCTTTCCTATTTATCATCAGTTTTCATGGCAGTTAAAATATGACCTAGCTTTACATTTGCCTATTCTGACCATGGTAGCTTTGGAAAGCCTTAAAATAAAGTCCATATTCAACAATGCAAAATATTGGGCGTGATTCTCCTGGGCCACATCCCGCCGGAAATGAGACGGGGAGATCCCAGCTGAGAGCTGTTCAGCACTGACCCTCACAAATGGGGACCAAGTGGAAAGTTAGATGGGGAACTCCCAGATGATCAGAGGCCCCTGGTTGGTCGACCTCCGGGCAGGGTGGCACCCTGACACTGCTGGTGCCACCCAGGCACCTTGGCACCCGGGTGCCAGCCAGGCCCTCTAATGGGCCTGGATGGCACTGCCTGGCTGGAAGGGGCACTGCCACCGTACCAGGCTGGCAGTGCAAGGTGCCCAGGTGGCATTTTGCTCACACTGGTTTTGAGGCCAGGTGTCCCCTGCCCATGTGAAGTGGGGTGCGGGGAGGATCAAGGATCCCCTTATAGGTGAGTTGGGGGGGGGGTTCAGGGGTCACTTCAGGGGGGTCAAGAGATCAGGGTGCCATTTAAAAATGGCGACACTATCTCTTCCTGCACTGAACAGACTCTGATCATTTTGGGTTAGATTGCGCTGTTGTATTTGTCTTTTACCCTTTAGGTGAACCACAAGCTGTTTCTTATATTGACCAAATGACCACACAAACAATATGTTAGCTCAAAACACAGTTTATTAATAACACAGGACTTGTATCTCTATGCAATAATATACGCGGCTCTGTACTAAACTACACTTAACAACTAAGATGACCTTTACTTAACTTCGAGTGACCGGCACTCGATAAGATAAGGCCTTTATCTGGGTCCTCGTGGTTGGTTGGAAGTTGTTGGGTTTGTCTTAGCTGGGCCCGTCCTTCAGGAATGGTCGCAGGTCCTTGAACTTGGTTGTTCTGCTGAAGTTGGTCGTGCACAGGCCAGTCCCAAAAGAGGCTGATCCCTAGTGTGCATGGCTTTTTATCCTTCGTCTCTTTCGCGCCCTTTTGGGCGGTCCTTACTCCAATGGATTGATAGAGTTTTGATGACCTTCATCGATCTTAGCCAATCAGGGGGCAGATGCCTCGATGGCTGGGCGGGTCCAGGCTATCATTGTCCCAGGCATGTAGGTCTTTCCAAATAAAGGCGGGGGGGGGGGGGGGCAGCGCCGCCGGTTAGTCTGCTATCGTTGATGGTCCTCATTGCGAATGCTGTTGTCTTGGGGAAAATGGTGATCGATCTTTAATGAACTGGGGGTTTCTTACCAGGTATGGTTTCTTTGTACAATACACAGAGACTGTGTACCTGTCTGTGACCCAAATTGACCATAATTCCCATAGTCCTTTGCAGCTGGCCATTTTAAATGACGACAGCGCCCATTGACTTTCAGTCTCTTTCATGCACTCAGCATTTTCATTTTGCAATGGCACAAGTGAACTCCATAGACAATTTCAAACATGTTATGCTTAAATTATTTGCTGAATTATTATAAGGCTGTTACATTGCACTGTTCGAACAGACATAAATATGATTGGACTCAAGACAGGAATCACCTTTGTATTGTCATTCCCAAATCTAAAGAAATATCACTGGAAAGCAGGCAAGGAAATGGGTCGTAGACTAAATTTCAAAAATTTATATTTGGAGGGGACTGGTGTGAATTACTATTCATATTCATCATTGTTTTTTAAAATTTAGAGTATCCAATTTTTTTTTTTCCAATTAAGGAGCAATTTAGAGTATCTGCACATCTTTTTGAGTTGTGGGGGTGAGACCCACGCAGACACGGGAAGAATGTGCAAACTCCACATGGACAGTGACCCAGGGCCGGGATCGAACCTGTGAATCTGAAATAAAACTGTTGGACCACTGATGATGTCAGATAGCATCAATGGACAGAGAAACAGAGTTCATGCTTCAGGTTAAGGACCCATACACTAATCCCTGTGATGACGAATTAAAGCACTGGCAAGTTATTTTATTATGTATGGCGTGATTTTGAGCCCTATCTCTCCATCTGTGAGAAATTCGGCGCAGGCTGGAAATCCGGAGAGAATGGAAAAGGTTCTTCTCTCCGTTGTGATAGGGATTAGCAATTGTCACCCCCATCCCCCCCAACCCTCTCCGCCAGTGGAGTAGTGCAAATTGCACCACGGGAGTCCAGGAACCTAATTTTAACACATTAGAATGTCATTAGCAAGCACTCTCTCCAGACCTTCCCACCTCACAGAATATTCATCAGGCGCTGGTGTGGCATCACGCTGTTGACATTTACGATAGGCCTGCAAAAGCAAGAACCAGGTGGCCTCACGTCCAAGGAGGGTATCGGAGGTGAACACTCAGATATACATGATTCTCCAGGCTCTTCGCTGGAGAGGATGTGGGGGACACAGATATGTTCAACTCGGAGTCAGAGGTAGGGCTCATATTCTGTCACTCAATCTTGGGTGGGAGGAGTTGCGAGCAGACTTTCTTTTCCATTCACTCCGGGACTCGCCTTGCTTTAAGGGGATTTGGAGGATGGCACGCAGCCATCGCTTCCTGTGTCCTTCTTGCTGGGCTCGTGGGCAAGTCACCACCGAGGGAGTGCCCGACCTTAGTGGGAGCTGGAAACATACCTTTCACTCTTTCTCTTTCTAGGCCTGACTTGCTGTTAAATTCACCATTCTACTTTACACTTCCTTCTCAACCCTTGGCTGTTAATATCACAATCCTATAACATGATTGGTGAGGGAGATATCCAGTTATTTGCCTAGTTCACTTAGATTCTGGATGCCCTGCAGTGTGTGTTGGAGGGCGGTTTAGCTCAGTTGGCTAGACAGCTGGTTCGTGATACAGAGCGTGGCTAGCAACGCAAGTTCAATTCCTGTACTGGCTGAGGTTATTTATGAAGGCCTGCCTTCTCAACCTTGCCCCTCGCCTGAGGTGCGGTGGTTATCAGGTTAAATCAGTGCCAGTCAGCTCTCTCCATGAAAGGGGAAAGCAGCCTATGGTCATTTGCGACTGTGGCGACAATGTAAATACCTCGGGTTCGATTTAATGGAAAAGTTTTTAAGTGTCATTTGTGGTGGATTTTCCTGGGAGTTTCTCACCAGCTCTGCCAGCGAGCGCCCCACCTCTATCAAACAGCACGTTGGGCAAGTTTCGAAGTCTGGTAGCGAGTGGGAACTGCCATGAGCTGGTCGAAACTTGGCCCGGCGAGTCCGTCACCGCTATGATAATTGAACCACTTAACAAGGTCCCATAGGCTTCACACCGCAAATCACTGTCCCGCTAGCTGATTCGCCAGGACCGTGCTTGCCAGCTCCCTACTAACAAAGGAGAGCAGTACTTAAACCATTCCTGCGCAGCCAATCCTATACAGCTCATAGCCATGCCACGAGGAGACCATCCCCACAAATCCAGGATGCTGACCTGGTCAGACTGTTGGATGTGGTTGAAATCAGATGGGATGCCCTGTTTCCCTGAGGATCTCGGAGGGGCAGCCACAGGGCAGCTAGTGCTGCCTGGGAGGAAGTGGAAGTGGGCGTCAACTCGGAGGGCCTCACCAGGAGGACTGGAACCCAGTGCCATCAGAAGGTCAATGACCTCCACCAGGTGACATGGGTGGGTTGGCACCCCCCTCTGGCACCGGGCTTGCCCCCCCACGGGCTTGCACCTGGCACCGCCCCTGCCCACCACCATTCCGTGTCACAGCCCACCCATTTCCAGCATGCCACCGATGCCATCCCCCCCGCTATACATCTCATTTCCCCCCCCAACAATTCCTCACCTCCCCGATACTCTCATACTCCCCATCACCCCCGCCATACACCCCATCTCCCCCACATCATGGAAACCACCCTCCCACCGAAACCACCCCCGCCCCCCCCAACCCGGCGATGAACGAAGTGTGCAGCTCACGATGTGTCCCAGCAAGAACAGTTGGCCCGCAAATGACAGGTGAAAGCCGAGATGAGTGGCCAGGTGCCGGGCATCAGGGTCCTTACCCCCAACGAGGAACGGGCCCTAGAGGATGTGGGGCTGGCCGAGGACAGAACTGTCACCAACGTAGAGGTTGGTGTATGGCACAGAGGTGAGGTTCCACCGGCCCCCACCCAGATGACCTATTACTCGTGAGTTGTTAATGCCACACCGAATGACCCATCCCTCCCACTGACCACATGTCCATTCTCCCACAGAATCATCATTCGACGGGGCCGTTTCTCCGCAGGATGTAAGAATGCCCAGGTGCAGAAATGCCCAGGTGAGACAGCAGTCGGACATCTGCTAGATCCCAGGACACAGCTGGGTCCAAGTCAGATGCTGAGCCTCTGGACCAGGTTTACCCAGAGCGGATGCAGATGCTGGGGTTTGGGCTGTGGGCATGTCTCAGTCGCAGGTGGCCAGTGCCGGGGTGCTCCCGAGCATATCCCAGTCACTGAGGAGCATCGCAGAAGGCGTCGACATTGTGCATTGGGCAGTTGGCTGGGCTGGCAGAGCCAGATGATGCAGGGGCAACCGGGGCTCGAACCAGCTGCCCCTCCGTCCCAATGTGAACCACAGGGCCCTATGGGCACCAATCGGGAGGAAGGGGTGCTGGGTGCCACCCTATGGAGTGGCAGCAGTGGCCACCTGCTCCCCCGAGACCCACACCCCTGACAATGGCACGACTTGGAGTCAGCATCCAGAACAGGATGGCATGACAGGGAATGTGCCACCGGCAAGTGGGCCCCCAGAGGACCCCCACCAGGGGGTCAGTAGGCAGCAGGCTGTCTCCATGTCTGATGTGCACCCTGGGAACATACCTAGGCACAGCGGTAGAGCACGGGAGGCTAAGGTGGTCGAGGATCACTGAGATGACACATAGGGGTTGGGGGTGGGGGGTGGGAAGCAGGTTGGGTGTAATGAGAGAGGGAGCGATGAGGGAGGGTGGGGGGGGGGTGGCTGGGAGGAGTGGGGACGGCGAGGCGGCACCAGTGGGGGATTGGGGCAGTTGCGGACACATGTATAGCATTAAAAATGTTGCACTTGAGAAATCTGACACCTCTGGCACTTTCCTCCGCAATGCAGGCTGAGCACCAATCCCTTGCCGCAGCCCCCTGGGCATGGAGGTCCTGGAGGGCAGAACGGTAGCATAGTGGTTAGCACAATTGCTTCACAGCTCCAGGGTCCCAGGTTCGATTCCAGGCTGGGTCACTGTCTGTGCGGAGTCTGCACATTCTCCCCGTGTGTGCATGTGTTTCCTCCGGGTGCTCCGATTTCCGATTTCCTCCCACAGTCCAAAGATGTGCAGGTTAGGTGGATTGGCCATGCCAAATTGCCCTTAAGTGTCCAAAATTGCCCTTAGTGTTGGTTGAGTGGGGTTACTGGGTTATGGGGATAGGGTGGCTTAGAGTGCTCTTTCCAAGAGCCGGTGCAGACTCGATGGGCCGAATGGTCTCCTTCTGCACTGTAATTTCTATGCTTCTTCCGCCCCTTACCCCGCACCCCCGCCGACCTCCTGGCACACCACATGCAGGCGATTGGTGTGAGCGAGCACTCAGTGGACAGGCAGGAGTCACACTATGGTGTAGCGGCCAGCTCTCAGTGGTTTATTGTCACTCCTCTGTCCTTGACAGAGACTGGCCGACACAGTCCCATCACCCTGGAGTGATATGACGCAGGCCCTGGAGGATGGAATAGGGTGGAAGGGGAAGGAGGGGGAGACGAATTGCAGGAATAGGAGCAGGAAGTGAGGTGGGATGGCTGAGCGTTGGGGAGGGGTGTGGGAAGGGGGAGGGTGGGGGAATGATGGATGAGGCTACGTCCTATGTGAAGCGGTTGAGGATGAGGCCTCCCTGGCCCTCTGTGCTTGCCAGACCTTCGCCGCTATCGCCTAACCTCCGGTTGGTCCTGCGCGTCCTCCCTGGGTGCATCCTCCAGCCCTTCCCCGTCCTGTGCCTCCTCATCTTCCTCCCCTCCTCCTCCTCCTCCTACTTGGAGGTGGCCATACGTTCCTCCCCTCCACCTCCAGCACGTCCCCCCACTGCTGTGTCAGGTTGTGGAGGGCACAGCAGACCACCACAAAGTGGGCGTCTTCCGGGCGATGGAGTGGTCGAGGCATTGGAAAAGCATTTGGAGGAGACCGTGTATCCCTCTAACACAGCCCGGATGGCCACATGGAGCTCTTTGTTTCGGGTCTCCACATTGGTCACTGATCTCCTTACTGGCATCATTAGCCAGGTCCTCAGAGGGTACTCCTTATCCTCCAAGAGCCAACTGGCCATCCTGGGGTGGTCCTCAAAGAGGCTGGGGATTTTCGATTGCCCCAGGTGTAGCTGTCATGCACATTCCCTGGGAAGTGTGCACATATGTGTATGATCTTCATGTGGTGGTCGCACACGAGCTGGACATTCAGGAAGTGCAACCCTATCCTGTTGATGGAGAGCACTCCCAGACAGCCCACATGCATGCCATCCACTCCCCCTGGACGCCAGGCATCCTGTTGATAGCAGAGAATCCTGCTGCCTGAGCATCCTGGTGGGCCTAGTCCATGTCAAAGTTTATATAGTTCGCTGCGCAGGCGAACAGGACATCTATGACCTCACGGATGCACTTGTGGGCTGTAGATTGTGAGATGCCGCACAAGTCCTCTCTCGAGCCCTGGAATGATCCTGAGACGTAAAAGTTCAGGCCTGTGGTGATCTTGATGGCCACGAGAGCAGGTATCCTCCTCCTCCACATGGTGCCAAGTCCACGAAGAGGTGGCACAGATGACGCACCATCCCCTTGTTGAGGCGGAGCCTCCTACAGCACACGTTGTCCGTCATCTGTTTGAAAGACCAGCGATACATGTATGCCTTGGGCGATCGCCGGCCTCCGTCTCTTGGTCCCTCCTTGGCCTGATGGGTGGTCGAGTCTTCAGGGTGTGCGCGCTGGTCCCCTCCCCTGTGCACACACCAACCCTCTGGTTGTCAATGTTGCCCCGATGCGAGGGCCCAGCCCATGGGTGCTCGAAACATCCATGGTGTTGCCTCCCGTAGTATTCAGGCTCAGTGTCAAGGCATCATGGTCTGATTGGGATGCTAGGCAAGAACCCCCACATGCTGTCTGACACATATACCTACCCGTGGGAATCCACTTGGGAGCTGCGAAGTTCTCATTTAACAATTATTCCCAATTCCCAATTAATAATAGCCTTCAGTTGAGTGGCCAGAGACCTTTGCAGTCAGTGGTAGTTATGGGTGGTCGGTGGGGCAGACAGGCAGGGGTTGGTGTTCTCCTGGAATGGGAACACATGATCCAGGGGGTAGATCCCGGGAGACTGGGTAGATACCGAGTAAGTCAGCCTTAAGTAGGTCTGAGGCCTACTTACGTGAGTGAGGCTTGGTCCAGCCCATTGTGGCCGAATTCCTGATCCTGATGCCTCGCAGGACTTGGGTGAGTCCCACAGGACATCGTGGCTATCGGGAAGCCAACGGAGGCTTCACCCGGGATCGACCGGTCACGACAAATTCCGATTGGGGCGCGACATGGCAGGTAGATTGCACGGACCTGACATGCCAGGTAGTGCCCCCTGGGTTCCCTACCGCTGAGACCACATGTCTCCCGCGCATTTGGGAACTCAGCCTATCAGGGGCGGAGCATCGGGGGAGGGTCTTCAGGTAACGTCCTGAGGCTGTCCCAACGGCGTGCGCCTGCTCCTCAATGATGCCATTTTGGAGGGGACGGGGCATCGGAAAACAGGCGGCGCCCCCGATTCGGTCGTAAAAAGGGATTTCTCCGCCGGATTACGAAATTGGCGTCGGGGCACGGAGAATCCCGCCCATGATGTGAGATGATTGAAATCTTCTCAAAGAGGAGGTTTCAGGGAGCATCTAAAATGAGAAAAGCGAGTCAAAAGGCAGAGGGACTTGGGGAGGAAATTTGAGACCTCAGGGCCTCGGACGTTGAAAGCGCGTCAGCAAGGACGGAGCAGTGAAATTCTAAAGTGCATCCTCCTCCAAGCATTTCCACCTTCATATTGTTGCCTATTTTCCTCGAAGAGTTTAAACATTTATTCGACTCAGCTTTTAACCGATGATGAAATATTACCTTTTAAATGTGTGATATAAAAAATTCACCTACAAGGTGAACCTGACACATTGTAATCTAAATTGTCACACCAAAATTATTTCATGGGATTTTAAAAAAAATCAGGTCTAAATGTATTTGTAATCTCACGCAAGTAATAGTGTGAGATTTAAAGATCAAAACATTATTATTAATACATTCAAATATATTCATTAATTTTTTCAGTAGACAGGGAATTCATGAATAGCACAAACATTTTTGGAAGACGAATTATTTTAGGTTTATTGTGCTTTGTAAGCTTGATTGCATTATTACATTGCTAAAATCACTGCATCTCACAGGAGGAACTTATCAGTATGTCTTGCTTGTTTATCTAAAACCACAAAAATGCAAATAAGTACAAACAGTGCTCACAGTGACATTTTTATATACCTTTGTAGCAACATATCATTTTCTTTTCTACTGTTGATGGATAGATGTGCGGATCCAAATAGGAAAGTTTAATAGAAGTTCAACTGACTTATCATTGGCCATGCTAAATTAAATTAATAGTATTTTGAGTTTGACAGAATAATTGGAAGCATGCCAATTTCCATAATTTTTCAAGCAATCTTCCCATGTTTTTCAAGGGCATCTCCTGCAAGAGCAACTGATAATGGGCACGGATGGTATCTTTGGAAACCACCGATTAAATGTATCCACTTCACTGAAGCAATGTACATTTCATTTCAGTTGAGAAACCCAAGTCGTTATGATCCTAGTTGATGTTATAACTGGATGGGAAGATCCCCAAATTGAACATTGGTTCAAAAGACCGTAACTTTCAGTTTCTTTTGTAAACCATGGATGAACAGAGTCACATGACCGCTAATTAGTTTTAACCAGAGAAAAAAAAAAAATTAAACATAAAAATATTGAATTAATATACAATGCACCTTTACCCCCCCCCCCCCCAACTTAACAATTGTACACCGATTTTAAGATGGACACAGATTACAAAGTACATCTTGACCTACAATGTTCTCATTATCACACAAAGTCCCTTTTAAGCACACAAGATGACTGCGGTAAGACATTCTCCACTCTGAACTCCCAGTGAATGGTTATGAATGTCTCCTCAGAATCCCCCAAAATGATTTTCACGTGAGAGTTTACAATCTCTACTCAAAAAAACATGTTTTAAAACCTTCCCTCATAATTATGCTTTCCCTTATCAGTTTTCATTCTGAAATCCAGTCCATGTATTCCAAATGACACTTTCAAACAAAGCTCCGTTCCACTTTTAACAGCGAATCCAGTCAAGAATTTGAGACCAACCCTTTTCGGTTTTCTTTGTCTTGCCTGCTGTACAAACTGTTCACATTTTCTTTAACTCTCGATTTCCAGACTGTATTAAAATTGCATCATTTGTTTGATTTAATTTGAAAGTCATTGCGCCACTTTAAATCTGGTTACAGCAATTGTCTCTTTACCTCAGGATACTTTATTTACTCTTTCTTGAATTCTTCTGAACAATACCTTGTTCACTTAACTCTCGTCAACTTAAACATTGTTTCTGTCCCAATTCCCTGGCTATCTGGACTGTAACCTGCACTTTAGGAGACCTGTCTCTTTGCAGGCCCTGTCCTGTCCTGTCTTCTGGCAGAGTTGGGTGATGTTTCTTTCTGTCTCCAGCTTTCCACAAATTCAGCTAAAACTAAAACTTAAAAGCTTCTCTACCTTACAAGGCTATAGTTGCAATATCCTCGTGCTTATGCCTTTTATTTATTCTTCTTGCCGTAGCCCTCTCTAAGCACAACAGAAACAGTTCGAACTTAACCAACTCCCACAAATACAAGTACCTTTATCCAGCATAAATATAACTATAGGTTTACCCTTCCAGGTACAGAAACATTAAATTAAGCTCATTTAAAACTATACCTTATTTCTAATGTTTACCAATACAAATATAAATTCCCTAAACTACCTGTGTTTTCCTTAAATAAAAGTGAAGAGCCAAGATCTATAGTGGGAGCAACATGTTGGGAAAAGGTAGCAGAGAAGACAATGAAGGAGTGTTTCAAATGGTGTAAAGCTTAAGTTTTTAAAGCTCACTGATTAGGGCAATTTGTTTTTGGTTCTGAGAAAGTCAAAATTAATACCTTGTTACAGCAATACAAAAATGAAAATACCTGAGTAAACAATTTGACCATTTGAATACAGAAAGTAAAGTTTTGGGTGTTGACCCTTTTCTTGATGGAGGGTGTAGATATAGTCCATCTTTATTGTTTACTGATGCAGTAGGGGATCTTCATAGTAACTTCATTGCAGTGTTAATGTAAACCTACTTGATGCACGATCAATTGCACAAAGACTAAAGTTGAGTACAACTGTGACTTTACTACAGTCAGATGCGTGGCCCCCTGCTGCAGCTGGCGAAATGGCAGGGCACTGGAGGTCATTCATATTTATATAGTTCTCCGTGGGCGGAGCCAGCCGGCAGGAGCTACCGGCGAACTTGTAGTGCAGGTGCTACCTTACATCTCCTATTACAGTGGTTCACCAACCACGCTACTTATGACACTTATTATTATTTTGAGTACTTCAACTTTTTATTCTCAATTTCCAGTTTCATTTCAATTGCAATTGTAGGAGGCTAACTTTGGAAGAATAAACAAACTGCTTTGTGTTAATCTTGAGCCAGTGTCAAGCATGAGTTACAATGACAATTGTATACATAAGAAGCCTAGATTTCCTTGACATTTAACTTTTGAAGGCCACTGTTTCTTTTGTGTTTTCTGCTGTTCTCTGATCTCAGTTGCAATTTACAATTTAGGAAACTGTTCCATATTAGATAATCATTGTAAACTTTGGAAAGTAAAAATGTCATTTCACTTTCAGCTTCAACTATCTCATACAGAACTGGGATGTCCTCCAGAGCTTTCCATGATGTTGTGATACAATGAGAAATATTTTTATTATTTTCTATAATCGTAACCAATATACCAAAGTGAAGCATTTCTCCACTGTGTTGTTAGCAAGTGACAGCCTCGTCTGATTCTTCCAATAGGCCGGCAACAGTTGGTTACTTTCAATTTTAAGCTGAAATACAGAATAATGCTTTAAATTTACAAGTATTGTAAAATTATATTTCCAAAGAATAAGGATATTACTTTCCAAGTGTCAACTATTATTGCTCTTCCGTTGAAAGTGGCAGTAATGCTGCAAATGTGGTTTGGAGGATATTGAGTCTCTTCAGGAATCTAACCAGATTAACTATTTTACATAACTAACCAATGAGTTTATGTTGGCAAGCGTTGTATTGTTTACAATATTATAGTCAATCCTTTTTCTCGCAGTCTCCCATGGCCAGGGTTGGTGAGATTAACTAAGTAAAACCTGGGGTTTGCAGCTCAGATCTCCGTGATCTGTAGGGCTTCGTAACATGGTGTGCCATTTGAATGCTGAGCCTTTGAGAAACTTCTTTGGGAATAGTGCCTGGAAAGTTCCTTTAAAATAATTCCATTTCCTCCTGGCTGGCTTGCTACGAATCTTAAAGCTGCCATTTTCAACACTCCTCCCCCTTTCCTATGCACGTGATGTTTAGTTATTTTGGTAGTGCAGCCCCTTTAAGGGAATGGGATTTGTGGTCCTCATGACCAATCGCAGGGGAGTGCGCAAACCCAAACGACAGAGAGAAAGCATGGGGCTCTGGGAGCAGGGACCCGGGCAGTGTGGACCCTGGAGCTAGAGACTCAAGACCTAACCATAATTTCTCTGTGCCTGTATATAGTTGTATTTGCCAACTGTTAACCCTCTTTGTTGTTACTGGAAGTCTCCAGTGTATTGTCTCAAGCCACCACATTGACGGTGAGGTAAACGGTTCGATCATTAGTCTTTAGCAGTTCGGATTCGAGGATAGGAAGGAAAAACGTTCCAAAGACAGATGGGAATCGAGGACCATCGATGGTAGCACCCAGAAAATGAGCAAAAATGCCAACAATTGGAAAGTTAGACCTGTTTGACCAGGAGGGAGAAAACTGGAGCCAATACATCGAATGGCTTCACTATTTCCACACAGTGAATTAAATAGCAAGGGCAGGCAAGCAGAAGGTGATACTTTGGATGGTTTGTGGGCTTCAAACCTACAACTAGATAAGAAATTGTGTCCCCAGCAGGCTCCCGACTCAAAAGCCTTCGACCAGTTAATCACATTGGCCAAGGACCATTTTAATTCCAGGCTCTCGATCATCTTTCCTAGGAATGGTGAACGATTGTGGAAGGTTCATTCCAACCTGGCCATGACATTGGTGCCATGACACCAGTTGCTGAGGAAACACCAACATTGGAAATGGAAGGAGCAGTAAGAGGAAGCCATCTGCATGATAAAATAAGTTCTGCAATCTTCGAACATTTTAGTGGCCAGATCGCCCATGGACCAGAGTGCACGCTGGCTATGCAGGGCCTTTCTTGCGCAGGATGTACCTTGCCTTGGAAGATGCTCATTCCAAATGGCTATCCATGCAAGAGACAGGAGCTACGCCCTCAGTGACTATAGTAGACGTCTTATGCCGAGTATTTGCCATGCATGGCCAACCAGAATCCATTGTGTCTCATAGTGGTACCCCTTTAACTGAGGACAATTTCCAACACTTTGTTCAGACAAATGGAATTCAACACACCAGTATGGCCCCATATCACCCTGCATCCAATAGGTTGGGGAAAAGGGCCATACAGACTTTAAAAAATACTATGAGGAAGCAATCAAACGGCCATTGTGCCATCAGCTGGTTATCACAAGTAACATTTTATTATGTACAACATTATTATTAAGCAAACAAAGAGTAACTACCTAATATCCTTTTCCCAATCCCCCTTTCTAACTACCCCCACCACCACACACGCTCTCTTTCTATATATTAATTGCAATATATACATGCGCGCGCGCACACACGGGAAAGGGTGGTGGAAAAGGAAAACAATTAATAATAAAATTAACGGATGAATATCTTTGATGCACTGGGATGATTTCACTCTGAAGATCAGCTTTTGTTTTGTCATGTGCAACATGACTTTCCATGCCACCACGGGGGTTAGGCCGGCTGAGTTGCTCAGAGGACATCGCTTCAGAACTCATTTGGACTTGATATTTCCAGATTTGGCAGGGAGAGGGGAGGCATGGCAGGCCCCCCAGAAAAATTAACATACTTCACAAAGGGATGGCAGATCATTCAAGGTGTGTGACCTGGCTCTAGTTTGGAATTCTGCCTCGGGCCCACTCTGGTTAGCTGGTCAGATCTTGTCCCAATTGGGACCTGTACTGTATGTAGTAAATGTCAATGGCAGAACTGCGTGGAAGCATGTCGACCATGTGAGGAGCCGAGGGACTTTAACCCCTACTCCAGAACAGGTGGGTCCAACTAGTGATGCTGGCAGACCTGTGGCTGTTCCAGAGCAGAGGGAGCTGGGAATTTCAGAGTCAGCTCCACCCCAGCCTAGGTAGGAGCTAGCAGATGAGGCAAACAAGCAAGAGGTGGAGTCTCCTGAATCATTGTCTACTGCAAACAACAAGGCTACCTTGGAGATGCTGGAGCCGGCTGGGGTCTAAGGAGGTCCACAAGGACTCAAAAGTGCCCTGGACAGACTGATTCTGTGATGCACTCTTTCCCTTATGTCTCTTGATTTTGTATGTAGCTTACTTTGGACAATGTAACTTGAGGCACATAAGGTGGGAGGGATGTGGTAGTGAGGCCCCTTTAAGGGGTGCAGGCTTTGCGATCCATGTGACCGGCTTGGGACCAATCACGTGGGTGCCCATAGACCCTGACCAATAGAGAGAAAGCACGGCGCCCAGGCATTGTGGACAATGGAGGTCCAGGGTGAGGCCTAACCATCATTGCATTGTGTCTGAATATAGCTGCCTTTGCCAACTATTAATAAACCCCTTTTGTTGTTCTTGGAAGTCACCAGTGTATTGTCTCGAGCAACCACAGCTATCATCAGCTTTAGAATGAGGTATGTGTGTGCGTGCATGTACGTGTGTGCTTGTCTACTCAGTTTGTGCACAGTGAATCAAGAAATTTGTTGTTTTGGAACTGTAGGCTACTGTACCACTTAACAGCAACATTTATCCAAATGATATACAGTTGGGATGGTAATTTTATGGGATCTGCAGTATCAGGAAATGTGGGGTGGGCAGGCCTCAACGCAGTCCTTTGGTGGTTACTTATGTACATTTACTTACCATGAATACTCATTATATTAAAACATTTTGGAATTACGTTCCACCTTCATGACAAAGTCAGCGGTTCACAAGAATCTCATGAAACCGGGTTCATGTTTCTTTAAAGGTGGCGTGCAATAGTTGGCTTTTTACAATTATGTCTGCCATCCTTGTTGAACCCTGCAGCATAGGAAGGGGAGCAGGAGAATTCCAGCTGGCATGGAGGCTTGAGGGGAACAGTCAGTCAAGGTAAGAAATTTGGGGACTTAAAAGGCAGCATCAGTACTATCCGCATGTGGGTCCACTACAATCGCAAACAAAAAGCTGGCATTGTGGCACAGTGGCTAGCACTGTTGCTACAAAGCACCAGGGACACTGGTTCAATTCCAGCCTTGGTCACTGTCTGTGTGGAGTTTGTACATTCTCTGTGTGGGTTTCCTCCGGATGCATGTTAGGTCGATTGGTCATGCTGAATTGCCCCTTAGTGTCAAAAAGGTTAGGTGGGGTTACTGGGTCACAGGGATTGAGTGGAGGCATGAGCCAAGGTAGGGTGCTATTTCAGAGGGTCAGCACAGACTCGATGGATTGAATGGCCTCCTTTTGCACTGTAATGATTCTATTCTATGATCTCAAGTAGTTGGCTGACAGAGTCATTACAGGGTTTTGCATTCACCAACATTTCAATTATCCCCGCTGAGAGTGAAGTCAGACAATGTCCTTTACAATGTGTACCTGTAAGTTCAGCTATCTCCCACAGTGTGTAAGTATAACACTAGCCACTCGCATGAACTGCTGGATTTTTCTTAATACTTGTCAGGATTGAATACCATGCTATGTCCCTTATATTGCAAAAACCATTATTTCGTGACACCGAAAATTTATGTATTTTCCTTTCATCTTTAAATGTACTTCAGTTTTAAAATTACAAAGGTTTTTAAAATCTAAAATACACAAAAATATGGAATACAAAATGAATCAATCTAAAATAGATATTTTGTCAAGACTTTTCTAAATCATGTTCCAGCAAGCGTGCCGATATTTATGCTAATCATTCCCAAATACAAATTAAACTGAAATTTCTTGGGAATCTCATCAGTATAAACACCATCACAAAACAAGTGAAAATCAGTGTAAACAATTAGACACTGAGGAATGTGCCAGTCCTCTTCCCTATTCCTTCAAGCCCCACTTTTAGTGGTTGAAAATCAGACTTTGAAGTCATTAAACCTTCATGCATGCACATTAGGCATGCCATGTTTAAGAAAATGCAATTATTGAGGTGCTTCTATTTTTAATGAAAATGAAAAGGCAAGTTTAATAGAGGTGTTCAAAAGTATTAAGAGTTTTGACAAAGTGAATTAAGAGATATTAGGCGCGTTTAACGTGCAGAAAGCAGAGTCGCATTTTAGGCAAGTAGAGTGAAGTGTTTCTTCGCACCTACAGCGCCGAGAATGACCCCGCTATCAAACGAGACTCTGTCTTTTTTTGGCGGGGAACGGCCCGCCAAGGTCTCACTTACCTCACTTCCTGCAACTGACTAGCTCAGGGAAATTTTTGAATGCTACCCTGCTCTCTCAACCCAACCCCCTTGGACACTCCTCCAGACCTCCCACCCAGCCCCCCCCCCAGTGCCCCAACTTACCTTTTAGATGGTCCTCAAGCCCCACCGCACCCCACCTCTTAAGAGCAGGGCACACCTAGGCACAAACCCTGGTATGGACAACTTGGCACCTGGGCACCATGGCACTGCCAGCCTGTCACCCTGGCAGTACCCCAGCCAGTCTGGCAGTGCTACGGTGCCCAGGTGCCAGTGGGAATGTCAGGGTGCTACCCTGCCATGTGTCCAACCACTCAGGGGCTTCCGATGGTCTGGGAGAACATCCAGGTGCCATTAGCCAGGTCGCCCAGGCACAGGCGTTAATTTCCAGGTCTCGGGAGAAACAGGCACAGACATATTTAAATGAGCTAATTTAAATACGTTAATCTGGATCTCGCCCAGCGAGGGCAAGATCCAAACCGCAAGATCTCATGAAACATTTCGAGCATCGCAAATCGAGAGTGAGGGCTTTCACGAGATTTAACAACAAGCTCGTCGCGACACCGAGTCAGGAGCGACCATGCCATCCTATCGCGCCCATTGTTTCCATTGGCAGATCAGTAGAAAATAAAGATTTGTGAGAATTAGAAAATGGAAATCAGGAAATATTTCTTATACAGTGATCTGCCTGAAAAGGTGGTGAAAGCAAATGCAACAGTAATTCTCAAAAAGGAATATGATATCTAGTTGTAAAGGAAAGTTTGCAGTGGTATGCACAAAGGGTGGGGGCATAGGACAATGTGCAGAGCTCAGTGCTTCTAAAAAAAACATTTTTCCACTGTGACCCCATTTTAAGGCTTGAAAATTATCTTGACCCCCAGGGTGTGAGCCAGGTGAGCTGAGAAAATGGTGGGAAGGACAGCAGGAAGAGGGGGAAACTGCATAAGGTGCAGGGTTTTCTTTGAAGATAAACACCTAACTTTCCATAGGTTTTATTTTGCAGCTGAAATCAGGGGCGAAATTCTCCGTTATCGGCGGAAACTCCGCCGATCGGCGCAAAAAACGGCGCAAATCCCACTTGCGTCACGTCATAAAAATGGGCCGATAGTCTGCGGCCCGAAATGGGCTAGCAGCGACGTAACGGGATCCGCGCTTGCGCAGTGGTTCACGCCGTGCAGCGTCATACGCGCTGCACGGCGTGACGGCTCATAAGGCCGCGCAGCTCCCCCCCACCCGACCGGAACAGCCGACCGCAACACCCGACTTGATGGCTGGCCGTCGCTCAGCCCCGAGGTTCGAGTCACGCGATGTGGAGGAGCTCCTGGATGCGGTGGAGCAGAGGAGGGACGCCCTGTATCCCGGGCACGGCCGCAGAGTTGCCCCACGCCACAGCCGGCGTCTGTGGAGGGAGGTGGCAGAGGCCGTCACCGCTGTGGCCCTGACACCACGGACAGGCACCCAGTGCCACAAGAAGGTGAACGACCTCGTCAGAGCAGGCAGGGTGAGCGTCCCCCATATCCCCCATATCCCCTCTCCCCCAAATCCCCCCTCCCCCATATCCCCCCTCCCCCATATCCCCCCCTCCCCCATATCCCCCATATCCCCCCTCCCCCATATCCCCCCTCCCCCATATCCCCCCCTCCCCCATATCCCCCCTCCCCCATATCCCCCATTTCCCCCTCCCCCATATCCCCCCCTCCCCCATATCCCCCATATCCCCCCTCCCCCATATCCCCCATATTCCCCCCTCCCCCATATCCCCCCTCCCCCATATCCCCCCTCCCCCATATTCCCCATATCCCCCCCTCCCCCATATCCCCCCTCCCACATATCCCCCCTCCCCCATATCCCCCATATCCCCCCTCCCCCATATCCCCCCTCCCCATATCCCCCCTCCCACATATCCCCCCTCCCCCATATCCCCCATATCCCCCTCCCCCATATTCCCCCATATCCCCCATGTCCCCCATATCCCCCCTCCCCCATATCCCCCCTCCACCATATCCCCCATATTCCCCCCTCCCCCATATCCCCCCTCCCCCATATCCCCCATATCCCCCCTCCCCCATATCCCCCCTCCCCCATATCCCCCATATCCCCAAGTGAATCCAGCCCTAACCTTAACCTCTGCAATGCACGCGCAACCGATGGCGAGCATTCATATACCTGCCTAACACTGTTGCCTTTTACCCCTGCCACCACCCCCCCCCCCCCAGGAGAAGCGCGCACACAACAATAGGGAGCATGTGAGGACTGGAGGAGGGCCCGCTGATGAGAGGCCACTGACCGTACACGAGGAAAGGGCCCTGGAACTGGCTGGCGGACCTGAGGACCGGGAGGTTGCTGATGCAGAGGTCGGGGCCCCACGAGCAAGTGAGCCACCAACAGCCCGTCCCCATATCCCCCCTCCCCTATATCCCCCTCTCCCGTATCACCTGATCACTGCCTGATGTCTAACCATGCATGCTTCATTGTGTATCGCAGGACCAAACGTCCAGGCACCCATCCCCGCAGATGCAGACCGCCCGCAGGATGCCCCTCGGAGACCACGGGAGACGGAGAGACCCGCACCCTCCAGCATGCGACGCCCGCAGGATGCCCCTCGGAGACCACGGGAGACGGAGAGACCCGAACCCTCCAGCATGCGACGCCCGCAGGATGCCCCTCGCACACCACGGGAGACGGAGAGACCTGGAGCAACAGGGAGACGACACCCCCGTCACGTGCGGGAGCGACCACCCAGCTATGAGGGGGGCAGCCACAGGCCCCCGTCACATCCGAGCCAGGACACCACTACCCAGGACACCACTATCCAGGACACCCCAACCCAGGACACCACTACCCAGGACACCCCTACCCGGGACACCACTACCCGGGACAGCACTACCCGGGACACCACTACCCAGGACACCCCTACCCGGGACAGCACTACCCGGGACAGCACTACCCGGGACAGCACTACCCGGGACAGCACTACCCAGGACACCCCTACCCGGGAAGACGAAATACCGGACAGTGACTCAGAGTGGATGGGTGGAGACGAACCCCCACCCCAAAGTGCCATGGACTCAGAGTGGGACGAAGAGCACGACACAACGCCACTGCTGTCACCAACACCCTCCACCATCGCAGAAACACTCACCATGGTTGGGCACTTTAGTGATGAGGCGTCTGGTACACTCACTGGTGCGCACAACACAGCCGTCCCGGTACAGCAGGTGGAGGTAGGAGCAGCAGAGGGACCGGGCGGTCGGAGGGCAGCCCAGGCCAAGCGAACATCTGCCGCCCAGATGGATCCCGGGTTCCTGCAGTTACCACACCCACACATAGATCCGATGCAACCACCGACACGGAGACGAGCGAATAGGGTGACGGGTGGCTTGCGGCGGCTGCGGTCGCAGGTGGAGGAGTCCACCCGCGTCCAGGAGCTGGGAGTGGTCCCGGTCATGCGTGCCACCCAGGCTGACACCGCACGGGTGGCGTCCGCGGTGGAGGCAATGGGTGCGACGGTGTCAGACATGGGGAACGGTTTGCGAGGCCTGGGGCCTTCCGTGCAGGCGGCGTCTGTGGCCCAGGAAATGGCTGCCCTCTCACAGGAGGCCATGAGCCAGTGCCAGCGCCAGATGGCAGAGGCGCTCAACGCCATAGCCCAGTCTCAGCAGGCCATGGCCCAGTCTCTGCAGGCCATGGCCCAGTCTCTGCAGGCCATGGTCCAGTCTCTGCAGGCCATGGCCCAGTCTCAGCAGGCCATCGCTGAGGGCATCGGCGCCAGTGGCCATGTGCGAGCTGGCGTCGCACTGTCGCAGACAGGGTTCGACAACCCCCTGGGCTCCATGGCTGCAAACCTGCAGACCCCTGTCGATACCAGCACGGGCCTCCAGGACTGGCAGCGCCAGATGTCGGGGGCGCGTCGGATGGCCAGTCCGTTCGCATCCCCCACCCATGTAGAGGCCTGGGGGCCATCGGGCACCCCGAGGGAGGAGGAGGTAGTGTGTTCCGTCCCGGCTCCCTCTGTAGGGGAGGTCCCGGTACACCGCGACACCTCGGACTCCCCCCCTTCCGTCCCAGGTGCATCGGGTGGGCAACGGGCAGGACAGGCTGGCAGCTCGCCATCCCAGTCGCCCGGGCCGCAGCCTGGCCCATCTAGGCCAGGACGCCCCAGGAAACGGCCGCCAAAGGGATCCAGTGTCAGAGGGCAGGAATCACAGGAGTCCACCTCCAGTTCTGCTGTACCGTCTGGGGAAACACGTAGACGTAGTCAAAGGGCCCGTAAGGCCAAACAATTAGACACTGAGTAAGTTGGCACGGGTGCAGGGCACAGATGAGTTTTAGGGGCTAGGGCACGTGCATGAACTCCTTTGGTTATTAAAGTCAATGTTACACCTACCGAAGCTGCCTTTGTGCTCTGTCCAAAGTGTGCGGGGGTGTCATGTACGTTGAGCGCAAGTGTGTGTGTGAGGGGTGGTCTTACCTCAGCCCCAGGTGAGTCTGCCCCCTTCCCCCTGGGCCGCCATCAACATCCCCCGGGCAGAGGACGGGACCGTGCGCTGCAGTGTCACAGCCGCATGCAGGGATGGTCCGGGTGGATGGTGGTACTGTGGCCATGGGTCAGACATAGTCCAACGATGTAGAGCCAGGAGCTCATCGGAGGCGGGTTGTCATCATTCTCCATGGCCTGCGATAGACACGCGTCCACCTGCAACTGGGTGAGCCCGGCCCGTTGTGCCGCCGGTGGATCGGCAATTGGGAGTGGGGGGGTGGTGTGCATGCGGGTGGGGTGTGTGGGGTTGGGGAGGGGGGTGAGGGTGCTGGGTGGGTGGATGGGTGGGGGGTGTGGGTGGTCGGCTGTTGTCATGGTGTGCGGTCTGTGGCCATACTGCCCGATTCCCACGCCCATCTAGTCAGTGAAGCGGGCGTCTATCAGTCTGTCCCGTGCCCGCTGGGCCAGCCGGTAACGGTGGACAGCCACCCGTCTGTGTCTACCCCGTCTGCCCTGACCATTGCCCCCATCCCCCTCATCTGGGGAGGACTGGGCCTCTTCCTGCTGCTCCTCCACTCCGCCCTCCTCTGCCTGCGGCACATCGCCCCTCTGCTGGGCTATGTTGTGCAGGACGCAGCACACCACAATGATGCGGCCGACCCTATCTGACTGATACTGGAGGGCGCCCCCAGAGAGGTCCAGGCACCTGAAACGCATCTTCAGCACGCCAAAGCACCTCTCGATCACTCCCCTTGTCGCTACATGGGCATCATTGTAGCGGTTCTCCGCCTCATTGCGTGGCCTCCGTATAGGCGTCATCAGCCACGATCGCAATGGGTAGCCCCTGTCGCCCAGCAACCAGCCCCTCAGCCGGGGATGGCGTCCCTCGTACATGCCGGGGATGGATGACCGCGACAACACGAATGAGTCGTGTACACTGCCTGGGTGACGGGCGCAGACGTGCAGGATCATCATGCGGTGGTCGCAGACCACCTGTACGTTCATCGAATAGGTCCCCTTCCTATTAGTGAACACGGCCCTGTTATCTGCAGGTGGCCGCACGGCGACGTGCATCCCATCGATCGCGCCCTGGACCATGGGGAACCCGGCAACGGCAGAGAAGCCCACGGCCCGGGCATCTTGGCTGGCCCGGTCCACGGGGAAGCGGATGTAGCGGTGCGCCATGGCATAAAGGGCATCTGTCACTGCCCGGATGCACCGATGCACCGATGTCTGCGATATGCCGGACAGGTCCCCACTCGGTGCCTGGAATGACCCCGTTGCATAAAAGTTCAGGGCCACCGTAACCTTGATGGACACGGGGAGAGGGTGTCCCCCGCCAGTGCCACGCGGTGACAGGTGTGCCAGCAGGTGGCAGATGTGTGCCACGGTTTCCCGGCTCATCCGGAGTCTCCTCCTGCATTCCCGGTCCGTGAGGTCCTGGTATGACTGCCGGGGCCGATACACACGGGGGGCCCTCGGGTGCCTCCGTTGCCGTGGGGCCGTGACGTCCTCCTCCCCCTCCTCGTCCTGTCGGTCAGGTGTCCCTCCAGCCTGGGCGGCTGCCGCCTGCCCCTCTGCGGCAGCCTGCGCCGCCTCTCTGGCACGCTCCTCCTCCTCCTCCTCCTCCTCCTCCTCCTCATCCAGGGCAACATAGACATGAGCGGCTGCCACCACGGTGGCCAACATCGCTGGATGGTCTGAAAACATGACGGCCTGGTGGGGGGGAGGGGAACGACGACATGTCATCATTGCCCATATCCCCTCCTCCCCCCAGCCAGGTGGCATGGACCGCATGGGTCCAACTGTTGGAGGCTGGCACCTGGCCAGGTGGACCAACTCATTTGCCCTCCCATCACCCACCCCGGCACGGACCCCCCCCCAACCTCCACCCCGGCACGGCCCCCCTCCCCAACCTCCACCCCGGCACGGACACCCTCCCCAACCCCCAACCTCCACCCCAGCACGGACCCCCTCCCCAACCCCCAACCTCCACCCCAGCACTGACCCCCCCCAACCTCCACCCCGGCACGGACCCTCTCCCCAACCTCCACCCCGGCACGGACCCCCTCCCCAACCCCCAACCTCCACCCCAGCATGACCCCCCCCCAACCTCCACCCCAGCACGGACCCCCCCCCAACCTCCACCCCAGCACGGACCCCCCCCCAACCTCCACCCCGGCACGGACCCCCTCCCCAACCCCAAACCTCCACCCCGGCACGGACCCCCTCCCCAACCCCCAACCTCCACCCCAGCACGGACCCCCCCCAACCTCCACCCCGGCACGGACCCCCTCCACAACCCCCAACCTCCACCCCGGCACGGACCCCCCCCAACCTCCACCCCAGCACGGACCCCCCCCCCCAACCTCCACCCCGGCACGGACCCCCTCCCCAACCTCCACCCCGGCACGGACCCCCTCCCCAACCTCCACCCCAGCACGGACCCCCCTCCCCAACCTCCACCCCAGCACGGACCCCCCCCCAACCTCCACCCCGGCACGGACCCCCTCCCCAACCCCCAACCTCCACCCTGGCACGGACCCCCTCCCCAACCTCCACCCCAGCACGGACCCCCCCCAACCTCCACCCCGGCACGGACCCCCTCCACAACCCCCAACCTCCACCCCGGCACGGACCCCCCCCCAACCTCCACCCCAGCACGGACCCCCCCCCCCAACCTCCACCCCGGCACGGACCCCCTCCCCATCCCCCAACCTCCACCCCGGCACGGACCCCCTCCCCAACCCCCAACCTCCACCCCAGCACGGACCCCCCCCAACCTCCACCCCGGCACGGGCCCCCTCCACAACCCCCAACCTCCACCCCGGCACGGACCCCCTCCCCAACCCCCAACCTCCACCCCAGCACGGACCCCCCCCAACCTCCACCCCGGCACGGACCCCCTCCACAACCCCCAACCTCCACCCCGGCACGGACCCCCTCCCCAAACTCCACCCCGGCACGGACCCCCTCCCCAACCTCCACCCCGGCACGGACCCCCTCCCCAACCTCCACCCCGGCACGGACCCCCTCCCCAACCCCCAACCTCCACCCCAGCACGGACCCCCCCCCAACCTCCACCCCGGCACGGACCCCCTCCACAACCCCCAACCTCCACCCCGGCACGGACCCCCCCCCCAACCTCCACCCCAGCACGGACCCCCCCCCCAACCTCCACCCCGGCACGGACCCCCTCCCCAACCTCCACCCCGGCACGGACCCCCTCCCCAACCCCCAACCTCCACCCCAGCACGGACCCCCCCCCAACCTCCACCCCGGCACGGACCCCCTCCACAACCCCCAACCTCCACCCCGGCACGGACCCCCTCCCGGCACTCCCCCGGAGCCCAGCCTACTCTAACCACCCCCCCGCCCCCCGCCGCACACACACACAAGCCGAGACACACCTCTCCTCAGGCAATCAGTCTGCGGCCACGCCATTTCCTGCCCAGAGCCAACCCCCCAGGCCGTCACTCACCTCCTCGCTGGTCGGTGTGAGCCTGGAGCACCGGGTCACGCCGATGAAAAGGAGGTTTGATTCACGTCGACGTGAACGGTCATCACGTCGACGGGACTTCGGCCCATCCGGAAGGGAGAATATCGGCAGGCCGAAAATTGGCTGCCTTGCGCAGACCCGTGACATTCTCCGCGGCAGCGGCGCCATTAACGCCCCGCCGACTTTTCTCCCTTCGGAGACTTCGGCGGGGGCGGGGGCGGGATTCACGGCGGCCAGCGGCCATTCTCCGACCCGGCGGGGGGTCGGAGAATAACGCCCCAGAACTCCAAGATCTCTTTATTGGGACATGCCCATATTTGGGAAGAAAAACAAGGTTGGAGGGATCTTGCAGTACTTAACACTTAGTTGAGCTCCACAGCAGCCATTCCTGCCTCAGAGGAATTGTCTTGTGGGAATCATGAGCACAAGTTGGGAAGCCCTGGAACCAGTACAGGCATGATGGGCCCATTAGCCTTCTTCTGTCTTCTATGACACACTGGGCTGAATGTTGCCATCTTAGATTTCAAATGGAGGTGGCTTAATTTCCAGGTCTGTAACTAGTAGGCATGGGAGGAGCACCTTCCAGTTCAATCTGCTAAACAACCAGCCTTGTGGATAACCATTATATTAAAAATGGTAGGCTGGTCGAGGAGGTAGGAAGGCGAACCAATGACTGCAATTTAAAGGTAATTCAGCAACCTTCAGTGTAGTTATTTTAAGTTTTTCAAAGGCTTGCAGAGGGTGGTATGGCAGGTGATAAATTACATTTTGTTGACTTCAAGGCTTTTGCACAAACCAGTTGCTTTCAAAAATTATTGTTCCTGTAGGCATTTCCCTCAGAACTGAACATGACTGATAGAATGAGCAGAGGCTATGCAGAGCAAGACAAACCGCTAGAAGAGGGATGAGGAAGAGGAAGCAGAAGAGAATGATGAGGAAAGGTGGTTATCATCTTGACAGTTCAATTTTTCCCAAGTCGCAAATGAAGAATTAGCTCCAATGCGGCACCAGTTACCATCACCCCAATTCTATATTCACTAGCAGTCTTACGCTCCTTCCCTTCCCTCTGTTACTGAGCAGTGCATTGTCCTTTTGATAACAATGTAGCAATGAAAGAAAATACTACAAGGTGCAATTCAAATCAAAATTATAAATTACATTTTGCCATACAAACTTAAACTAATTACCCTTGTGCATTCCCTTATTGCCTATCTTCTGTGTGCCTTTGCCTAAAGTAGTTTTGCTGCACAATGCTGCACTCGGTGCTAAAAAAGGACTGCTCGTAGGTTGTTAACTTTCAGTAGAGAAGACTGCAGATGGCCTTGAAGAACGACCTCAAGTAATTCTGGCCGAGCAGCCTAGGCTATGGACTGAACCACCCAGGAACCACCTTATAGACAATGGTAAAAAGTAGCAGGAACCACCTTATAGACAACGGTAAAAAGTAGCAGTGGAGGCACAATGGTGGGATCATGATTGCTGTCATCCTGAGAGAAGACAGATGTTGTCTGAGCAATCCTAATGATCTGTTGGAGGGCTGGTTGTTATATGACTATGACAACACTTTAAAATCCCCTTTGAATATTGTAATCAGGCAGCTTTGATGGCAACACTCTGAACTTCCACTGCAGCATCCATGCCTGTGGCGAATGTTACTTCTGCTGCAATAGAAACTGAGGCATCAGCCATTGGGTGCTGCATCACTGTTGGGCCCACAAATGTGTTGATGGAGTTGGCCACGAGTACTATGCTGCAAAGGATGGGCTTCATGCTGTGCAGAAGCCTGCGCCAAACTGGGGCTAGCCTCCTCCATGCTCCTTAACATTGAACTTCCTAACAGCATTCCTTATGCTTATTGGTCCTCCTCCATTGCCTGATCTGATTGGAATTTTTAGATTCCTGAAAGGGCCAAGCACATGCACAAATTTGTCCCTCTCCAATTAGTTCCTGCTGCCTCCAATTCAGTGCTACCTTCCCCTGCAAGAGAGAGGAAAATGTGTCAGTGCTTATCTTGCAATACGTTTGGGTGATGCACCTGTTGATGGTTGAATAACTGACATTATTTGAAACTTTTAAATTGGGGGAGTGAGGGTCACAACAGTACGATACACATGAAGGCTTGGGGATTCATATGAGTGTTGGATATGAGTTGTGATCAAGAGGCATTGTTGGTAGATAGATGGGGGTGAGGGCATTGTGCAGTGTATGAGGCTTGTGATGTAGTTGGTTGGAGTTAGCATTTGAAAATGCATTCACTAACCTCAACCATTTACTTGTTCACAGAAAGATTGCTAATATTTTGATTGCTGGAGATTTGTTTGAGATTCCCGGGAGAGTTTATCATTTATGAGAGTTTGTATTTAGTCCTAGCTAAGCAGGTGATGGGACATCTTATTGGGATACAGATGATATAATTAATGGTAGGTGCCATGTCTTTGTGTAGTTTGCAGTTTTGGAAAATGCTGTTAGGTTGAGTAGAAGGATCTGAAAATATGGAAGTGTACTGGATCTGCTCTTAAAAAGGGTCTCTCTCTCTCTCTGACGGTCTGCGCATATAAGCAGCTAACCTGATTTGTCAACTTTATTTATAAGTGGCATTTGAACTGTATCGGTGTGCTTAATTGCAATTTGTGACAGGTGTAGATAGTAAGCTGAAGTTTTTCCTGTTATTTAAGAACTGTTTAACTGTTAATTGTAAAACTATTTTTTGCAGGCAAATGTGGTTAATTTTGTGTTTAAATCAATGTTTGTTTTCACACCATAGATACCTGTTGGTCAGAGTCATCACTCCTGGGGAGAAGTATCCTTTCATCACAGTTTTCAAATAGAAAGATTGTTTGGAGTTTTCATCCGTCATCCTAACAAAAGTTGGAGTCTGGTCCAGTGCCCAAACAAGCTCAATGCTAATGGATTACCCCTGTGACCTAGAAGGAAGAAGAAAGATCGAAGAAAAATACATAAGTAGAGAGAAAGGAATACATTTTAATTTGTGTGTTTGTGTGTCAGCATGTGTTTTGACATGGAGTCAAGGTCAAATACACTCTTCAGTTAAAATTACTTAAGTGAGTGAAGTTGATTGAACCAGAATATACATACATTTGAGAAGGATTATTCAGAAGGCAGTGTTTCCAATGCCATCACCAGAGTCATGGGGAGAGACCATTGGGGTCTTGATGGAAAGGCCAAGGGGGGAGCAACCACAGCATGCAGACTTTGGGTAGTTGGCACCCGATGTGGGAAATACATCCTTGAGGGAGAAGCCCCCCCCCACCCCCACCTCCCGCGTGTGACCTGGGTGACCCTCCAGGCTTTCCCCATCCTCTGAACTCCTCCGGCTAGCGTTAAAATGAGCCCATGCAGGTGGCGGCCCAGAACTGGTCAGTAACTGGCCACTTAAAGGCTTCAATTGGGGCAAGGGCAAATGGGGTTCCTGAGGCCTCACTCGCCTCCATAAGATTGCACTGAAGTAGGTGCGAGCATGAGGGTGGTGGGAAAGCTAACCAGGGATTTTTTGGGCCTCCAAACCTGAAAACCCACTGGCACAGGAGAATAAAGGTTTGCCCATAATTTAGTTCCATATTAAGTTTATATATCGGTTCTAATTCTTGGGTATAATCTATTATTTGTGGATGAATTGCAAAATTTTGGGCATATTCCATTCTTACGACCACAGTCTTAACCATGAATGTTAATTCACCTAATATAACTATTGCCTTCTTACACTCCAGGAGGCAAAAATATAAATTACAATGTCTCACTTCCCTAAACCGGTTAAGATTTGCTTTAAGGGCAGCACGTTGGCGCAGAGAGTAGCACTGCAGCCTCACGGCGCCGAGGTCTCAGGTTCGATCCCGGCAGTGGGTCACTGTCTGTGGAGTTTGCACATTCTCCCCGTGTTTGCGTGGGTTTCGCCCCCCAACCCAAAAGATGTGCAGGCTAGGTGGATTGGCCATGCTAAATTGCCCCTTAATTGGGAAAAATAAATTGGGTACTCTAAATTTAGGAAAAAAAGATTTGCTTTAAATGCTCAGCGTATCATTGCGTCTACACAGGCTTGGCTTATGAGAAACAGTCTGCTTCACAAAACGACACCCACTCTCGACCCTTCTATGCATCCACATGGACAAAGAGCCTGGAATTAAGGTTAGGGTGACCAAATTTCAACATTATTCACTGGATGGATTCAGAAAGGGTGAGTCATGCCTGAAGAACCTGATTGGTGTTTTTGAAGAAGTGACTGAAATAGTGCACACAGGAGGTTATTTATAAAAACTTCCACAATCTATTTGTTCAAGCTCATAAGAGTGGTAAAGTTGATGTTCATGGAAGTGAAGATAAATTATTGATCTGGTTAGTAAATTGGCTGAATGGCAGGAGTAAGAGTGGTTTTTGATGGTTGAAACAAATTATTTAATTCTTGGCTCAGTGCATTCCATTGTCTGGTCAAATGGCTTCTGCTATCTCTTGATTTTTCTATTTGAAAAGTCACTTCAAAAGAGGCAGTACTTAGTACTGCTGCCTCACAGTGCCAGGGCCCATGTTCAATTTCAGCCATGGGTGACTGACTGTATGGAGTTTGCACGTTTTCCCCTGTCTGCGTGGGTTTCTTCCGAGTGTTCTGGTTCCTCCCACAGTCCAAAGATCTTCAGGTTCGGTGGATTTGCCAAGCTAAGTTGCCCCTTCATGTCCAGGGATGTGCAGGTAAGGTTACAGATATAGGGTGAGGTGGACAGGAGAGTGGATCTGGATGTAGTGCTCTTTGAGGGGGTCGGTGCAGACGTGATGGGCCAAATAGCCTTCTTCTACACTGTCGGAATGCTATGAATAAAGATAAAGGGAAGGTATTGTAATCATCAGGATGTGACTGGTGTGTTGGGGGGCTCAACTATTCATCGTATTTACTAACAACTTAATGTTGACTCCAGCCAGTTATATAGCCCAAGTCATTCCTAATACACTTTGTTTGTAGACTGTATCCTATTGATTTATCTTCAGTCAGGTCAATAGAGAATTCCTCAAAGGCTGAACATCTTGGTGAGTAATTTGTAAGTATAATTCATCTTTCAGCAGATTTTTTTCCCCATATACTCCTTTTCAGCATCTGTGCCCGTTAATAGTTTTATCCTGCAACCAATTGTATTGATTTTCCAATAAGTTTTTAACATTCCTTGCTTTTAAAAATAAATGGGATGCCCAATTTGTATGAGAAGGCCAAATGCTTTGGTACCAACCTTCATAACACCGTGGTCTTTCCTGGTGACTTATCATCAGTTGCTTTAGAATTTATCGGACTGTTACGCTTAATTTTGTCAGTTGACCTGTGTCTTATTTATCTTTGGCTTTGTTGGTCACCTTGCAACCTCCTCTCCTCGCAGTTTCCCTCCAAGCTCATCATTGATTGTAACCCAGGCTGCATCGCATGGTCAATTCCCTGGGTGGATCTCAACATGCTTAGAAATGCAGAATAGCTTTACATACCAAATATTGATCGAAGTGTGATTAAGGACTTTGATCTTGCTTTAATTTTGAAAATTAGAGTAAACTAGATCAAGTATTATATTTGTGGTAGGCCGGGATTCTCTATTGCAAGTCTGCCCAGCTACCACTACTAGTAAGGACACAGAAATTGGTATTCAGTCAAATCTCCCATTCACTGCAGTGGGACCAGAGATATCCACTGCTGTGAGCAGACTGAGAATCCACCTCCTAACCTGGAAGATTGCAATTCGGGTTTCACTTTGTTGTACTTTGTCCCTTCACTACAATTACAAAATAAGTGAATTTCAGGATCATTATCATCTTCAAATCTGACTTTACTTTAACGTTCCTAAACACATAAAGGCGTACTCATGTTAGGTGAGAATAAACCTTTGGAATGGATATACCATTTTAAAGGATGATTTTCATGGGGGCTGGATTCTCCATTTGGGAGACTGTCCCCACTGCCTGAGTGAAAACGGTGGTGCTTTACGGCAGGAAAACTGGCGCAAAACAACCACCAATTCCCTGCTCCAGGGGGGGTTAGCAGGGAGACAGTGTAGAGCTCCCAGCTCTAAGTGCTGATATGGCCCGGAGCATTGACGGGTTTGTGGCTGCGCATGCGCACGGCTGGCGGACACAGCCCGAGGACCAGGACCGCAAAAATAGTACTCCCCTTTGGCCACTTGCGTGCCCTGGACCACTTGCCCACAGTGCCCCCAGCCCCGATTGAAACCCTCCCCCGACTGTGATGGTGCCGGACGGATTCCGCAGCCGCCACGCTGCGTTCACAACAGGTGAGACCATGAGAGTCCCACTCCGTCGGGAACTCGGCTGGACGGGGACGGAGCATCGCGGGACAGGTCTCAGGCAATGACCTGAGACCGTGGATACATGGCGCGGCGTACTCCTAGAGCAAGCCACTTTCCAGGGGGTGGAGCAGCGTGAAAGAGGCGCCGCCCACGATTTTGGTGTCATCGGCAATTCTCCGCCCCCTCGCCGAACGTGTTTTCAGCGTCGGGGATCGGAGAATCCAGCCCTAGGATTTTTGAATTATTTTTGGTATATTTACATTGGGTTCTCATTTAGTCTCCAAGTAACATCATCCATTGGCATGATGCTAAGTTTCCATATTTTAACAAGGATGTGGATGTTTTCAGTAAGAATCAAGTGTCCAAAGTCTAAATGTGGAATTATCTCCAGGTACAGACAGCAGATTGATTTCTCTATATTGGTTGCCTGCCAAGTATCCAATGACTCTTTGTTCTACCATTTCCATCCTTTTAGTACTACTAAATAGAATGCATCACTCTATCATACTGGTATAAGACAGTGATTTGACCACCTGATTTTGACATCAGAATAAATATATGGTGGTAATGTCTCTGGGGGGGGAAATCTGAAATGACATGAAAATGTTATTACTGTAAAATTCTTGTTCATGTCTAGATCAGAGTAAGGACACATCAACAAACATTGGGTGGGATTCTCCGGTGCGCCAGCTGTATGTTTTCTGACTGTGCGCCATTTGCTGTATGTAAATATGTTTAGCCTCCAACCACTAGGCGTCGGGCAACTGATAGCACATGGCACTGTAACCTAGGAGGAGTCTGAAGGAGAATTCTCATGGTTAATTGTGTTTGTGCTTGTTCCAGTTTGTTAGCATTAGTTTCCAACCCACAGTTTGTTATACATTAATAAATTTGACTAGCCTTGAACTAGATGTTCTTTGGTACGCCAACTCAGTGGTTGTCTCTGTACAAGAACATAACATGATACTTGGAATGGGGATCAAAAATTGAAAATATGAAGTGTGAACATTTGAAGGACACAGTCTTCAAATTAGTGAAATGGTGCTAAAAAAAACATGGAACATTGAAGGTAATCTCTGAAAATGCTGAACCAGTAAAAGGAGAAAATGGAAAGTTTGAAAATGCCTGAACATCTTTGTTTAACCGGAAATTTAGATGGCAATTGACGGCATTTACGCAACAGTTCACGCTGTATGTGGCTGCCTTAGGATTGCAAGCACAGCCAGATGAAAAATAGCACTGTTGCTAATGGTAGCAGGCCTACAGGTGATAGAGATTTACAACACATTCATATTAGAACAGGAGGAAGATGGTAAAAGTTTTGATGCCATCCCATCATTCAGAAATTTGATGAGTATTGTACACTGAAACTTTCAAGTGGTACATATTTAAAATGCGCATGCAGAAGACGAGTGAGTCCTTTGATAGAATTCTTACTGCCCTCAAATTTAAAGCACAAATGTGTAAATTCATGACGTTAAAATCCTCGATGATTCAAGATCAAATTGTCTTCGGAATAAATAATGATAAGGTGCGTGAACGTCTCTTAAAGAAGAATGAGCTTCCTTTAGAACATGCGACTAAGATTTGCCATGCTAGTGAACGGGTTGCATAACATATTGCGTAACATATAAACACATTGAATGCACAGAGTTTTGGCGCAAAAATTGAGAGCGATGCTGATGCCATAGATGTTGGAATGCACTTGAAAATAAAATGTGGTCTAAGCAGCGGTGGCCATTTTAAACCTTGCCAGAAATAGCCATTACATACAAAATGCGGAAACAGGCAATGTCCAGAATATTGACGAACCTACACAAAGTACAAAGGAAAAAATCATTTTGCGAAACAATGTTTCACAAACAAGAATGTTAATGTAAGGAAGTCCGTCAATGCTATTGATGATATTAACTTGGAAGGCATATTTTTTTCTTGATGTAGTCTTGGATGAAGACAGGGCTAAAGCAGCCAAACAGAATAAAATGTCACCTCCAGAAACAAAAAGTTATAAAAGTGATATTTCAACAGTGACAAAAGACAACTGGACAGTTTCTTTGTTAATAAATAAATCACTCACCAATGTTAAATTAGACACAGGAGCAAGAGCAAACCTCATAAGCATCAGTGATATCAAGGCTATGAAATTAAAGCCAAGGATATTAAACAAACCAGTCTTCTTTAAGGGCTATAATGGTCAAAAAAGTGACACATTGGAAATGTGTGTACTCGATGTCCAAGCAAAAGATAACATTCACAAAGTTAATTATCCATAGTTGCTGAAGATCATGAGTCATTGTTAGGTGTTGAAGTGTGTGAAATGCTGGAACTGGTAAAAAGAGTGTATAGCATTGACTGTGTACTGTGCACACACAGTGGATCAGTGGAGTCCATTGTGAAGGCTTTTCCAGAAATTTTCCAGGGTTTAGGCGTTTAACCTTTCACTTTCAAGATTCAGTTAAAAAAATGATGCTCAACCAGGGATACATGCTCCAAGACGAGTTCCAGCACCACTATGTGACCGCCTAAAAGCTGAATTGGAAAGGACAAACATCTTGGTGTTATCACAATGATCGAAGAGCCAACACATTGGGTCAATTCGATGGTGTGTGTAAAAAACAACAATGATTTTAGGATAAGCATGGATCCCAAAGACTTAAATGCAAATATAAAAAGGGCACACTATTCAATCCCTAAAAGAGAGGAGATCACAAGTGAGATGTCTGGTGTGATATACTTCAGCAAATTTGATGCTTCAGAAGGATTCTGGCAGCTCAAGCTAGATGAAGAAAGTACCAAGTATTGTACGTTCAGTACTCCATTTGGTAGATATTGCTTTTGTCATATGGCATTTGCCATACACTCAGTGTCATAAATCTTCCACAGAGTGATGGAACACATTATTGAAAGCATTCAGGGTGTTCGAGTATACGTAGATGACATCATAATTTGGAGTTGCACCCATGAGGAACACAATGACAGGCTAATTAGGGTATTGCAAAATGTCAGAAAAAATGGGCTACGTCACAACAAGGCCACATGTCAGTTTGGTGTAAATGAAATAATATTCCTCAGAGACAGATTGTCTGCTCAAGGAATAAAGCCTGATGACATGGAGATACAAGCCACTATAAATATGCCTCGACCTACAGACACAAGGGAGTACGAAGAGTACTGGGCATGATCAACTTCATTGGAAAATCTATACCAAATCTCTCAGCAAAGACAGCATGTCTTAGAGATGTCCTGAAGAACGTGAATAACTTCACTTGGACTGAAAAGTATGAACAAGAGTGGATCACAATAAAGAAAGCTCTATCGACAAAACCAGTGTTAACATTTCTCGATCCAGCAAAAATACCAAGATTTCATCAAAGGATGGTCTAGGTGCAGTTTTGCTGCAACTGGAAAATGGTAGTGATTGGAAACCAGTAGTATATGCTTCCAGATCAATGAAAGAATCTGAATGTTGTTATGCATAAATAGAAAAAGAGTGTTTAGGGCTCGTGAATGGTTTCGCGAAATTCCAGTTACGTGTATACTCTACCTATGTTCATTGTCTAGACAGATCATAGACCTTTGGTTGCAATAGTCAAGAAAAATCTCAGTGAGATATCATCTCACATTCAATGGATGATGATGAAACTTCAGCGATATGACTTTGACTTGATCTATACACTGGGCAAGCACATTGTAGCAGCAGATGTGTTGTCTAGAGCTACAATAGCACAAAATGACACTTCCTTGGGAGAGATGTGCACGTTTATGTAGATATGATCCTGAAAACACTACCAGTGTCAGATGCAGAATCAAGACTGATTGTTGAAGAAACAAAGAAAGCTGAAGTATTACAAATGGTGATACGCAATCTCAACCATGGATGGCCGAAAGACTTGTGTTCTAAGAATCATCACATATGATTGGAGCTAAGTGTAGTAAATGATTTGATACTAAGGCAAGGGAGAATCGGTATTCTCCAATCTCTGTGCAAAGAAATACTGCAAAAGATTCATGAGGATCACCTTGAAATCGAAAAATGCAAGAGAAGTGCGCAAGATACTGTACATTAGCCAGGATAAATAAAGACATACAGAACATGGTGGAAAAGCATATCACTTGTCAATGACATCAATATCGACAAGCAAGGAACCTATAGACATAGGTGAAATTGTGTCAGTTCCTTGAAAAAAGATTGCGATAGACTTATTCTACCTTGATGGTAAAGAATATTTGCTAGTAGTGGACTATTATTCAAATTATCCAGAAGTAGCACTAGCTTGTCAGCAAATTGTGTTATCATGCACATAAAAGCAGTGTTTGCACAACATGAAATACCCAAAGTAGTTATGAGCGATAATGGAGCATGTTTCAACTGTAAAGAATGGAAAGCATTTGCACAGCAGTATGACTTTAAGCATATAACATCAAGTCCATTATACCCAGAATCAAATAGCAAAGCAGAAAAAGGAGTTCAGATAGTCAAGCAATTACTGAAGAAGGCTATGGACAGTTGAGATGCTCCATATTTAGCACGACACAGCTATTGAGCATCTCCTTTAAGTTCTGGTTTGTCACCATCAGAACTGTTGATGAGCCGAAAGCTATGAACAACCCTGCCATGCTATACCAAACAACGAGTAACTGAGAAGATAAGGGATCAGTTGCAATCTCAGAAGAAGAAGCTGAAGAGGTACTATGACATGTTTACTAGGACTCTGAAACCTTTGAAACCAAATGACATGATGAGAGTGGAGGATCCTGATGGCTGGTCAAAATATGCTAAGACATGCAGAAAATCGGTCCAAGATCCAACACTGTAATAATTGAGAAAGGACAGGTTCTAAAGAGAAATAGACGAGCACTCCTAAAAGTGAAACAACCAGTTGCTGATTTGCAAGGCAAGGATGTATATTAAAACTTACATTCTTTGAAACCATCACAACCAGTGGACGAATCAAATGTCATTGTGCAGACTGATGTTCAGAACAATGATACGGTCATAGCAGACCTATGGCAGTTCAGAACTGTCCCACATATTCACCAGATTTACCGAAGTTGAGATGATCAACAAGACACAGAAAGAAACCTGAACGATTGAAACTGTGACTGGATGATATAACTGTACAAGATGTAAAGCACTTTGCATATCATATGTGATATTTATTGAAATACTGTATAATATGTTTTGTTCAACGGGGGTATATTGATATGCATAAGCAAGTGTGTATGTAAATATGTTTAGCCTCCGACCACTCGGTGTCAGGCAAGTAATGGCACGTGTCTCTGTAACCGAGGGGGATCTGAAGGAGAATTTGTCATGGTTAGTTGTGTTTGTGTTTGTTCCAGTTTGTTAGCATTAGTTTCCTACCCACAGTTTGTTATACATTAATAAATTTGACTAGTCTTGAACTAGGTGTTCTTTGGTACGCCGACTCAGTGATTGTCTGCATAAGAACGTAACAGTCGGGATTCTATGAACTAGAGCAGCAAGTCTGAAAATGGCAGGTCATGTGACAAATCACTGTTAGATGCTGACATGTTATCACAATCTTGTAACTCTATACTTCCGTAAAATGCATGTAATAACCGCGCTAATGCCCCTTACCAAAAGGTCGTAAAAATGCAGACACCATTTTTAATTCACTGGCACCCATAGTGTTGAAATTACTGGCACAATGGCATGCCCAAGACTGAGGGGTTCTGGCAGAGGTCCGCGCATGTTATGTCTGAGGTTCTGGGTGTGAGGGTGGCCCCGAGTCTGGATGTGGCGATATTTGGTGTCTCGGAAGACCCGTGAGTGCAGGGCGGAGAGAGGCCTTTGCCTTCCTGATTGCCCAGAAACGGATTTTGTTGTGTTATCTGCCGAAGGAATGGGTGGGGTTGAGTAAGCTGGCAGAATTCTTGAGATTGGAGAAGATCAAGTTCACTTTGCGGAGGTCAGAAGAACGGTTTACTCGGAGGTGGAAATCGTTCATTGAGTTTTTTATTCAATGATGATTGAAGGGTTAGCGAGGAGGGGCAGGGTTTGGGGTGGAAGGTTGGGGACGGTAATGTGGTGTTGGGCGTTCTGACACACAGATGAGCCAACACAGTTGTATATGGTACAACGCTATTTTATTTAAACTTTCTATGTACAGTTTTGTCTTGATACTCTGCACGTGGGGATTCCCTGTTTGTGATGTTAAAACAGGTCGTGTCCGTGTCCTTGTCCCCAGACCTACTGTCCACCAGGTGTCGTGTTCGTGCTTTTATATGGTTCCTGTCTTTGTGTGTGATTGGTTGTGGTGTTGTGTGTTCTGATTTGTCTGTTGGTGTGTCCATCATGGTGTGTGTGTTTGAATATCATGACATCCCCCCTTTTTACAAAGATATGTGCCTACGTGGTAATAAATATAATCGTGTCGTGAGTGCACCTAAGAGTGTGTGTGTGTTGTGTACAGCATGTGCATATGACGTAACTATTTACATGGGGCGATATCGGGTGCGTCACATCAACAAGGTTGTACCATAACAAAACATGAATGCGAATGGGAAAAAAAAACTTGAACAGTGGTCCAGTCAGACGATATCTGGAAAGATAAACAACAACAGGTTATAATACAGAAGTGTGTAACTTTTTGAACATATGAACGGTGTTATAAGTCCAGTCTAATGGGCTTGCGACGAGTTCGGGTTGACCGTCAGGGTGGCACACCACTCATCGGCTGGATTGATGGCATTGACCTTGTTGACATTGATGACGGAAACGCGGAAGGCATCCTGGTCATCTGCATCACTTAACTGGAAGTCTTGATGCGTGGGCTGGACGGTCCTGACTTGTCTGCGAGATTGTCGGGGGTGTGCATGATCCATGGTTGAGCCGCACGACAGTGGGCAGCATAGTGGCCCATCTTGCCACATCTGAGGCACTGTCGGTTTTTAGCAGGACATTGCCCTTTTAAGTGTACAGCTCCACAATTGCTGCATGTCATGACGTTCGTTGCGCCACTGCGCATGTGCAGTGCGATCTTGCGGTGGGCGCGCCTGCGCAGTGCGTCCCTCGATGTGGCCGTTATTTTTGGCGCGCACCAGCGCGGGAGACCGCGAAAAGCGCGGGAAGCGGCCGCTCTCGTCGGGGCCGCGGGTCGGGAAATAATCGATGGCCTGGATGCGTTCGACGTCGTGGGCGGCCTGGTTTGCCGATTCGCCGGAGGGGACCCCCTCCGTGCCAGTTCGGACGCCTGAAATCGGGCAAAACGGCTGGTTGCATTCTCGTGGAGGACACAGGCTTCCACAGCAGACGCTAAGGTGAGGCCTTTTATTTTAAGAAGCTGCTGGCGTAGGCCACTGGAGGCAACGCCAAAAACAATCTGGTCCCTGATCATGGACTCTGTGGTGCTGCCGTAACCGCGGGACTGCGCTAGAATTCGGAGGTGCGCCAAAAAGGGTTGAAAAAGCTCCTCCTTACCTTGCAGGCGTTGCTGAAAGAGGTATCTTTCAAAACTTTCATTCACTTCAACATTAAAGTGCTGGTCCAGTTTGAGGATGACCGTGTCATACTTGGATTGGTTTTCCCCTTCTTCGAACACTAGTGAGTTGAAGACGTCGAGGGCGTGCTGCCCTGCGTAGAAGAGGAGCAGTGCAATCTTTGTTTCATCCAAGGCACTCTGTTTCTCGTTGGCTCGGATGTACAGGTCAAATCGCTGCCTGAAGAGCTTCCAATTGGTACCAAGGTTCCCCGCGACTTGCAACGGCTGCGGTTTGTCGGTGCGGTCCATGTCCAGAATGGCAGGTTAGTTGGCAGGTATCGATCCACTCCTGTACCATGTGGTGTTGGGCGTTCTGACACACAGATGAGCCAACACAGTTGTATATGGTACAACGCTATTTAATTTAAACTTTCTATGTACAGTTTTGTCTTGATACTCTGCACATGAGGATTCCCTGTTTGTGATGTTAAAACAAGGCGTGTCCGTGTCCTTGTCCCCAGACCTACTGTCCACCAGGTGTCGTGTTTGTGCTTTTATATTGTTCCTGTCTTTGTGTGTGATTGGTTGTGGTGTTGTGTGTTCTGATTTGTCTGTTGGTGTGTCCATCATGATGTGTGTGTTTGAATATCATGACAGGTAAGAAGATACAAATGGGGATGGCGGGATGTGGCGGGGTGTTGGTAACAGGGGAGGCTGGGGATCTGGTTGTTTGTTTAGGTTGATGTGTTCTTCTCATATTTTGCATATATATTTAAAAAACCTTGAATAAAAATATTTCAAAAAGAAGAAATTACTGGCACTATGCTGTTGAATTTTGCAGGCATTATATATTTTGTGGAACTACTACAATCTGAATGATACATTACTATGGATACTGGAGATCTGAAATGAGGATGGAAAATGCTGAAGAAATTTATTAGGTCAGGCTGCAACTGTGGCGAGAGAAAAACAGAGTCAAATTCAGGTCCTATATGTCAATGAACTTTTGAATTATCATTCAGAATACACTAGCTCCAGAATGACAAAAATACTTTCCTCTGATCGTAGGCCAACAGGGAATAAAAATGAATGAGGTTTGGAAAGGTTTAGACTGCACTGACGCCAGAAGACAAAACAATGCTAACATCTCCCATTCCACAATTTTACTTGAGGAGACAATGATAGGGAAGAGGACTAGATATAGGATTTTGACATTGGGTCCAGTAAATGATGAGTTTCTGCAGTAGGATTGAGGCGCAGGTATATCTGGCTGGTGTGGTGGGGACATTATACTGCAGTTGAGCCATGACCTGAATATGTTTAATGCTATATGGTTTCTTCTCAATTCCTGTACAACCACATCCTTATGCACATGGATGCACAACACAAAAACAGTTACATTTAATCTATGCTTTATATTAAACAGTGAAAATACAGTTCCACAATCCAAAGACTGACTGTTCCCAGAAGCTGTTGTACTTGGAATAAAAGTTAGCAAATAGTCTGACAAAGCTGAAAAGCACGCAAAGTTAATGAAGGAGAAAGTCAGAAAATACTGAAAAATGAGCAGCACTTATTTCATTATTCAATGAACTGGGAGAAACTTTGCAATACTAACAGATTTGATTAATGGTCTCCAGCCATACAGTTAAAATAAGTGAGTTGAGTGTCATTTGTAATTAGGAGGAACGTCATTAGTTGATGATGTACATAGTTGGGAATTGATACTAAGTAGAAGACACTGCAAGTTCTATTGCAGGCTAGATCAGTGCTTCTGCCAATATCCTAGGCAGCTGTGAAAGATCCCTTTACCTTTAATCAAACTGAAAAGACAATCAAGATCAAAGAACTGAATGAAGCTTGAAAGCTAAATGCACTTACAATGTAAATAGAAAGCAGTCACAAAGCACTAAACTGCAGCACTTCAGACTTAAAGAATGGTGGTGCAACAAAAGCAGTTAAAATTTATTTTAAATAATCTGCATTGGCCATGCAGCATGTTTCTTTCAGGAATCTATTTCAAATTCTCTTCATGTGCAGCTCATACCTTTTTACCATAACCTCTGAAGCACAATCCACTCGCCGCACCAACCCTTAGAACTTTCTATTCCCCTGAATTTAACTTAACATCTCCTCCTCCTTGTACCCACAATTGACAACCTTATCTTCAGGTCGCACATTCTGGAATTTTCTTCCTAAACCGTTCATTTTATATACCTTGCTGTCCTCCTTTAAGACCCCTCTTTGAAACACACCTCTTCTTCAACTAAGTCCCTGGTCACGCCTCCTAATACCTGTTTTCTTTGTCTTGCCATTTGTTCATTTTTACCCGCGACTCTGTAAAATCTCTCGAGGTTTTGTTCTCAATGTTAAGGATGATATATAAAAGTGAATTGTTATCTCCAGGAACATAAATATCATGGCTGACAATAAGATAAAAATCCAAAATAAAAAGACGTCAAATCTGCAATGGCTGTGAGCAACTGATGGCCAACAAGGTAGGTAAACAAACAGAGGTTTATTTTGGGGAAAAAAACAATGATATATAGGACAGCAATATGAAGACTTCAAAACTGAACAGCTCCCCGGACTCCAACTGGCAACACCCCGTGCTGTATTCCCGTGCCTCCCAGGGTTGGCCCAATGGGTCCTGTGACCCCCGGTAATGCACTTCCTCCCCCAAAGGGGCACACCACCACATCCCTTCCCCTTCAAGTTCTTGATTAATATTTACAAGAACAACAAAATTATTTACAATATTACACAGCAATAAAAAAGGGTAGGGGGTTGATTTAACACAGTCTCTCAATAAGTAAGTCTATTTTGGGCAGCACGGTGGCACAGTGGTTAGCATTGCTGCCTATGGCGCTGAGGACCTAGGTTGGAATCCTGGCCCTGGGTCACTGTCCGTGTGGAGTTTGTGCATTCTCCCCGTGTCTGCCTGGGTTTCACCCCCACAACCCAAAGATGTGCAAGTTAGGTGGATTGGCCACACTAAATTGCCCCTTAATTGGAAAAAATAATTGGGTACTCTAAATTTATATTAAAAAAAGAATAAGTAAGTTTATTTGGAGATTTTTAAATTTGTGGATAGCATCACAATTCTTTAACAGGTGCTTCATCTGTCGATGAACTTTTGCTGAAATATCAGCAGGAAGGCTTCCAGTTTGCACAGGTACTCTAGTGCTGGTAACCTCTCCAATTCCCACCGGAATGTTGCTCACCCCCTCTTCAGGATTGTTGGATTCGGTTCCACTTACAATTGCTGGAGCCACACTAACAGGCTTGTCAGGGATAGACTGCTCAATTGTTACCGTGGATGGTTCTCTTCTCCTCGGGTGGTCCACCTGCATCTTCATTTTCTTCCCTTGTACATCAACCATGTATGACACTGAACCTGCCTTGGCCAAGATCACCCCAGAGACTCTGCATTGAAATTTCTTGCGTAAACTAAATTTAGCTGAAAAGCCCTCTGGGCTTTGGTGGAGTCATGATATCTCTTCTGCATATCTTATTTTGCCTCCCCTCTCCACGGCAAAATAGGAAATATTAGATTGAGTCTTGTCCGAAGACACCTTCCCATGAGCAAATCAGCAGGGGTAGCTCCTGTGGTGGCATGAGGAGTTGTTCTGTATGTCAGTAGAAAACAGGCCATTCGAAGTTGTAAAGGACATTTATCACAGTGGATTTAAATGTCTGTACTGTCTTTCCAGCTAATCCATTTGAGGCTGGTAGGGGGCTGTTCGTACATGCTGAACCCCATTGGTTTGCATGAAGTGTTGAAATTCTTCGCTTGTGAATGCAGTTCCATTGTCAGATACCAGTACTTAAGGAAACCCATGTGTGGCGAACGTCTGCCGTAGTTTATCAATTGTGGCTAAGGTGTTTGTGGTATTCATCGCATGGATTTCCATCCATTTTGAATGAGTACCATTAAACTAGGCAAAACTTGCTACCCATGAATGGGCCCACAAAATCAAGAATGAGTCACACCGATGGCTGACCTGGCCATTCCCATGGATGCAGAAGAAGCAGGAGCAGTAAACTTTGCTGTACTTGACACTGGTTGAAGTGTCTAATGAGGTCTTCGATGTCTTTATCGATCCGAGGCCATCACACGCAACTCCAGACTAATGTTTTCATTTTCATCATACCAGAATGTCTGAACAGGAGTAGGAGCGACCACCTTGACTCCCTACAACAGGACTCCATCTTCGCAATTGAGCTCATCCTTTTTTATTTGGAAAGGTTGAAATTGTTCGGATTTGTTATGGTGCCAACCATGAATGACCTTCCGTTTGGGTTCACACTTGGAATTGCCCTGCTGATACAGGTAACATGTCCAGAAAGTTAAGAGCGAGCACAATTTTGTGGGGCATTGGTGGCAGTGGAATACTTAGTGACAAAGGAAGGCAACTCAAAACATCCACATTTGCTAGATAGTCATATGCCGCCAACAGCAGAGCCCAACATTGGACCCTCGCTGAAGTGATGGGGGCAATGGCTTTATCGTTTCTGAACAACCATAAAAATGGCTTATGGTTGTCAATTATCGTAAAGTGCAGTCTGTAAATGAATTAATTAAACTTTTTCACCTCATAAATAATAGCCAAACCTTCCTTTTCGATCTGAGAGTAGGCCCGATCAGTTTCTGTTAATATTCTTGATGCAAAAACAATAGACTTGAATTCAAGTCTGTGGGACAATATTGCTCCTATTCTGTAGGATGTGGTATCACAGGTCAGCACTTTTTCTTTCGCAAGGTCAAAATGGACAAAGTGGCTTGAAGAGTACAATGTCATTTTAACCCACTCAAATGCTTCCTTTTGTTGCTCATTGCAATGCCACCTTTGGTACTTCCAGAGACGTGCATTCAAAGGTGCCAGAAAAGTGATCAGGTTGCGGATAAATTGTCCATAATAATTCGCCATTCCCAAGAATGATTCTAGTTCTGATACATGTCTGGAGCCTGGTTCTCCTTGGAATGCCTTAACCTTCTGCGCAGGCTTGAAATGTGCATTTGTTTTCCGTGAGCCTTATCCATGCCTCTTTTGATATTTTAAACACTACCTCCAAATCTGCCAAGTGTTATTCTTCAGAAGCTTCTGTAATTAATATATCGTCCAGGCAGGCCCTGTAACAAGCTTTCCATAGTACGTTGGAATATGGTGCATGCTGAAGATACTCCAAATGGCATCTGGGTATATTGATGTAAGCTTTTGTTATGAATTCCCCAGATGCTTCATCCAACTCTATCTGCTGATAAGCATGATTCATGTTAAATTTCATATCAGTCAACCCTTCAGCTAACTTGGCAGACAGATCTTCAATTTTCAGTGTAGGCTACCAATCCAGCTTTGCTGCTTGGTTGATGGTTAGATTATAACATTTGCATATTCTGACAGTCAGGTCCAGTTTAATAACAGGGATGATTGGAGCAGCCCACTCAGAAAACTGCCCAGGATTAATCATTCCTAAATCCTCCAACCTCTTGAGGTCAGCTTCTACCTTTTTTTGTAAAACAGGACACTGGACATGCTCTGGAGAATTTGATTGTTGCCTCAGGGTCAATGTAGATCTTTGCCGTGATAATCTCTATCTTGCCTGTTTCGTTCTGGCATACGTTTTGGTATTTCCTTAATATTCTATGAAAATTGTCTTCATTAATCTGAAAATCTCCAACTAATTTAATCAAATCTGATGGAGCCAATCTTGACCCATGAGACTTGGTCCTTGGCCCTTCACCACGGTGATTGGTAACTCGACTGATTGATATTGGTAGGTTACTGATGCTGCTATGATACCAAGAATCTTCAAGGCTTCTTCCCTAGCCAGCCTGGCTACTGTGCTTTTTAACTTAAAGGATTGGATCCGACCTTGCAAATACCGATATATCTGCTCTCCTATGATGTTGGCAGAAGTTCCTGTATCTACCTCCATTCTTAGTGGCCAACCTATCACCATTAACACAACTGCAAGTGGGCTGACTTGCTCACTTTATTATTGTTATTTCTGTAAATGTCAGAGTTGTTTTCATGCACCGGATCATAGTTTTTTTTTTGGCCCTTGGAAGGCTAAGTTTGGCTCTGCATTTAATCCTAATCTGTCCCCTCCTGTTACATGTAAAATATGTTGCATATTTAAATTTACATCTTTCCTGGGAGTGCTCTCCTCGCACCGTTAATATTCTTCTAAGTTCTTGGTCTGTTGACCTGACTTTCTGTATCTCTGTGCCCTGTCTTGCTCACTGCTCATCGACTGATGGCTTTCAGCACCCTCATCCCTGATGCCACAACTCTGAAGTTTCCCGCCAACGTTGCTTGACATCATCTAGCTGCACACTTTGCAACTCTAATGCACCTTTTTCAGTGCTTTCTGAAGCCTAAACCATCTCTGACAAATGTAAGTTCTGTCTCTGCTAAGAGTTTCTTCTGTATGGTGAGGTTATGCACACCACAAACCAACCCCTCTCTAAACATTTCGTTAAGTGTCGATCCAAATTCACATTGTTCAGCTAACTGCCTTAACCGTGCTTTGGGCAGTTAACGTGTCCCCTGGATTTCTCATTGTAGAATTAAATGTATATCACTGCAATATCACCAATGGCTCTTTGACAGGTTCAACCAGATGCTCAAATGGTTTTGTATCTGAAGCCTCTGGAGAAGTCAGAATGAGAATCAGTTATGAGTCTGAGCCCCGGAGGTTGTTAGAGGGATTACTTCTTCCTTTCCTGCCCCTTGGTTTCATTGGCCCTAACAATGGGAGAAACTCCACATATTGGACCCCGCTCTGTTTCACGGTCAAATGGTTCCAACTTCCAAATAAAGCCATTCTGGCACTTAACACCTTGTTGCAGTAGTGTTTCTCAAAAGGGTTACAATTCAAGGACTGCTCTCCTGACTTGCAACAAAGATCTGCTTTACCCCATCGCCAAATGTAAATGCTGTGAAAAACCGACAGACCCATAAGGCAGGTAAACGAACAGGGGTTTATTTTTGGAAAAACAACTATATATAGGACAGTGATAAGAAGGCTTCAAAACTCAATGGCCCCACGAACTCTAACTGTCAACAGCGCGTGCTCGAACAGCGCAGGGGCTGTTTAGCACAGGGCTAAGTCGCTGGCTTTGAAAGCAGACCAAGGCAGGCCAGCAACACGGTTCAATTCCCGTACCAGCCTCCCCGAACAGGCGGCGGAATGTGGCGACTAGGGGCTTTTCACAGTAACTTCATTTGAAGCCTACTTGTGATACTAAGCGATTTTCATTTCATTTTCATTTCATTTGCTCACCTCCCCATGATTGGCCCGATGGTCATGTGGCCCCTGATAACCCACACCACCATAGGGGCACACCACCACAAATTCCTTTACTGTGTTTTACATTGAATCTCATGCGGTAGAAATCTCATTGCAAAATGCGTGATATTAGTACCAAAGTCATTAACACCCATCATATAAAGCCCAGTTTCCCACTGATGTAGCACAAACATTAATTCTTCAAAATAATCAGGCAAATGTCTTGGTTAAAATAGCAAAGGAATATCAAACAAAGATGTTAACATATTCATTATTAATACTACACAGTACAATTTCTTTTAAATGTTACTTCAGTTTTGGCATTAAACAAAGCTTTTTAAAACTGTTAAAAACCTTTGATCTGATGAAAACTCTCAGTATATTTTGTCACTTTAGTCTTCTGATCTTGTTTTATGTTTACTTCCATATTGTTACTGTGTGCGATATAATTCAAACTGAGGACACTAATTTCTTGGACAAATGTCTACTTTAAAGCATATTGCTGAATTGATCCATGATTAGTGAATGTGATTTGCATTTCCGACTACTTTACTCGTGCACACAAATATGCAAATTAGATTCACACATCTGCTGCTTCATCACTTTCATGATTACCAAGTAAAAAATAGGGTGTGCTTTCCAAAGGAATATCTTTCTATTGTAAATTGTTGCCCATTTTCTGTCATTGCTATTCTTATCAAACGTAACATTTACAAATGGAGATTATTTCCAGTCTTTGTGGAAGTCATTCCTGATTGAGCCATCCGAAATTCTTTAGAAACTTGGCTATTTTCTAATAATGGTGAAAACAATACTGCTGTAGGATTGGTCTTTATGTGATAATTCTCAACAAGGATGACCTTTGTGAAATTCCTGTTGCTGATTGAGAAAGACAATTGTAAGAATAAAAGAGTAAATAAGAGGTCAACTCCAACATCTTGCATTTATATCACAATCCATGTGTGAAGAATCGGCTCACAACAGGGACAGATGAGTAACAAGAAGGAAAAAGAGACTCTAAGGATAGTGAGGTGCCCGTCATAGATAGGCTTTTCGAAGGTTTTAAAAGACAGAAACCAAAGTCACCATTGGAATAGAGTTTGGGCGTGATCGAACAGCTTCGTTGCACCTGATTTGGTGACGCGATGAGGCAGTTAAATCTCATGAGAGGCCCCTCGTGAGATTTGCGACTTGCGACGCTCGGAATGCTTTGCAAGATCTAATGAGATCTCATGAGACGCTGCAATCTGGATCACACCCATGCTGGGCGAGACTCCGATAAATATATTTAAGTGAGCCATTAGGCCCATACAAGTGTACAAAGATAGGTGGCAGGCCAGAAGATTGGACAGTCTATAAAACTATCAAACTCAAAGATTAACAAGGAAGGAAAAATTAGAGCACAAGGAAAAGCTGGCCAGAAAAATAAAAACAAAGAGAAAGAGATTCAATGGATATTTTAAAAATAGTTAAGAAAATGAATGTTGGTCGGATAGTATTAATAATGAGAAATAAGGAGATGGCAGATGAATTGCTCCGATATTTTGCTTCAGTCCTTATTATCCAGGATACACGTAGAAATCGTTGTAAATAAGGAACTGGAAGGCAGGGAAGAACTCAGACGATCACAATCACCAGTGAAGTGATGCTGGGAAAATTGTTGGAGCTGCGAGCTGACAAGTTTCTGGATACTGATGGACTTCATCCTCGGGTCTTGAAAGAAGTGGCCAGTGAGATAGATGATACATTGGTTTTTCTTTTTCAAAATTCCCTACATTCCATTAGTTTGGAAGATAATGGCAAATTGGAAAATTGAACTTCTTTATTCAAAAAGGGAGGGAGACAAAAAGCAGGAAATTAGATGCCAGTTAGCTCAACATCTGTTTGAACAAAATTTTAGAAGTTAAAGAAGTTATAACAGGGTAACTGGGCAAAGCCAATACGGTTTTGTAAAAGGGAAATTATGTTTATCCAGAAGGCGATGTGGATTATAGGTGTAGTCATGCATAAGGAAAAGACGATGAAGAACTAATTAGCGATGGCTGCATTAACAATTTATATCGTAGAAGTAGTGAGGTCTTGTGTGAAAGTAAGGTTCAAGAGTGACTCTGGGTGTGGGTGAGAATGTTTGTGCAAAGGGTGACCGCATGGGGAACCAAGGGAGGAAAATAGTCCGAGAACTCTCCATAGACAGAGTAAGGCTGAATGAGGACAGAAGGAGGAACCTACAGGAGGGCAGTGATTGCGGCTGAAAACATTGAAGAGATATGAAGGGAAAGAGAGAGTGGAGCATTCTCATGCTGGAAAGGAAGAAGTTGTAAAAAAGAATGCCGTTTGAATAAGAAGATCACGCATCTCCAAACTGGTTTGGTTGAAAGGTGTGGTTCAATGTGTGCTCTGCTTGCCTTGATGAGGCAGTTTTTGCTCTGTGTTAATTTGTTAAGTTATCACTCCAAGTCCAAAATAGGTCAGAAAATATCCAAAAGAACCTGGATCCAAAGTTTGGATTAGTTTGATAATTCATTCAGAGGAACATGTCTCCTGGTTGCCTTCAAAGGAGAAGCAATCCCCATAACAAATGTTGAAGTATGGGTAATTGACAAAAGAACAAATAGAGGGATAAAATGGACTGTAAATAAGTCAAAAGCCACAAAGAAGGACAGGAGCATAATTTAAATTTGATATTTGAAAATTCTCCCCTCCCATTCACAAAATTAACAAGGGACCAATGATTATTAATAGAACAAACCTCAAGAATAAGGATCCACACCTCGGTGTCTCTGAATAAAGTTAATTCAGATTTTGATCTGATAGCCATATTTAAAATTGGATTTCAAATTTGAATTCTGTTTAAAAAGTAACGTTGTGTCAGTATTTTGTCACGGTTTTGCCTTCATTACTGACCTACAACGAAAGTGAGACAAGATCACCAATTGTGTCTCATTAGAGTGGCAAAAACCAAATAGTTTGAGGAGGCCTTCACAAAGCTCCCACTCATTCAGTATGTAACACATAGTTAAAAAATTAACTTTTCGTTTAAGATTTATGTGGGAAAGACTTGCACTATGCAGCTATTAACTGAACTGTTGGGAAGCCTTCGAATGGGGGGAGCAATGAGAAACAAGCGTGGTGCTGAAGGCATAGATTGGGGCTTCAGCAATGCAGTGTGTAAAGCCAAATTTAGTTGTGCCATTGTCTGGAATTTGAACAATTTGAAGAAGGATCCTTCCAATCCTTGAGATGGAAAAACCTGCTCATTACTTCATTTTTGTCTCCCACCCTTCCACCTCCTCTAACCTAAGGGGGTGAGTGAATATCAGGTAAGCTCTCTCTTTTCTTTTTCTTTTATCCGCAAGTTATAGCTTCAGGTTTTCGGTGGGAGCAGTGGCCAGGGGTCTGTCGGGAAGGTAAGTTTACCCTTTAAAAACTTACCTTGCAGGAGAAGCGGCCTTCAGATTTTCGGTGGGAGCAATTGGCAGGGGTCTGTCGGGAAGGTAAGTAGCTGGGAGAAATGTAACTCTTCGTTTGTTGGTAAGTATTGTGATTGGTAAGTAAAATCCTTATTCCTTTTACTTATTCATTATTTGATATTATATTTGTAATCAGTTAAGGTAAAGTGTAAAAATGGCAGGAGATCCCAGACCCGTGTTACGCTCCTCGTGCTCAATGTGGGAGTTCAGGGACGCGGCCGATGCCCCTGACTCCTTCATGTGCGGGAAGTGTGTCCAGCTGCAGCTCCTGTTCGACCGCATGATGGTTCTGGAGCTGCGGATGGAGTCACTTTGGAGCATCCGCGATGCTGAGGAGGTTGTGGCTAGCACGTTCAGTGAGTTGTTCACACCGCAGATTAGGGTTGGTGAGGGAGACAGGAAATGGGTGACCAAAAGGCAGAGAAAGAGCAGGAAGGCAGTGCAGGTATCTCCTGCGGTCATCTCCCTCCAAAACAGGTATACCATTTTGGATACTGTTGGGGGAGATAATTCACCAGGGAAGGAAGTAGTAGCCAGGCTCATGGCACCGTGGCTGGCTCTGCTACACAGAAGGGCGGGGAAAAGACTAGCAGGGCTATAGTCATAGGGGATTCAATCATAAGGGGAGTAGACAGGCGTTTCTCTGGTTGAAAATGAGACTCCCAAATGGTATGTTGCCTCCCAGATGCACGGGTCAGGGATGTCTCAGATCGGCTGCAGGACATATTGAAGGGGGAGGGTGAACAGCCAGTTGTCGTGGTGCATATAGGCACCAACGAGAAAGGTAAAAAATGGGATGAGGTCCTACAATCAGAATTTAGGGACACTATATTTAGACATATCTCTGCATTCACCTGAGGAAGGAGCAGCGCTCCGACAGCTAGTGACATCGAAACAAACCTGTTGGACTTTAACCTGGTGTTGTAAGACTTCTTACTGTGCTCACCCCAGTCCAACGCCGGCATCTTCACATCAGAATTTAGGGAGTTAGGAGATAAGTTAAAAAGTAGGACCTCAAAGGTAGTAATTTCAGGATCGCTACCAGTGCCACGAGACAGTCAGAGTAGAAATTCAAGAATAGTCAGGATGGGAACCAGGGGCGAAATTCTCCCCCAACGGCGCGATGTCCGCCAACTGGCAAAGGTGCGGAATGCTCCGCATCTTTGGGGGCCGAGCCCAGACATTGAGGGGCTAGGCCGGCGCAGGAGGGATTTCCGCCCGCCAGCTGGCGGAAACGGCCTATGTTGCCCCGCCAGCTGGCGCGGAAATGACATCTCCGGGTGGCGCATGCGTGGGAGTGTCAGCGGCCGCTGACAGTTTCCCGCGCATGCGCAGTGGGGAGAGTCTCTTCCGCCTCCGCCATGGTGGAGACCGTTGCGGAGGCGGAAGGGAAAGAGTGCCCCCACGGCACAGGCCCGCCCGCGGATCGGTGGGTCCCGATCGCAGGCCAAGCCACCGTGGGGGCACCCCCGGGGCCAGATCGCCCCGTGCCCCCCCAGGACCCCGGAGCCCGCCCGTGCCGCCTTGTCCCGCCGGTAAATACCTACTTTAATTTACGCCGGCGGGACAGGCAATTTCTCGGCGGGACTTCGGCCCATTCGGGCCGGAGAATTGAGCGGGGGGCCCGCCAACCGGCGCGGCCCGATTCCCGCCACCGCCCAATCTCCGGTACCGGAGACTTCGGCAACCGGCGGGGCGGGATTCACGGTGGCCAACGGCCATTCTCTGACCCGCTGGGGGGTCGGAGAATGACGCCCCAGATTAGGAAGTTAGTGGTCAGTAAAGAGGCAGCAACTAAAGCCAGTAAGGTACTAGATAATAAACTCAATGTGACTAAGAGGAAGAGTAGACAGGGAAGAGATGATGAATGCAAAGGGACAGGTGGTCTGAGGTGCATTTGTTTCAATGCGAGAAGTGTAGCAGGTAAGGCAGATGAACTTAGGGCTTGGATTAGTACCTGGGAATATGATGTTATTTGTATTACGGAGACTTGGTTGAGGGAAGGGTAAGACTGGCAACTAAATATCCTAGGGTATAGATGCTTCAGGAGGGATAGAGAGGGAGGTAAAAGGGGTGGAGGAGTTGAATTACTGGTCAGAGATGATATCACAGCTATGATTAAGGAGGGCACGATGGAGGATTCGAGCACTGGGGCAATATGGGTAGAGCTAAGAAATAGGAAGGGTGCACTAACATTGTTGGGACTTTACTATAGGCCTCCCAAAAGCGAGCGTGAAGTAGAGGTACAAATATGTAGACAGATTATAGAAAAATGTAAGAGCAATAGGGTGGTCGTGATGGGAGATTTTAACTTCCCCAACATTGAATGGGACTCATGTAGTGTTGGAGGCGTAGATGGAGCAGAATTTGTAAGGAGCATCCAGGGGAGTTTTTTAGAGCAGTATGTAAATAGTCCAACTCGGGAAGGGGCCATACTGGACCTGGTATTGGGGAATGATCCCGGCCAGGTGGTTAATGTTTCAGTCGGTGATTACTTTGGGAATAGCGATCACAATTCCATAAGTTTTAGAATACTCATGGACAAAGACGAGAGTGGTCCTAAAGAAAGAGTGCGAAATTGGGGAAAGGCCAAGTATAACAAAATTCAGCAGGAGCTAGGGAATGTGGATTGGGAGCAGCTTTTTAAGGGTAAATCCACATTTGAAATGTGGGAGTCTTTGAAGGAAAGGTTGATTAGAGTGCAGGACAGACATGTCCCCTGTGAAAATGAGGGACAGAAATGGCAAGATTAGGGAACCATGGATGACGGGTGGAATTGTAAGATGAAAAAGGAAGCATACATAAGATCTAGGCAACTTAAATCTGATGAAGCTTTGGAGGAATATCGGGAAAGTAGGACAAATCTCAAAAGCGCAATAAAGAGGGTGAAAAGGGGTCATGAAATATCTTTGGCTAACAGGGTTAAGAAAAATCCCAAAGCCTTTTATTCATATATAAGGAGCAAGAGGGTAACTAGAGAAAGGATTTGCCCACTCAAAGACAAAAGAGGGAATTTATGCGTGGAGTCAGAGGAAATGGGTGAGATTCTTAATGAGTACTTTGCATTGGGATTCACCAAGGAGAGGGACATGACGGATGTTGAGGCTAAGGATGGATGTTTAGGTCAAGTCGGCATAAGCAAGGGGGACATTTGGGGTATTCTAAAAGGCATTAAGGTGGACAAGTCCCCAGGTCCGGATGGGATCTATCCCAGGTTACTGGGGGAAGCGAGGGAAGAAATAGCTGGGGCCTTAACAGATATATTTGCAGCATCCTTGAGCACGGGTGAGGTCCCGGAGGACTGGAGAATTGCTAATGTTGTCCCTTTGTTTAAGAAGGGTAGCAGGGATAATCCAGGGAATTATAGACCTGTGAGCTTGACGTCAGTGGTCGACAAACTGTTGGAGAAGATACTGAGGGATAGGATCTATTCACATTTGGAAGAAAATAGACTTATCAGTAATAGGCAGCATGGTTTTGTGCAGGGAAGGTCATGTCTTACAAACCTAATAGAATTCTTTGAGGCAGTGACAGCGTTAATTGATGAGGGAAGGGCTGTAGATGTCATATACATGGACTTCAGTAAGGCGTTTGATAAAGTTTCCCATGGCAGGTTGATGGAAAAAGTGAAGTCGTATGAGGTTCAGGGTGTACTAGCTAGATGGATAAAGAACTGGCTGGGCAACAGGAGACAGAGAGTAGTGGTGGAAGGGAGTGTCTCAAAATGGAGAAAGGTGACTAGTGGTGTTCCACAGGGATCCGTGCTCGGACCACTGTTGTTTGTGATATACATAAATGATCTGGACGAAGGTATTGGTGGTTTAATTAGCAAGTTTGCAGATGATCCTAAGATTGGTGGAGTTGCAGATAGCAAGGAGGACTGTCAGAGAATACAGCAAAATATAAATAGATTGGAGAGTTGGGCAGAGAAATGGCAGATGGAGTTCAATCCAGGCAAATGCGAGGTGATGCATTTTGGAAGATCTAATTCAAGAGCGGACTATACGGTCAATGGAAGAGTCCTGGGGAAAATTGATGTACAGAGAGATCTGGGAGTTCAGGTCCATTGTACCCTGAAGGTGGCAACGCAGGTCGATAGAGTGGTCAAGAAGGCATACAGCATGCTTGCCTTCATCGGACGGGGTATTGAGTACAAGAGTCGGCAGGTCACGTTACAGTTGTATAGGACTTTGGTTAGGCCACATTTGGAATACAGCGTGCAGTTCTGGTCGCCACAGTACCAGAAGGATGTGGATGCTTTAGAGAGGGTGCAGAGGAGGTTCACCAGGATGTTGCCTGGTATGGTAAGTGCTAGCTATGAAGAAAGGTTGAGTAGATTAGGATTGTTTTCGTTGGAAAGACGGAGGTTGAGGGGGGACCTGATTGAGGTCTACAACATTATGAGAGGTATGGACAGGGTGGATCGCAACAAGCTTTTTCCAAGAGTGGGGGTGTCAATTGCAAGGTGTCACGATTTCAAGGTGAGAGGGGGAAAGCTTAAGGGAGATGTGCATGGAAAGTTTGTTTACGCAGAGGGTGGTGGGTGCCTGGAACGCTTTGCCAGCGGAGGTGGTAGAGGCGTGCACAATAGCATAATTTAAGATGCATTTAGACAGATATATGAATGGGCGAGGAACAGAGGGAAGTAGATCCTTGGAAAATAGGTGACAGGTTTGGATAAAGGATCTGGATCGGCGCAGGAAGGGCCTGTTCCTGTGCTGTAATTTTCTTTGTTCTTTGTCAACACTGAGCTGTAGGAAGTTACCGCTGGTCTCAGACTTATGCCCCTGGGCTCGGGATTTGTGCACTCGAGTCAGATGCATAGAAGTGAAAAGTCTCAACACCACAACCCATCCTGGGAGAAACTGTCCTAAACCGCCAGGTTTTTATTTCATGGGGTGGGGTGCAGGTGCTAGCTGACGATGGATTCCTCATCTCGGATCCGGAGAGCATCAAGGCCCACGCTCTTCTACACTGCTCTTTCTTCTCCGCATATCTCCAGTGAGGAGTCTTGCAGAGTTTTCTGGGAAGATCTGCCTTGGGTCACTGCCTGACCGCTAATCCAATATTGTTTCGAACATAATCTGTAACATTTTATGGGCCTATTTTTCTCCATATTCTTCTTCATAAATGGTTCTTTATTTGTTGTATCTTTGTTCTCACTCCACCTTTTAAATAATTAGTCCGATTATGTGCTCTAGCCCGGCTAATATCGCTGAAAACGATTAAATCATTCAATGTAAAAGTGAGGTGCAAGACTCAGAAATTGATCAAATAAGTTAAGCTCCAAATGAGGGACCAGTTACTGGGCCAATGAATAATGGTAGATGACGGGATCGTAAATTTGAGGTAACTGTCCCTAGTAATTGAATCCTGCAACTTTCTATATCCATCAGTTACCAAGTGCACAATAAATACCCATTGTTTTGCACATCACTTTGCAACCCCAAAATGCACAGTTTGTGATTTACTTAAAAAGTAGCAATATAAATTACAATATGAAGAATCTCTCCCCATGTTCCGTATAAAGTTAAAAATAATTAAGGAAACGCTCAAGAGCTTGGTTTTGCACATTGACAGCTTGCAACAATTAATGAAGCTATTATTTTGCATTAGTTACAACTGGCATTGATAAATAGCCAAGCCCAGCTCATGAACTGCTGAACAGATCTATAATCAGCGAATGGAAAGGACAAAGATCTTTAAATTTTTAAACATTTTTTGATACCCTTTCTGATTAACTTTGATTATGAGAACTCCAATGAAGGTTAAATAAATGAGAGCAGATTTTTATTAAAAGCTACTTAATATAATTTTTAATTGAAATAACTAAAATTCATTGAACGCCAAATTATATCTAATGCTTTATTCTATCAGACATCCAAAATAATTATTAATATTTCTTTAGGAATCATGTGTATTTTCCCATGATGTTGGGAACTTAAATGTTCCTGCTTATCTAAAGAGGTTCTATCTTTGTAGACAAAGATTTCCATTTTAACGTATCCTGTCCAGTCAGAATGGGGTGCATTGGGTTGAACAGCCATTTCACATTTTTCCCTTCATTGCAGACTGCCTTTGAGTCATTGAAGCTGCTCGAGATTGTGGCTTCCTTTAATAACCCGCCTTATCATCTAACTGTCAAGGTGCCTTGCACAAATATGAAGAGATGCATCGTTTGTATGTCTCACGACTTAATATTAACACCTCTCCCTTAATACAAGTTCTGATATAGGAGTTGATGAAGCATGGTGACTCCCCTTGGGGTTTTCCCTGTGCTCAGTCTTCCGAATGGCATTCTGCTGCTAACAAGGAATGTCATATTTGTACACATAAGCCTTCATGATTGTAATTAACTTAGAAGCTTTAGAACTTAATTAGCTTCGAAGCGTCAATGACTTTATAGCTTTGCTTCCCAGCTTCTTCCCAGCACTCGGATCAATTGCTGACTCAATTGGGCAGCTTTCAAGAAGTTTATGAAAGAGGGCATTTCTCCAGCCAATTTGGAAGGCACCCTTCAAGCAATTTATGAGGTATTTTCTCCCGTTGTAATACACCTAAACTGGATAGCAGCCTGACATCACTAGGATGGAAGTGTGTCATGTGATCCAGTCTTCGTTTCCCTTTTACCTGTGAGCAGAGCACACACACCAACAGCTCTGCTGCTGATGTTTTCAAGCTTTCTATCCATGGACATATGTTCTCATGTGCCGATTTTAAATAAATGAACCTACAACACGTTTATCCTGTCTCTTATTAGTGACTGGTGCCCGTATAATTATGACAAGACAACATGGCAATAAAGCTGATGGATTCCACGTGGTGAGATTGCAGTGCCTATCCTGTCAGTTCAGTGAGTGGAGCAGCGTGTTGAGAAGATCAACGCCAGGTTAGCTCAGTAGGAAAAAGGTCAGTGATCAGGGTGTGGGCCAGATTTGTAGCAAGCGAGGGAGGGTCAAACAATAGAAAACAAATGACACCATTTCAAAATTCAGACTCAGAAAGGTTGTAACAATAAGGGTGGAGCTTCTGAGAGGCACATGAAAACAACTACAGCAACATTCATCCCAGATACAAGAGGAGAAAAAAGGTCGCGATTCTCCAAAATGGAGACTAAGTGGCGCACCGTCGTGAACGCCATCACGTTTCACGACGGCGCAAAACGGGCATGGGGACTACCGATTCTGTCTCCACAGGGGGCCAGCACCGCGCTGGAGCGGTTCACGCCACTCCAGCCTCCCTTCCAGGCGCCAAATGGGCACCGCGCCAACCCGCGCATGCACAATTGGGCCGCACCATCCCGCGCATGCGCAGTGGACGTCTTCAATGCTCCGGCCGCGACGCAACATGAAGAACGGAGGGCATTCACATGATTTCTGGTGGTTTTTTTTAAAAGAATTATTGTTAACCCTAGGGCACATTGTCCTATTCATAGCACACAAAGGACACACGTTTTGAATCAAGAGTGATTTTATCTGCTTAGGAAAGTGCTTACAGGGCAGCATGGTGGCGCAGTGGGTAGCACTGCTGCCTCACGCCATCAAGGTCCCAGGTTCGATCCCGACTCTGGGTCACTGCCTCTTAATTGGAAAAAAGAATTGGGTACTCTAAATTTATTTTTTTAAAAGGAAACTGCTTACTGGGAGCCTGAATCATTGCATAACATACCATAAACTGCTTAGTTTGAAACGTAACCAGTGGTTGTTGTTGGTATGGCTACCACTTAGTGGTTCTCAGTCAGGTATGGGGATCAGACTTATAAGAATTCCTCCTGCTTCAGTGTTAATAGAGTTAATAATATTCCAGAGTGATGACATTCTGTGGAATTCTCCTTCTTCCAACTTAATAGGCTGCAATGGTGGTTTTCAGCTAGGTAAGATGAAACTCTTTAGAAATATGATTAATACAAAATGAGTGGCACCTCATTGATTCATTTGTGGATTACAGAAGATTATGAACATATTTTGCATCCTTGGTAATGGCCTGGATTCTTTCTTTCACTGGTGAACTCAGAGTGCTTGTTATTCGTTCTGTTTATACTTTCCCAGCTGCTTCTGATGGGCTTTAACATTGTAATCTGTGGTACTCAGAGAGCGCAAACTGTGCAGCACCCTTTACATGTGATGAGGGCTTTTTTGGAAGAGGGCCAGCAACAGTGTGTATCTTCAACAAATCAGAGTACAGAATCCTTTCTCAGCTAGAGTCTGTATTCAGAACTATCAATTAGAATATTTAATTCAACGTAAAATAATTCACAGAAAGCAAAATAGCAAAGGGGAAAGAAACAGAATTGAGAGAGAGATGAAAGAGATGGCAGTGGGATCCTCCAATCATAAAATACCAACATTCTTTCATTCCTGCCTTCTGAATTTCAATTTAGTTGTTTTAACAATACAAAAAAACGAGTTCCTGGCCTTGTGTATTTCAAACTCTGAGATAACATTGAATTAACATTAATTAACATTATTGTTCTATATCATTCCCAACAGGGTGTTATGACTTCCATTCTCTGTACATGAACAGGATCACTCACAAGTACAAGCTCAAGATGAACACTGCTGATTGTTGCTTCCTTAATAGGTTGAGTCATGACGCAGCGATGCATTATATTCACCAGCTCTGATTCTAAACCACTTGGGTTTTTCAAATTCATATTAGGTTTACTGAAGTCTCCCACTAACATACCATTTTTGTTTTCACGTACTTGTTCAGAAAGTGAATAGCCCTCCTGCTTATTCTGACAGGCTGGTCTATAGCATAGTTCTGTTCGTAGCTTGTTTTGTTTCTGGGTTCCAGACCTCTTGCACACAATTAGGATAAAAACAAATTACCGCGAATGCTGGAATATGAAACAAAAACAGAAAATGCTGGACAATATCAGCAGGTCGAAGAGCATCTGTGGAGAGAGAAGGGAGTTAATGTTTCACATCTGGATGACTATCTGCCAAAGCTGTCAAGCTTTGCCAAAGCTTTAACAAAGATTCAGCCAGACTCAAAATGTTAAATCCGTTCTCTCTCCACAGATGCTGTCGGACCTGCTGAAGTTGTCCAGCATTTTCTGTTTTTGCTCTAAACACAATTGTTCATACAGCTTTTTGCATTCCACAAGATAAAAGTATTTATTACATACAGGGGTATCTCTACTTTGTGTCTCCGCTTTATGAACAAAATGTACTCCTGAAAGTTATAATTACTTCAATTTTCCGTATTTAGTCATGTTTCTGATATTCCCATTATACTCTCATTCCCAATGCTGCACAAGTCTATAATTTTCGGTTCTTATTCATCTGAGTACTTTGGAAACATTTCTAAAAGGTGTCATCATGTCTAAATATGCTAATCATAACAAAATTTACCTTTTTTGTATCAGAAAAGGAAATCAGCTTGCCGATATATTATAGTCAGAGCAACAAGGAGCAACAAAGAGTGTGATTTAGCTAAATGGGAACAATGTCCAATCGTGAACACGTTTAGCCGTGCATTCGCCAGCATTCAGTGCCGAGAACCATAATGCTATTGATGTGACATCAATTAACACAAGACGAGTAGTGAACAAAACTGTGGCTTTAATAAGCTAAACAGAAAGCCTCCTGGCCACTGACCCGAACTGGGGAAGGGCTGGAGGTCAGCCACCTTTATACCGAGCCCGAGGGGAGGAGCCACAGGCAGAGGCAACAGGCAGTGGTTTACCACAATACATGTAGTACAGTAACAGTTTACCACAATACATATAATACACTGTGGTTTACCACATTCACCCCTGTTAAAAAAGAGTCCATGGCGGTGAAGTGGACGCAAAGGTTGAGCCTGTTGGGTGCTTTGACCTATCGCCGTGATCGCCTCAGTCCCGGCTGTGGTATGTGCACTGGTGTCAAGACCTGCGCGTCCGGGAGCATGTTGTCTTCTTCTTTGCACAATAGTTGAGTCGGTGGAGGGGGGGGGGGGGGGGGGGGGGTGATGGTCGCCGGTGGGCCTGCGGTTGCCAAATCTCGAAGTAGCCGGGTAGTGGTGGAGGGAGAAAGTGTAGGGTCGGGGGTGGTGGTGATGGTCGCTGGGGAACCTGCAAGTGTCAAATCCCGGAGGGAGACTGTGTCCTGCCGCCCGTCATGATGTGCCACCTGGGCATATTGTGGGTTGGCATGGAGGAGCAGGACCTTCTCGCTGAGGGGATCCGATTTATGATTCCTCACATGCTTCCAGAGGAGGACGGGCCCTGGGACTGTCAGCCGGGATGGGAGCGAGACCCCTGAGGTGGACTTCCTCGGGAAGGCAAACATACATTTGTGAGGGGTCTCATTGGTGGCAGTGCACAGGAGCGACCGGATGGAGTGGAGCGCATCGGGGAGGACCTCCTGCCAGCGGGAGACTGGGAGACTTCTATACCGTAGGGCCAGGAGGACGGCCTTCCAGACCATCGCGTTCTCCTCTCCACCTGTCCATTTCCCCGGGGGTCGCCCTGCTTGAGGCGATGCCCTTGCAAAGCAGGAACTGTCGCAACTCGTCGCTCATGAAGGAGGAACCCCGATCGCTATGGATGTAGGTGGGGAAACCAAACAAGGTGAAGAGACTGTGCAGGGCCTTGATGACGGTGGCAGAGGTCATGTCAGGGCACGGGATGGCAAAGGGGAATCGTGGGTACTCGTCAACAACGTTGAGGAAGTACACGTTACGGTCAGTGGATGGGAGGGGCCCTTTGAAGTCGATGCTGAGGTGCTCAAAGGGGCGAGAGGCCTTTACCAGGTGTGCTCTGTCGGGCCGATAGAAGCGCAGTTTGCACTCCGCGCAGACCTGGCGGTCCCTGGTCATGGTCCTGACCTCCTCGATGGAGTAAGGCAGGTTGCGAGCCTTGATAAAATGAAAAAAACGGGAGACAGATGTCACTGTGGAGGGCCCAAAGTCGGTCTACTTGTGCGCTGGCACATGTACCGCGGGATAGGGCATTTGGGGGCTCATTGAGCTTCCCAGTTGGTACAAGATATCGTAATTGTAGGTGGAGAGTTCGATACTCCACCTCAGAATCTTGTCGTTCTTGATCTTGCCCCGCTGTGTATTATTAAACATGAAGGCAACCGACCGTTGGTCAGTGAGGAGAGTGAATCGCCTGCTGGCCAGTAATGCGGCCAATGTCGTATAGCTTCCACAATGGCTTGGGCTTCCTTTTTGACGGAGGAGTGCTGGATTTCGGAGGCCTGGAGGGTACGGGAGAAGAAAGGCACGGGCCTGCCCGCCTGGTTGAGAGTAGCGGCCAAGGTGAAGTCCGACGCATCGCTCTGCACCTGGAACGAAATGGACCCGTCCACAGTGTGCATCGCGGCTTTGGCAATATCTGCCTTGATGCGGTTGAAGGCCAGGCGGGCTTCAGCCGTCAGGGGAAAAATGGTGGATTTAATGAGTGGAGAGGCCTTGTCCACATAATTGGGGATCCACTGGGCATAATAAGAGAAGAACCCCAGGCATCCCTTCAGGGCCTTCGGCCACTGGGGGAGGGGAAATTCCAGGAAGGGGCGCATGCGGTCGGGGTTGGGCCCTAGGACTCAGTTTTCCACAACGTAGCCAAGGATGGCTCGGCGGGTTGTGCGGAAAATGCATTTCTCCTTATTGTAGGTGAGGTTAAGGAGCTTAGCGGTGTGGAGGAAATGTTGGAGGTTAGCGTCATGGTCCTGCTGGTCATGGCCGCAGATGGTGACATTATCTAGGTATGGGAACGTGGCCCGCAGCCCGTACTGGTCAACCATTCGGTCCATTTATCGCTGGAAGACCGAGACCCCATTGGTGACACCGAAGGGAACCCTGAGGAAGTGGTAGAGGCGACCATCAGCCTCGAAGGCAGTGTATTGGCTGTCCTCCGGGCGGATAGGGGGCTGGTGGTACGTGGACTTCAAGTCAACCGTGGAGAAGACTCTTTACTGCACAATCTGATTGACCATGTCAGATATGCGGGGGAGGGGGTACGCATCGAGCTGTGTGTACCGGTTGATGGTCTTGCTATAGTCGATGACCATCCGGTGCTTCTCCCCAGTCTTGACGACCACCACTTGGACTCTCCAGGGGCTGGTACTGGCCTCAATGATCCCCTCTCGTAGGAGACGCTGGACCTCCGACCTGATAAAGGCCCTGTCCCGGGCACTGTATCATCTGCTCCTAGTGGCGACGGGCTTACAGTCCGGGGTGAGGTTAGCGAAGAGCGAGGGTGGGGCGACCTTAAGGGGCGCAAGGCTACAGACGTTGAGGGGGGGCAGGGGTCCACCGAACTGTAAGGTAAGGCTTTGGAGGTGGCACTGAAAGTCGAGCCCCAGAAATAGGGCAGCGCAGAGATGGGGAAGGATGTAGAGCTTAAAGTAAGTGTACTCTACGCCCTGTACCGAAAGGGTCGCGACACAGCACCCCCGGATTTCTACGGAATGTGATCCGGAAGCCAGGGAGATTTTCTGGGTGGCGGGTAAAATTGGGAGGGAGCAGGGCCTTACCGTATCTGGGTGGATAAAGCTGTCTGTGCTCCCGGAGTCGAAGAGACAGGCCGTCTCGTGCCCATTGATCTGAACGGTTATCGTGGATTCCGTGAGATGATGAGGTCGAGACTGGTCGAGTGTGATGAAGGCGAGCTTCGGAAGGTGGTGGGTGGGTCGATCGGAGGTAGCCGTGGCCAGCGTACGACCGGGTGAGCGGGAGGCGGCGGAGTGGTTCCAAAATGACGCCCCCGATCGGTCGCGCGTGGCAGGTGGCATCAAAGATGGTGTCAAAGATGGCGGCCCCCATGGGTCACACATGGCGGGTGGAATACAAGATGGCGGCCCCCACGGGTCACACATGATGGATGGCAGCGGAGATGGCGGCGCCCACGGGTCACATATGGCGGTGGCGCGGCAGATGGGGGGGGTCCCAACAGGCAACAGGCAGCGCTGCTGGGCCTAGGAACTTTAGGGACAGGTCGGGCCTGGTGGACTTTGGCAAAGTGGCCCTTCCTCCTACACCAATTGAAAATCGCGTTCCGTGCAGAGCAGCGTTGTCTGGGGTGCTTACCCTGGCCGCAAAAGTAGCATTTTGGGCTTCCGGAGTTGCCGGGCTGCTGCGCGGCACAGGCTTGCGCTGCATTCGAGTTGGGTGATGGCAGCGCCCACGACGTCCACGAGGGTGTCGCATGGTCGGAGGTGTAGGCCTCCATGTTCTGGAAAGCCACTTCCAGCGAGATCGAGAGCTGCACTGTCTCTGGGGGGCCGAGTGTACCCCCTTCTAGCAAGTGCTGGCAGATGTAGTTTGATCTAATGCCCGCGGCATAGGCATCCCTGATCAGCAGCTCCATGTGTTGGACAGCCGATACCGCCTGGCAAGCACAGTTCCGGCCGAGTACCCTCAAGGCAAGCAGGAATTTGGCTTGTGATTCTCCGGGGCGTTGTCACCTCGTAGCAGGGAGGTGCTTGGCGTACACCTCTTTTACTGCCTTTACATCCTGTCCCTTCAGCAGCATTATCGCCTCCGTATACGAGGAGGCGTCTCTGTTAAGAAGGAAAGCTTGCAGGCTCACCCGTGCGTTGAGTATTTTAAGCTTTTGGAGGTCGATGACGTCATTGGTGGAGGATCCGAGGTAAGCTTCGAAGCAGCTTAGCCAGTGCTCGAATGTCACAGTGGCGTCGGCTGCTTGTGGGTCCAGTTCCAGGCGATCAGGCTTGAGTGATGTACCACAGCTATCAAACGTCACTCGGGTTAGACAAAGGGCCTCAGTGGGAAATGCGCAGTCGAGGCCGCACATAGCTCCATCTTCTGCACTGAGGAGCTCCACTCGCCAGAACTGCTCCATCTTCTGCACTGAGGAGCTCCACTCGCCGGAACTGATCAGTGTAACGAGAGATCGGGACGCCATTTTTAAATTCCCTGACTTTACCCCTGACCCTTCCGCCCAAGCCCCAACTCACTATGAGAACACCCTGGCCCAATAACCACCACGTGAAAATGCCAGGGTGCCCGGATAGCACCAGCAGTGCCAGGGTACCTCCCTGCCCAGAGTTCAAGTACCTGGGGGCCTCTGACGCCTTGAGAGGCCCCCACGAGTGCCGTTCCATCTCATCCCTGTTTGTGGAGACCAGTACTGAATAGCTCACCCAAGATCTCTGAGGTGAAGGGGATAGATCCCGACGCCTCGGGTGCCTCGGGAAACTGCATATTCGAGTAAGTCCAGCTATCTCGCTCTAATATGCAGATTTGCCAAAAGGTGATCCTGGCCATTTTTCCCATCGCGTTAGATCTTCCGAGTCGTTGTGAGCTGAGTAGATTCTGGGAGCAGGAGCTTCTGGCTTTTATCGGCGACATTCAAATGCTGGACATGAATATGGAACCACTTTTGGAAAAGTGAGCCAAAAGGAAAATATTTATGAGGCTGACTTTTTATTGGCATTTCAACATTAAAACATATGAGACAACCATTAAGTAGCCCACCTTATAATAGAAAACACACTGGTGCTTTTTGCATAGGACAAAGCTCTCATTGGATTCCAGCAAAACAATTAAGTGGAGGATCTGCCAAATTAACTGAACCCGAGTCAAGAATAGGAGTTTTGATTACACTCATCCTTTACCCCTGTCTTTCTGGTGCAACAAATACCAAAGTTGAAGCCCTGCTGTGAACAAATTAGTCAGTCCAATAACATAAAATAGCTACATATTTTGTCTTCTGAGAGCCTATGCGTTATTTATAATCCTAGTTCCTCACTAAGAGCATTTGAGCCTCCTTCAGCCTTTTAAAATTGATAGATGAGAGCTGGGATTATCCGTTGCCAATCCACCCCACTACCGCTGCTAGCGAGGATGGAGAATCTGGAAGCCAATTCTCCCATTCCCTGCAGAGGGACTAGAGAATCCTGCTGCCGTGAACGGAAGGAGAATCCCGCCCATGATTATTTTTTGATAATGGAATTCACAAATTACACCAGGATTGCAAGCGTCAACAGGCCACAATTTAGTCTGTCCACATAGTTTTCAAGGAATTGCCACCTTAGACCTCATTTACAACAAGGTTCTGATGGTTACAAATCATTATAAAACTAAGTAAAATGTAATGGCTCAAAATTCAGGCACCAGCTAAAACATTTATTTGATTGCTGTAACATTACAGTTGCAGGAGAGAAATATTTGAACAGCTATAGACAAATTAGGAGCAAAAGTAGGCCACTCGGCCCCTCCAGTCTGCTCTCCCATTCAATAAGATCATGACTGATCTGATTGTGGCCTCAACTCCACATACTGCCACCCCCAATAACATTTGAGTCCCTTGTTAGCCAATAATCCTTCTACCACAGCCTTACAAATAGTCATTGATCCAGCCTCCACCGCTCCCTGAGGAAGAGAGTTCCAAAGATTCACAACTCTCGGAGAGAGAAAAAACTTCTACTCATCTCCGTCTACCTCTTCTTTCTAAACTGTGTCCTCTTATTCCAGTCTCTCCCACAAGGGAAATATCCTTTCAGGTTACCTCAGGATCTTATACGTTGAAATAAAATCACCTCTGAATCTTCTAAATAGATACAGGCCCTGCTTGTTCAACCTTTCGTAGCACGGTAGCACAGTGGTTCGCGCAGTTGCTTCACAGCTCCAGGGTCCCAGGTTCGATTCCCGGCTTGGGTCACTGTCTGTGCAGAGTCTGCGCGTTCTCCCTGTGTCTGCGTGGGTTTCCTCCGGGTGCTCCGGTTTCCTCCCACAGTCAAAAGATGTGCAGGTTAGATGGATTGGCAATGCTCAATTCCCCTTAGTGTCCAAAAGGATTGGGTGGGTTCAGGGATAGGGTGGAAATGTGAGCTTGGGTAGGGAGCACTTTCCAAGGGATGATGCAGACTCAATGGGCCGAATGGCCTCCTCCTGCACTGTAAATTCTATGATTCTTTCCTTGTAAGCTAACAACCCATCCCAGTTATCCGCTGAGCAAACCTTCTTTTAACTATTTTTAACACATTTATATCTTTCTTAAGAGACAAAATTGTACACAGTATTCTGAGTGTGGATTCTCAACCATACTGTAGAACTGCTGCAAAACATCCCTACTTCTGTTGTCATGTGCGGGTCCGTTTACAAAAAGTGTGTTTTATCAAATGGCTGCAGTGATGTCATTGTGTGGGTGGAGCTAGAATGTGATTCTGTCTTTTACTTTTGTTTTGAGCTGGAAGCTGGTTTTTGCTCTGTGTTTTACTTTCATTTAGACCTTTGGAAGCTGGATAAAGACAGAGAAGTCTTGTGTGTGTGTGTGTCTGTCTCTCTGTATGTTAAAAAGGTGTTCAGATCACTTGATAATTTAAAAGTGATACCTGCTTTCTAAATAGCTTTCAAACCTGCTGTCTTTGTTAAAAAGGGTCTTTTGACGTACGGATGTTATTCAGAAAGTTATTAAGGGTTACCTATAGAGTATTGTATCTGTGGGGATTATCAGTGTGGGTAGTTGATGAACTGTTTACTGTGTTTATAAAGTGTTAACTGAATTCAGAGAATAAACATTGTTTTTTTTAAAAATACGTAAGGTCTCTGTTGCATAACACCTGGTGAGTGGCCCCTTGTGCTCCCCATAACCAAAATCTATTAAAAGCTGTGTGTCAGGTGAAATCCATGATATACTTTGGTGTTCTCTAAACCTTGGCCCATAACACTATATTCCATTCCCCTTGCAATAAGTGACAATGTTCCATTTTCCTTCCTAATCACTTGCTGTACCTACACACTAACTTTTCCTGATTAATGTGCCTAAGGATCCATATCCCACTGTAACTCACAGTTCTGTAATTTCACTCCATTTAGATAACATCCTGCCTTTCTATTCTTCTTGTTTCGGGTGGCGGTAGGGAGTGGGGGGGTGGGGGGGGGGGGGGTGGGGGAGGGGGAGGTAAATTGCCTGTGGGTGGTTGAGATGAACTTCTTCAATCCAGAGTTAGGGGGAAGGATTGGGTGGGCATGGTTCAATAACTGGGCCTCAACTGGATTTTGGATGAGATCAGAAGATCAACCAGCATTTCAGCTGCTTCCTAGAGAGCCCTGTTCAAACCAGATTGAGAGCAGATTGTACCAGTATAGACCAGTCTGATGCCCAATTGGTTTCTAACTGATCCGAGCTAGTTTTTTTCCCTTGCCCTAAACCATGAGCCCTTTTTAAAATAATAATAATCTTTATTGTCACAAGTAGGCTGAAGTTAATGTGAAAAGCCCCCAGGTGCCACATTCTGGCGCCTGTTCGGGTACACAGAGGGAGAATTCAGATGTCCATATTACCTAACAGCATGTAACAGGACTTGTGGGAGGAAACCGGAGCACCCGGAGGAAACCCACACACACACGGGGAGAATGTGCAGACTCCACACAGACAGTGACCCAAGCCGTGAATCGAACCTGGGACCTTGGAGCTGTGAAGTAACAGTGCTACCCACTATGCTACCATGCTGCCCCTGCATAGTAACTTTTGATGTAGTGCCATGTCAAATGCGTGTTATGTCTCCCTCTGTGTACCTGAAATGCATTACATCAAAAATTTCTAAACATTACACTCACAGGTAGGTTCCTCTTTATTCACGTTGCTGTTGCTTTCTCAAAGAGCTCCAGTAAATTAATCAAACATAATTCCCCTTTTGCAAAACCATGTTGACACTGCTTTAGACTTACTAAGTGCCCCACTAGAACCGCTGAAGGATAGAGAACAGCAATTTCCCACAGACAGATTTTAAGCTATCTGGCCATTAGTTTCCTGGGGCGTCATTCTCCGACCCCCCAGCGGGTCTGCGCAAGGCAGCCGATTTTCGGCCTGCCGATATTCTCCCTTCCGGATGGGCCGAAGTCCCGTCGACGTGATGACCGTTCACGTCGACGTAAATTAAACCTCCTTTTCATCGGCGTGACCCTGTGCTCCAGGCTCACGCCGACCAGCGTGGAGGTGAGTGACGGCCTGGGGGGGTTGGCTCTGGGCAGGCGATGGCATGGCCGCAGTCTGAATGCGTGAGGACAGGTGTGTCTCGGGTTGTGTGTGTGTGTGTGCGGCGGGGCGGGGGGGGGGGGGGTTAGAATAGGCTGGGCTCCGGGGGAGTGCCGGGAGGGGGTCCGTGCCGGGGAGGGGGATGGGGGGGTCCGTGCCGGGGTGGAGGTTGGGGGGGGGTCCGTGCCGGGGAGGGGGATGTGTGGGGGTCCGTGCCGGGGTGGAGGTTGGGGGGGAGTCCGTGCCGGGGTGGAGGTTGGGGGGGGGGTCCGTGCCGGGGAGGGGGATGGGGGGGTCTGTGCCGGAGTGGAGGTTGGGGGGGTCCGTGCCGGGGTGGAGGTTGGGGGGGGGTCCGTGCCGGGGAGGGGGATGGGGGTGTCCGTGCCGGGGTATAGGTTGGGGGGGGGGTCCGTGCCGGGGAGGGGGATGGGGGGGTCCGTGCCGGGGTGGATGTTGGGGGGGGGTCCGTGCCGGGGTGGAGGTTGGGGGGGGTCCGTGCCGGGGAGGGGGATGGGGGTGTCTGTGCCGGGGTGGAGGTTGGGGGTGTCCGTGCCGGTGTGGAGGTTGGGGGGGGGTCCGTGCCGGGGAGGGGGATGGGGGTGTCCGTGCCGGGGTGGAGGTTGGGGGGGGGTCCGTGCCGGGGAGGGGAATGGGGGTGTCCATGCCGGGGTGGAGGTTGGGGGGGGTCCGTGCCGGGGAGGGGGATGGGAGGGTCCGTGCCGGGGTGGAGGTTGGGGGGGGGGTCCGTGCCGGGGAGGGGGTGTCCGTGCTGGGGTGGAGGTTGTGGGGGGGGGTCCGTGCCGGGGAGGGGGATGGGGGTGTCCGTGCCGGGGTGGAGGTTGGGGGGGGTCCGTGCCGGGGAGGGGGATGGGGGGGTCCGTGCCGGGGTGGAGGTTGGGGGGGGGTCCGTGCCGGGGTGGAGGTTGGGGGGGTGGTCCGTGCCGGGGTGGAGGTTGGGGGGGGGTCCGTGCCGGGGAGGGGGATGGGGGTGTCCGTGCCGGGGTGGAGGTTGGGGGTGTCCGTGCCGGGGAGGGAGATGGGGGTGTCCGTGCCGGGGTGGAGGTTGGGCGGGGGTCCGTGCCGGGGAGGGGGGTGGGGGGGTCCTTGCCGGGGTGGAGTTTGGGGGGGGGTCCGTGCCGGGGAGGGGGATGGGGGGGGTCCGTGCCGGGGTGGAGGTTGGGGGGGGGTCCGTGCCGGGGTGGAGGTTGGCGGGGGTCTCCGTGCCGGGGAGGGGGATGGGGGTATCCGTGCCGGGGTGGAGGTTGGGGGGGGTCCGTGCCGGGGAGGGGGATGGGGGGTCCGTGCCGGGGTGGAGGTTCGGGGGATGGGGTTCGTGCCGGGGAGGGGGATGGGGGGGGTCCATGCCGGGGAGGGGGATGGGGGGACCGTGCCGGGGTGGAGGTTGGGGGGGGGTCCGTGCCGGGGAGGGGGATGGGGGGGTCCGTGCCGGGGTGGAGGTTGTGGGGGGGGTCCATGCCAGGGAGGGGGATGGGGGGGTCCGTGCCGGGGAGGGGGATGGGGACGTCCGTGCCGGGGTGGAGGTTGGGGGTGTCCGTGCCGGGGTGGAGGTTGGGGGGGGGGTCCGTGCCGGGGAGGGGGATGGGGGTGTCCGTGCCGAGTTGGAGGTTGGGGGGGGTCCGTGCCGGGGAGGGGGATGGGGGTGTCCGTGCCGGGGTGGAGGTTGGGTGGTGGTCCGTGCCGGGGAGGGGGATGGGGGGGGTCCATGCTGGGGAGGGGGATGGGGGATGGGGGGACCGTGCCGTGGTGGTGGTTGGGGGGGGGGTCTGTGCCGGGGAGGGGGATGTGGGGGTCCATGCCGGGGTGGAGGTTGTGAGGGGGGGGCCCATGCCAGGGAGGGGGATGGGGGGGTCCGTGCCGGGTGGAGGTTGGGGGGGGGGGTCCGTGCCGGGGAGGGGGATGGGGGTCCGTGCCGGGGTGGAGGTTGGGGCGGGGGGTCCGTGCCGGGGGGGGTCCCTGCTGGGGAGGGGGATGGGAGGGCAAGTGAGTTGGTCCAACTGGCCAGGTGCCAGCCTCCAACAGTTGGACCCATGCGGTCCATGCCACCTGGCTGGGCGGAGGAGGGGATATGGGCAATGATGACATGTCGTCGTTTCCCTCCCCCCACCAGGCCGTCACGTTTTCAGATCATCCAGCGATGTTGGCCGCCGTGGCGGCAGCCGCTCATGTCTATGTTGCCCTGGATGAGGAGGAGGAAGAGGAGGAGGAGGAGGAGCGTGCCAGAGAGGCGGCTCAGGCTGCTGCAGAGGGGCAGGCGGCAGCCGCCCAGGCTGGAGGGACACCCGACCGACAGGACGAGGAGGGGGAGGAGGACGTCGCGGCCCCACGGCAACGGAGGAACCCGAGGGCGCCCCGTGTGTACCGGCCCAGGCAGTCATACCAGGACCTCATGGACCGGGAATGCAGGAGGAAACTCCGGATGAGCCGGGAAACCGTGGCACACATCTGCCACCTGCTGGCACACCTGTCACCGCGTGGCACTGGCGGGGGACACCCTCTCCCCGTGTCCGTCAAGGTTACGGTGGCCCTGAACTTTTATGCAACGGGGTCGTTCCAGGCACCGAGTGGGGACCTGTCCAGCATATCGTAGACATCGGTGCACTGGTGCATCCGGGCAGTGACAGATGCCCTATATGCCATGGCGCACCGCTACAGCCGCTTCCCCGTGGACCGGGCCAGCCAAGATGCCCGGGCCGTGGGCTTCTCTGCCGTGGCCGGGTTCCCCATGGTCCAGGGCGCGATCGATGGGATGCACGTCGTCGTGCGGCCACCTGCAGATAACAGGGCCGTGTTCACTAATAGGAAGGGGACATATTTGATGAACGTACAGGTGGTCTGCGACCACTGCATGATGATCCTGCACGTCTGCGCCCGTCACCTAGGCAGTGTACACGACTCATTCGTGTTGTCGCGGTCATCCATCCCCGGCATGTACGAGGGACGCCATCCCCGGCTGAGGGGTTGGTTGCTGGGTGACAGGGGCTACCCATTGCGATCGTGGCTGATGACGCCTATACGGAGGCCACGCAATGAGGCGGAGAACCGCTACAATGATGCCCATGTAGCGACAAGGGGAGTGATAGAGAGGTGCTTTGGCGTGCTGAAGATGCGTTTCAGGTGCCTGGACCTCTCTGGGGGCGCCCTCCAGTATCGGTCAGATAGGGTCGGCCGCATCATTGTGGTGTGCTGCGTCCTGCACAACATAGCCCAACAGAGGGGCGATGTGCCGCAGGCAGAGGAGGGCGGAGTGGAGGAGCAGCAGGAAGAGGCGCAGTCCTCCCCAGATGAGGGGGATGGGGGTAATGGTCAGGGCAGACGGGGTAGACACAGGCGGGTGGCTGTCCACCGTTACCGGCTGGCCCAGCGGGCACGGGACAGACTGATAGACGCCCGCTTCACTGACTAGATGGGCATGGGAATCGGGTAGTATGGCCACAGACCGCACACCATGGCAACAGCCGACCACCCACACCCCCACCCATCCACCCACCCAGCACCCTCACCCCCCTCCCCAACCCCACCCACCCCACCCGCATGCACACCACCAACCCCCCATTGCCGATCCACCTGCGGCACAACGGCCGGGCTCACACAGTTGCGGGTGGACGCGTGTCTATCGCAGGCCATGGAGGATGATGACAACCCGCCCTGCGGTGAGCTCCTGGCTCTACATCGTTGGACTATGTCTGACCCATGGCCACAGTACCACCATCCACCCGGACCATCCCTGCATGCGGCTGTGACACTGCAGCGCACGGTCCCGTCCTCTGCCCGGGGGATGTTGATGGCGGCCCAGGGGGAAGGGGGCAGACTCACCTGGGGCTGAAGTAAGACCACCCCTCACACACACACTTGCGCTCAACGTACATGACACCCCCGCACACTTTGGACAGAGCACAAAGGCAGCTTCTGTAGGTATAACATTGACTTTAATAACCAAAGGAGTTCATGCACGTGCCCTAGCCCCTAAAACTCATCTGTGCCCTGCAACCGTGCCAACTTACTCAGTGTCTAATTGTTTGGCCTTACGGGCCCTTTGACTACATCTACGTGGTTCCCCAGACGGTACAGCAGAACTGGAGGTGGACTCCTGTGATTCCTGCCCTCTGACACTGGATCCCTTTGGCGGCCGTTTCCTGGGGCGTCCTGGCCTAGATGGGCCAGGCTGCGGCCCGGGCGACTGGAATGGCGAGCTGCCAGCCTGTGCTGCCCGTTGCCCACCCAATGCACCTGGGACGGAAGGGGGGGGAGTCCGAGGTGTCGCGGTGTACCGGGACCTCCTCTACAGAGGGAGCCGGGAAGGACCACTCCACCTCCTCCTCCCTCGGGGTGCCCGATGGTCTCCAGGCCTCTACATGGGTGGGGGATGCGAACGGACTGGCCATCCGACGCCCCTCCGACATCTGGCGCTGCCAGTCCTGGAGGCCCGTGCTGGTATCGACAGGGGTCTGCAGGTTTGCAGCCATGGAGCCCAGGCGGTTGGCAAACCCTGTCTGTGACAGTGCGACGCCGGCTCGCACATGGCCACTGGCGCCGATGCCCTCAGCGATGGCCTGCAGAGACTGGGCCATGGCCTGCTGAAACTGGGCCATGGCCTTCAGAGACTGGGCCATGGCCTGCTGAGACTGGGCTATGGCGTTGAGCGCCTCTGCCATCTGGCGCTGGCACTGGTTCATGGCCTCCTGTGAGAGGGCAGCCATTTCCTGGGCTACAGACGCCGCCTGCACGGAAAGCCCCAGGCCTCGCAAACTGTTCCCCATGTCTGACACCGTTGCACACATTGCCTCCAGCGCAAATGCCACCCGTGCGGTGTCGGCCTGGGTGGCACGCATGACCGGCACCTCTCCCAGCTCCTGGACGTGGGTGGACTCCTCCACCTGCGACCACAGCCGCCGCAAGCCTCCCGTCACCCTCTTCGCTTGTCTCCGGGTCGGTGGTTGCATCGGATCTATGTGTGGGTGTGGTAACTCCAGGAACCCGGGATCCATCTGGGCGGCAGATGTTCGCTTGGGCTGGGCTGCCCTCCGACCGCCCGGCCCCTCTGCTGCTCCTACCTCCACCTGCTGTACCGGGATGGCTGTGTTGTGCGCACCAGTGAGTGTACCAGACGCCTCATCACTACCGAGGTGAGTGTTTCTGGGATAGTGGAGGGTGTTGGTGACAGCAGTGGCGTTGTGTCGTGCTCTTCGTCCCACTCTGAGTCCATGGCACTTTGGGGTGGGGGTTCGTCTCCACCCATCCACTCTGAGTCACTGTCCGGTATTTCTTCTTCCTGGGTAGTGCTGTCCCGGGTACTGCTGTCCCGGGTAGTGGTGTCCCGGGTAGTGGTGTCCCGGGTAGTGGTGTCCTGGGTAGTGGTGTCCTGGGTAGTGGTGTCCTGGGTAGTGGTGTCCTGGGTAGTGGTGTCCTGGCTCGGATGTGACGGGGGCCTGTGGCTGCCCCCCTGATCGCTGGGTGGTCGCTCCCGCACGTGACGGGGGTGTCGTCTCCCTGTTGCTCCAGGTCTCTCCGTCTCCTGTGGTCTCCGAGGGGCATCCTGCGGGCAGTCTGCATCTGCGGGGATGGGTGCCTGGACGTTTGGTCCTGCGATACACAATGAAGCATGCATGCTTAGACATCAGGCAGTGATCAGGTGATACGGGGGAGGGGGATATAGGGGAGGGGGAATATGGGGACTGGCTGTCGGTGGCTCACTTGCTACTACGCCCCCGACCTCTGCATCAGCAACCTCCCGGTCCTCAGGTCCGCCAGCCAGTTCCAGGGCCCTTTCCTCGTGTACGGTCAGTGGCCTCTCATCAGCGGGCCCTCCTCCAGTCCTCACATGCTCCCTATTGTTGTGTGCGTGCTTCTCCTGTGGGGGGGAGGTGGCAGGGGTAAAAGGCAACACTGTTAGGCAGGTATATGAATGCACGCCATCGGTTGCGCGTGCATTGCAGAGGTTAAGGTTAGGGCTGGATTCACTTCGGGATATGGGGGATATGGGGGAGGGGATATGGGGAGGGGGGATATGGGGAAGGGGATATGGGGGAGGGGGGATATGGGGGAGGGGGATATGGGGAGGGGGGATATGGGGGAGGGGGGATATTGGGGAGGGGGGATATGGGGGATATGGGGGATATGGGGAGGGGGGATATGGGGGGGATATGGGGATATGGGGGAGGGGGATATGGGGGAGGGGGGATATTGGGAGGGGTGATATGGGGGAGGGGGGATATGGGGGATATGGGGGAGGGGGATATGGGGAGGGGGGATATGGGGGAGGGGGAATATGGGGGAGGGGGGGATATGAGGAGGGGGGATATGGCGGAGGGGGGATATGGGGGCGGGGATATGGGGGATATGAGGAGGGGGGATATGGGGAGGGGGGATATGGGGAGGGGGGATATGGGGGATATGGGGAGGGGGGATATGGGGGATATGGGGAGGGGGATATGGGGGATATGGGGAGGGGGGATATGGGGGAGGGGGGATATGGGGAGGGGAATATGGGGGAGGGGGATATGGGGGAGGGGGGATATGGGGGAGGGGGGATATGGGGGAGGGGGGATATGGGGGAGGGGGGATATGGGGGAGGGGGGATATGGGGGGTATGGGGAGGGGGATATGGGGGAGGGGGGATATGGGGGATATGGGGGAGGGGGATATGGGGAGGGGGATGTGGGGAAGGGGGATATGGGGAGGGGGGATATGGGGGAGTGGGATATGGGGAGGGGGGATATGGGGAGGGGGGATATGGGGGAGGGGGGATATGGGGGATATGGGGATATGGGGAAGGGGGATATGGGGATATGGGGAGGGGGGATATGGGGGAGGGGGGATATTGGGAGGGGTGATATGGGGGAGGGGGGATATGGGGGAGGGGGATATGGGGGAATGGGGGAGGGGGATATGGGGATATGGGGGAGGGGGGATATGGGGAAGGGGGGATATGGGGAGGGGGGAAAAGGGGGAGGGGGCATATGGGGGAGGGGGCATATGGGGGAGGGGGGATATGGGGGATATGAGGAGGGGGGATATGGGAGAGGGGGGATATGGGGAGGGGGGATATGGGGGAGGGGGATATGGGGGAGGGGGATATGGGGGGATATGGGGAGGGGGGATATGGGGGAGGGGGGATATGGGGGGATATGGGGGATGGGGGGATATGGGGGAGGGGGGGATATGGGGGAGGGGGGATATGGGGGAGGGGGGATATGGGGAATATGGGGGAGGGGGATATGGGGTATATGGGGAGGGGGATATGGGGAGGGGGATATGGGGGAGGGGGGATATGGGGGAGGGGGGATATGGGGGATATGGGGCGGGGGGATATTGTGGAGGGGGGATATGGGGGAGGGGGGATATGGGGGAGGGGGGATATGGGGGAGGAGGGATATGGGGAGGAGGGATATGGGGAGGGGGGGATTTGGGGCAGGCTCACCCTGCCTGCTCTGACGAGGTCGTTCACCTTCTTGTGGCACTGGGTGCCTGTCCATGGTGTCAGGGCCACAGCAGTGACAGCCTCTGCCATTTCCCTCCACAGACGCCGGCTGTGGCGTGGGGCAACTCTGCGGCCGTGCCCGGGATACAGGGCGTCCCTCCTCTGCTCCACCGCGTCCAGGAGCGCCTCCACATCGCGTGACTCGAACCTCGGGGCTGAGCGGCGGCCAGCCATCCAGTCGAGTGTTGCGGTCAGGTGTTCCGGTCGGGTGGGGGGGAGCAGCGCGGCCTTATGAGCCGTTACGCCGTGCGGCGCGTATGACGCTGCACGGCGTGAACCACTGTGCCGGCGCAGATCCCGTTACGTCGCTGCTAGCCCATTTCGGGCCGGAGACTATCGACCCATTTTTCCGACGTGACGCAAGTCGGATTTGCGCCGTTTTTTGCGCCAATCGGCGGACTTTCCGCCGATAACGGAGAATTTCGCCCCTGTTTCCTGTCTCCTTTTCTTGAATAGAGGAGTCACATCCACTGTTTTTCAATCTGACGGGATGCTTCCAGAATCTAGGAAATTTTGGATAATTAAAATCACTGCATCTGTCAACTCAGCAGCCATTTCGTTTAACACTCGAAGATGGAGCTCATCAGGATCCAGTGATTTGTCAGCTGTTAGTTCCAATCATTTTCTCGGTGTCCTTTCCCTGGTGATTGTAATTGTTTTAAGTTCCTCCCTCCCTTTCACCTCCTGATTCATAATTATTTCTGGGATGCTATTTGTACCCTCTGCAGTGAAGCCAAACACAAAATATCTGTTATAAGTAATCTGCATTTTTCTCCATTATTAATTCCCCATTCTCACCGACTTCAGGACCAATGCTCACTTTAATTACTCTTCTTTTTTAAATACCTGTAGAAACACATGCGACCTGTTTTGTATTTCCAGCTTTCTAACATATCTTTGATTTCTCCCTCCTTATTAATCTTTGAGATTTGCTTTGTTGCTCTTTATGTCCTGCCCAATCTTCTGACCTGCCAATTATCTTTATGTAATTATACATTCTTCTTTCAATTTGATATAGATATTGTGGGTTGGATTCTCCGTTCCACAATGCTGGAAGGGTGATTTGTGATCGGGCGGAGAATCCAGCATTGGGAGAAGGGTGCCCATCCCGTTTTGATGTTGCAATCCCCGCTGGCGCGGTGGACAATGGGAGTAAGTCTTAAAAGCAGTTGCCCCCAAAGTTCATCAGGCCCACCCTTCCTCCACAATGCAAATCTTGCTCACCCACCAACACCAGTTCCCCCATTTCCCTCCCCACCAGAGAACCCAGAGTTACAGAGAACCCCCATTACATAGACCCCCCACCAGAGACATCCCAGCTGCAGGTATCCCACTCGAGATCCCCATTACAGAGACCCCTATCAGGGACTCCCCAATTACAGAGACCCCCACTAGAGATTCATCCAGAAGGGAGATCCTTGCCTGGATGCCCCCAAAAGAGAGACCCCTGCATGGAAGCTAGAGAGCTGTCCGGACAGAGGCAGTGGAAAAAAAATCACTTCTGGCTCAGGCACAGGAAGCAGCACCTGTCAATTCCTGGAAACAGAAAACGAATTAGATGGGTTTACACCTCCTCGGGTCTTTGATCTGCAAGCGTTTCATTCATATCTCTGTGAAATTGCTTTAACTAGGCTGTGATTGACAGATTCCACAGACTCCCAGCTGTCTGCATTGTTTCATTCAGCTCCCTTCACACTTAAGTGGCTTTCAAGTAGTCAGCTGTGAAACTAACCAGTTAAGTGCTTCAAGTGCACTCACTTTTTATTTTTTCATGCAGGAAGCAATTAACTGTCTTTGATGTGGCCCAGGAGCTGTCAATCATAGCTAGATGTTTATAAGCACCAGAAGTTCCTGGAGGATGGGGTGGCAGTGGAGGTGGCTGAATTCCGATGTGGAGGGGAAGAGGGTTCCAGCCTCCAGACCCTGCTATTGGGCCGCCTGCTCAAAATGGTGACCCAATAGCAGGATTCACTGGGGAATCTCTCTCAATCCCCATGATTCAGAAATGTGTATGGCAAACGATTGCGAACCACTTCTGGATTTGGACGATCCGCATGAGCGCAAATCAGGTGTGATTCAGCTCAGACAGATGAACATAAGGCTGGATTCTCCAATTTTGGGGCTATGCCTGGAGGATCTTTTGGGGCTATGCCATGGTCTTTTTACGTGGGTAAAGTCAGCGAAGCCCCAGCACCGATCCTCTGACCGGTGAGGGGCTGACAGCCACTCGCCGTAAAACGCAGGGCCTTCCCTTTGTAAATGGCCAGAGAATTTCCGGGTCCGTGGCCACGCATGCGCAGGGCGATAACCTGCAGCAGTCGCGCCATTCAACATGGCGCTGGCCACGCGCGCACCCAACCTGCAAGATAGTGCCCAGTCTCCGGGCCACCCCCCCCACCAATACCCCCAGCCCTCACTGTAGCCCACCCGGCCAGCAGCACGGTTCCCTTCTGACTGTGGAGGCGTTGGACACAGTCCGCAGTCACCACGCCGGGTTCCCGCTCGTTGAGATCACACATGCCCTGCGCGGTTGGGAACTTGGCCCATCAGGGGCAGAGCTTCAGGGAAGGGCCTTCAGGTAATGTCCTGAGGCCGGTGTACTCCTCGATGACAAAAAGGGATGGAAAATGGGATTCTCCGCCCGATCGCCAATTATGACATTGACTTCGGCAAGTGGAGAATCCCACCCATGGTCTCCCAAATAGAGAATTCCGGCCTATGTCTTCTTAGGATCACAGTCAGCGATAAGAATGTACTTAAATTTCACGGGTAATTTTTCTTACTTGCTAACTTAACCGTGTTTTTACAGTTCTGCATTTATTTAGTATAATTTATATATTCTAATTGTTCTACTTGCAGCATCATCCTGAAGTTAATGGAATCATCAGATAGACTGCGGAGTGTTGATTTTCACGAGGTGGGCGGGATTCTCCCATCCCGCCCACCGATCGCGGGCCAGACCCCATCAGCGCCCCCCCCCCCCGGTGAAGGATCCAGGCCGCCCCCCGACCCTACACGCAGAGTTCCCGCCGGCTGCGAGCAGGGGTGAACAGCGCTGGCGGGACTCTGCCGTTTCCACGCAGCCGCTTGGCCCATCAAGGCCGGAGAATCAGCGGCCCGGCCCCGGAGAGCGGCCCGCGATCAGCGCCGCGCCAAACGAGCCAGCGCAAATGGTGGCTATTCTCCGCTCCTCGAAGAATCGCCTGCCGGCGTCGGACTGCGCCGCAGGAAAAAGTGGCGTGAACGCCGATTCTCCCATACGGCGCAGCATGGGAGAATCGCGCCCTAACTGTTTGGGATATGGGGCGGGATTCTCCAGTACCCGGCAGGGCGGGGGGTCCCGGCAGGATGGAGTGGCGTGAACCACTCCGGCATCGGGCCGCCCCAAAGGTGCGGATTTCTCCGCACCTTTAGGGGCCAAGCACTCACCGTGAGGGGCTAGGCGCACGCCGGAGTGGTTGGCGCGCCGTCGACCGGCGGGAAAGGCCTTTGGCGCCATGCCAGCCGGGGCCAAAAGGACTTTGCCAGGCGGCGGAGGTCCACGCATGCGTGGGAGCGTCAGCGGCTGCTGACGTCATCCCCGCGCATGAGTAGGGCGGGTGTCTCTTCCGCGTCGGCCATAGTGAAGACTGTGGCTGAGGCGGAGGGAAAAGAGTGCCCCCACGGCACAGGCCTGCCCGTGGATCAGTGGGCCCCGCCCCGCCGAATATCCGGTGCCGGAGAATTGGGCAACCGTCGGGGGCGGGATTCACGCCAGCTCCGGCGAGAATCCTGCCCCAGAGTCATCAGCTCACTTTTTCACACCCTGATAACTCCAATCATTTAATGCATCCAAAAATCACAGTTTATGGAGTGCAAGGTATTAATTACTGAACCTCCTTGTGGGTCCAGTCACATATAATTCTTTGGAACTTTGGTCCATGATATATGATGCAGAAATGTAAGAATTTAATGAAATACAATGCTGAATGAGTAAATTATTTTGCCGCTCTGATTTTCCCTTGCTACAGATGTTGCGTGGTATTTATATTGTGTAACATATGTGGGAGTCCAGGCAGATACATTACAACAGTGATCACATTTCAAAGGTACTTTATTAGTTGTTAAGCACTTTGCAACACCTTGGGCTTGATTCACCGTCTCTAAGATTAAATGTTGACGCCAGAGCAGGATTCATGGGCTTTCACAACAGCAAAGCTGGCGCATTAGTTTGTAATGTAGAAGGTACAATGATGCAAATGTGCAGTCATCTTGGACTGTGATCCCAAATCTCTGTAATATGGTTTTACTCTTATTTTTAAGAGGTCTGTGAGGAGTTTCCAGCCAGTAAATTCAAAATAATTTTTTGATGCAAAGCATGGTTTCACAAAACTACTGCTTAGTAAGTGTGCCATCTCCTTCATTTACAAAAGTGAAATAAAAATGCACATTAGTTTAATTCTGAATTCAACTATGGGCTTGATTTTCTGGCTGTTCACACTCGTGGGATCTTACTGTCTTGCCAACGATGCCGCTGCAGAACATGCCACGGAGAGGGAGAAAAATCACAACTTATAACTAATGGAACCATCTTTTGCTTTGCTGATTATCGAGAATAAAGGCAATTGTTTAAAAAGGTAAAAGTTACAGATTTTGGGCCTAGCAGTCATAGTTTCCTGTGGACATTATTCCAATTAATCTTTGTTTAAACCTCCTAAATTAGTGGCGAAGTAGCAAATTTATCCCATCCCCTGTTATCCCAGCACTATTTCTGTAAGTTTCTCAGGTGTATCACAGTCTTTGGATTATCCCCTCTGTTTCCATACTCAAGGCTTTCTCAATGGTTAATTTACTTTCAAGGTATTCCACCTGACAAGTGCTGAGGCACTGGAAGAAAATTGGCCTCAAATATTCTAAGCCAAAAGAGACACGCTTTATTTCAGCCATGTCTATTATTTATTTTTCTCGGTGCACTTCTTGAAGCACCACTTAATCTATTTTGGTTGAGGGCAGCACGGTGGTGCAGTGGTTAGCATTGCTGCCTCACGGCACCGAGGTCCAAGGTTTGATTCCGGCTCTGGGTCATTGTCCGTGTGGAGTTTGCACATTCTCCCCGTGTTTGCGTGTTTTTCGCCCCCATAACTTCAAGATGTGCAGGGTAGGTGGAATGGTCACGCTAAATTGCCCCGTAACTGGAAAAAATTAATTGGGAACTCTAAATTATTTTTTTAAAAATCTACTTTGGTTAAGCCATATTGTTTGAGGTTTATGATGACCTTTTGGAGAGGGTAACTGCGGTGCAAGGAGATCAGAAGGTCTTCTGATTCAATCTGAGCCCATTTGACTTTGTTGATGTCAGCTGCAATCAGCCTCAGCATCTCGGAGCTGAAAAGCAGAATACCTTCCAGAATGCCTGTTTCTTGTAACCATCCAACGATGGCAGCAGGCAAGAGTAGGCTTGGAGAACCTAAAATATTCAATGAAATGTCCACTTAGGCAAGGAGCAGAAGCTCCAACCTCAGCATAAAAAAACAGCTAAAACATTTCAGTCTATGGCACACTTCCTTCTGTTTGTAAATTGTTACAATTCTAAGCTGATTACTTATTTCACAGTAGGTGCTGGGTTTCCTTCAAGAATACCATTGCTGCTCACATTTGACTGCTTAAATGTGACATGATGCATTACCAATTGTCTGTTCTGAAGTCTTGCACGAAAGTAAATTGGAGACTAATTCTGCAATGGATGATCTGATCTTAACGATTTAAGAAACGGAAGTTATTTTTCAAAAGTTAAAAGTTTAAGTGGCTTACGTCTGCATAAATATTTAATCATATCTTTACTGTTAGCCTCTTCCTTGAACAATGCATTTTGGTTTCTACCTGGAGAAGCAATACGATTGCACGAAACCACTTTGAAATTAAACTCATTACATTTTGTGTTACATTAGATTCAGGAAGAGGGAGTTGGATTTACACCGGTCCACCGTTTATGCTTCCTTGAGCCAGGGTAATTTAAAATGTTCTTGGCCCACACAATGCCTTCTGCAGGTCGTCACTGAGTTAAACATGGAGTTGAGTTTTGTTCGTCCTTTAACATATCCTTCTGAGTATCTTGAAATAAAACTGAATTTAAGCTGCAAACGATTCAGAGAAGTGGATAAGAAATAGTTAAAATTATGTCACCCAATAACCAGTTATTAACAATATGTGCAAGAAATTCATTTATTCTTTGCACTAGACTGCACTGTTCAATGAATAGTCTCACAGTAAAGATGATGATTAAATGTTTTTACAGCATCATGCCAAAATATAATTGTGCTCGCTGAGCTACTTCATTCGCAAATGTGGATGAACACTTACAGCTGTAACAAAAACAATATTTATCTTCTAATTTGCTACCCATCTTCTCTCTTCCAGTTCAATCAATGCAATTCATACCAAGCACAATCCCACAGCAAGCACAGTCCTCCATTATGTTACCTTCACACAAGCATTTCATGTGTTAGCCTAAACAAAAGAACAAAGGAAGAACTTGTACTTCTATTGTACCTCACATAACCCCAGGATGTCCCAGAGCACAACACAACTAATGAAGAAATGTCTTTTCAGTGCAGCAACTGTTGCAATGCAGAGCACTGTGGTAGGAAATTCTCAGATAGCTGGATCCCACAATTAGCAATGAAACAACCAACCTAACAATCTGTTTTTGTGATGTTGATTGAGGAATAAATGTTGACAAGGATATCAGCCTGGATAATGAATGATCGTAGAACTGTTCAACCACAGGGCCATTATATCTAACCACATACCGCTGGTGGTGGGAGAGTGGGAACAGTAGCTTTTTTTTTCTTACAGCTGACCGATACACATGTGCCAATGGAACCTTTATTGATCTATCGCTTTTGATGTGCATTGATACAGATTTTGAATGTTGTCTGAGGCTAACGTCCAACGTTTTTACCCAAGTGATATTATTTAGCAATCACTAACTAAATGAGTAATGAGACTAGTTGAGACGGTAATTGTTAATGCCTGTCAGAAGTTCACATTCCCATAGTGGCTGCACTTTGCTAATGGTAATGAAGGCAGTCCAGCATATATCGTGCAGGACTAGAGCTAATTGAAACACTTGGCTGCACTAGGTGCTTTAATTAGCTCCCTGTCCTCCTATTTTAAAATGAAAGTTACTGAACTGCAATGTAGCATATCAAAAAGCGGAATGAAACTTCCAATTTCCAAAGGTGAAAATGCTTGGATTCTTGGTGGTATTTTCCATTTAACGCAATGATATGTGTCGCGGCAGGTGTGAAAACAGCGTATTTCCCGCTGTCCATAATGGCGGATTTTCATGCTGTATCATACGCTTCCGAGCTAATTAAATATGCTTGAAACATGCTACGATGCTAGCGGGCAGCTTCAGATTTGCCCGCCACACTGTGACCTCACCGTTTCCTCACCCTGGGCGCCATTTTTAAAGTCCACCCGCACTCACATATATCATTCTATTCAGCCGAGAATCTCTGCGAACCTGCATTCTATCCTTGGCAGCCTGAGCCTGAGTGATGCTTCTCAGTATGATTCTCAAGGTGACACAGAAAGTGTTGTACAGTTAAGGTATTGGAACTCCTGGAGGAGGTTTGACACTTTGACAGCATGCAGTTATAAATCCAGCAAGGATACTAGAGCAGCTGCTGTCTCTTGTAGGCTTCTCTAGCAGATGGGGTGCATGAGAGACACTGTAAGAGGCAGCACCTGCAGACGTGTGGTTCCAGAGAAATCTAGGCCAGTCAGCAGCCCATTTCAGGAAGCGCATCTTATTCTGAGGTCTCATCATTCTTCACAGGATCAGGACAAATTGAGCCTCTTGTGTAAACATTTGCACTATGAATGAAGTGGATAGTTGAAATGAGAGGACAAGATTCTGGGCACGGCTGAGATTGAACTGTCAGTCCTCTTCTTGGACTGGAACAAACAGAGTGTTGGCAAGATAAGCTATGTAAAGTAAAGTGCTTAATTAGGTTGCCACCTTCCCATTCTGGCTCAAAGGTGGAGATATAATTGGTTAGAAACTCTCTTCCCATTCAGGGACATAAAACATCTAACCTGCCCCCTGCCCCTCCACACCTCCCCAAACCCCAACCACCCCAGTCACGTGTGTGAGCCTTAACTTCCCCGAGCCCTTCTGTCCATTTACCCCATTCCCCAGTCAGGGATCTTACCCTGCAGCCAACTCGAGGTGACCACTGCCTTAATGCTAATGTATATTAGGCAGAGCCTTTCCCTGGTAACCTTCCCTGAAAACAATGTGGTGTCCGCAGCAAGGCCTCGCGCTGAAGCCAAGATGCCTTGAGAATTTCGTGATGCATGAATCTCGAACTCCTGAACAAAGTGCACGTCATCAGGTGCACGTCACTTACATAATGTTGTGCAACATGTTGGCCTAATTGCTCGCCTGCGAGCCCTATTGATCCAGTGTGGGAGGATGATTCCGCTGAGCACCCACTTTAACGAGTCTGCATGACATTAAAATGAATGCAAAAGATATTCCAGTCGCAGTAGGAAAAGCAGCCTGCCATTGGAGGCTTGGCTGCACTATCGTAACCCTATTCTATGGTCATAAATCCGATTTGTCTGCCCTTGCGATATTTTCCATTCCCGCAGCCATAACAAGCGCCGCAGGCAGGAACGGAAAATACCCGCCTTTGACTTGATGATTCAACTTTTCATTAGCCTGGCTGTTGCAAAAATGCACAAGATTGATTTAACTTTTAAATCAATCAAACCAACTTTTCCACTGGTCAGCTAATTTTGCCGATGTAAACTTTCTTCTTTTAGAAATATTGTAACATAGAAATAACGTGACCACTGCTTTCTGTTACATCCTTATTTGCACTGGCGATTCTTCAAGATATATTTCTCTTTCTACATAATGATACATGTAGATCAAAAACATTATTCAGGTTGAAGGTTCGGAAATGTGGCTTTAGGATACCATTGATTAAAGCACCTGAAACATTCATTTTGCTTTGGTTGTTATTATTTTTAGAAATTAATTATTTGTGTACTAATTTGTGTTTCCTTTCTTTCAATTCATATGCTTTATTCTGTAAAAATGAACTGACTTTTCAAACTGATTTTCTGATCCTGTATTATGCAGCAGTTCAGGCGTTTGAATATGTTTTTGAGGTATACACAAGAGCAAAACACATCACTGTATTTTCTTATTGTAATCACAGGCTCAATAATGACTCTGAGTAGGTGATGGCAGGTGAATTTTAGGGCAGTTAGAAACTCAACCCATCAACCAACTTTTTTGTAGGTCAAAACGCATGGGAGTTAGCATGGCCTGAAACTCCCCTCCCGCCAACAACGTTAGGATGGATGCGATTAGCTAGCTCAACCATTTGTAGTAGCGGTTTAATCAGGAAGTGAAAAATCTACAGTCAGAGAGGCCAAAGTTTTCCTCGTGTGAACCCAGAAAACAAAACGGCATCACTGGGTCGAGAAGTATATTTGTTCTTAAAGAAGGAATTGGCAGGCAATGGATGGGGTATTCTTGCCATCTGATCAGTTGAGTAGGTTAAGGTCAGGAACAGACAACTCCTGACAATTGCTGTTTCGTTTTCCGGCCTATACAAACCAGAGATGTTCCATCACCCTCGTTCTCTGATATATGCTGAGGCAGCTGTACAATTGCCTTTATGTCCTTGGGATAGGGAATGCGAATGTTGGCTGAGATTCTGCTTCAGATTATTGTCCAGGAACCCTGTTGAAAAATAGTGGCTTGTGAGTGGCAAGTATGGACTGGATTGAGCTAGGCCGTGATCCTCAGAGTCTATTGACCTGCAAATATTCACTGTTTAGCATCGTATGTAATTGTCAATTGGTTGAAGTACCAGAGGGCAGTTAATAGCTATGAAACTATACATCAACACAAGCCTCCATGAAAGCAAAGGATAAAAACTGAAAAGAAAACTCCAAGGCCTTTTGCATATTTCATTTTGGAGAGAAAAAAAATCATTTAGTCTTATCCAGCAAGTGGAACGTATATCTTTTGTATCTCTATTAATACTTCAAAGACTAATATCTGCCATAATGTAACTATCTGCAGGTGCAGTGAAACTCATTTAATCTTGAATTTAAAGTCAAAGGAGCTATTAGAAGAATATAAAACTTGTTAGCATTGCCGCTAAGGTCTTACATTGCCTCAAGTCTGAAATATAATTGGATAATATAATCTTATATATGTCCTGTACTTTATTATTCTCGCCTTCTGATTTGTAACATCCATCATTTTGATTTTGCAGAATATCTTATTGAAACTGTTATGTGTCTTAATTGACATGCTACATGCGATGTATTTTTGTTCTTGATTTTCTCAGTTACAGGTCAGATGTGATAGCAAGCAACTATCTGAATTATTAGCTAAAATCTGCCATGAAACCAACAATATGTACCAAGACAGCAAGCCTGAGTTAGCCATTGACCTTAAAGTTCACTAGATAATTCTGCCCCACTCCATAAGATGACAGGCTTTCAGTGCATCTTCCTTTCTTAATAGCTTTCACGATATTTCCCATGCACTGATTACTTTTTCTTACTGATTTCCATTTAATTGGATTTGCTTTCATTTTTCCACAGACTTGTTAAAATATTTCAGCCCATATTACAAAAACTCCTCGGCAATACAAAAAAGGCCAAAGGAGATCACAGGATCTCATGCAGAAATTTCCGCCCACACTAATTTACTGAAAAATTACCTCAGCGCCAGAGACTGATTGACATACTGAAGACTATTTTAAGATAGGGGCATAAAGGGTGAGTGACTGATGTAGTTTTATTTTCATATTTTATTTTGCGGGGCTTCTCTCAAACTCCAATGAGTCTGTCTTTTTACTTCAAAGTTAACCCACAAATTGGTCAGAACTATTCTGCGTAGAGTACATTTTTTATTATTATTAGTTTCGACCTCGAGGAAATTTCTATCTGTTTACCAGCCCAAGTTATGATTCCAGATCAGTTGTTGCAGCCACTATAAATGTATTTTGAATTAAATAACCAAACATTGAAGGGAAGTAGAAGCTTTAGTTGAAGTTAATGAGCAGGGAATTTCTTTTGCAGGAAAAATTGGTGGACATCTGAAATAGGCAACTGTAGATGGAGGCATGAGGTAGGCCTGACAATAAGCTGCAGGCCTTGTGAACATAATATTGGCATGCTGTGCATATCAATCAGCCATCAGATAAACACTGATACAGCTCAACAGTCTGGGCTTGCCCAGAATTAGTCTGCAGACAAGTACTGGGAGATGGGACTCAATGCAGGACAACAGTATTTCTGTGGAAGCAGAAGGAGCACTCTTGATCTTCCTCATTTCACATGACTGTAAGGCAAAGAAAAACATTTCCCTTTTCTTTGGTGGCTTCCCAGGTTTCTGCCGAATTTCCCAGCGGGGGCCCGGTTCCACATATTTAAGAATACAAACGCCTGTGCAATATAGGTCATAGAATCATAGAATCCCTGCAGTGACAAGGAGGCCATTCGACCCATCGAGTCTGCACCAATCCTCTGAAAGAGCACCCGATCAAGGCCCACTCCCTCGCCCTATCCCCGTAACCCTACTTAACCTGCGCATCTTTGGACTGTGAGAGGAAACCGGAGCACCCGGAAGAAACCCGACATGGGAAGAACATGGAAACTCCACACAGACAGCCACCCGAACCCGGGTCCCTGGTGCTGTGAGGCAGCAGTGCTTACCATTGTGCCACCGAGCGTGATGGTCTTACAAAGTCATCAACTAACAGTTTCCAGGATCATGTCTGGCAATTGAACCCAAAAAGAGGATGTGATGGGTCAATTTATCTTCCCCAGTTTAAATAATCACACAAATGAAGGTTCAACCAGAATTGGCAAAGTTTTGCTGGAGGAGAGAATAAAATCGCAACTGTCGTCAATTGGATTGGTCCTTGCTCATTTGAGATTCTTGAATTTTTGTTTGGCAAGTTGCTGAGATTCCAAACTGATAATGTCACAGACAGGAAAATAGGAACTTGGGACACGAGTGAACAGGGCTGGCAGCTCCTTATCTCCTTAATCAATCAAATAAAGTGTTGTAAGACTTATTACTGCAATCAAATAAAAGCAGTGAGAAATGAACAGTGCAAGCACTGAGACAGTGAATTTAATGCCTAATCAGGCACAAAAAGAGAAATCAAAAGAGGGAAAGAAAGATTTGATAAAGAGAGAAAAATTTTTAAATGACAGGGAGTAGGGAGTCTCAGTTTGAGAGACCAGGTGCCGACCCCGGGAATGAATGACGACTGTTTCATGGTCCCGGAGCAATTCAGAACATGCTAATGGGCCAGCACTCTTGCCATGTGGAACGATTGCAATCCCAACTCATGACAGCTTCGCTTTGGTCGGGATTGCCACTGGAGAATTTGACAAGCTAGAACCTCACTCCCCACACACTCTCATTCCAGCCAAGAAGATACCATCCTGGAAAGTGGCCCTGAATTTCACCAATGCAGAGCTGAGGATACTGCTGGTAGCCAAGGAGGAGAGGTGAGCACCCTCCTTCCTCGGGTGGAAGGAGGATGTCACCTGCCAATGTCAACTGGGCCTGGATGCAGAGGCTGTGAGCGGCGTGGGCTCCACTGCAAGGACCGGACAGCAATGCGGAAAGAAGCTGCCCAACCTCCTCAGGGCAGCCCGCATGAGTCACTATCTTTGTGCCTCTGGCATTACCACACACCCCCACCCCTCACCCCCACCCTCATGTGGCCCCCACCAGATGGACCAGCAGGCAGCAGTTAGGGTGGCCAACCCCCCCTGGCCTGACATACTGAATCATCACTTCCGTGCTCCCAGCACCAACCCTGTCCCAAACACCCCAGGGGAAGAGGATGTGTTGGGGAATGTGCCGGTGACACCCGCAGAGGGGTGCTGGAACACCGCAGCAGCTCTGAATCCTCCCCACCGGTCCTTGGCGCATCGAATATACAGCAGGCAGCACAGGGCGGCACCACGCCATCTGTGACACGCTGAAGAATGCCATGCCCATCCGGGCCCAGTCACTCCAGAGGACGTCCACCAAAGGGGACTCAGGTCTCAGGGCGGTTACACTGCAGTCCATCTCCATTTCTGATGTCCCACCTGGGGGACCACCTAGGAGGAACATTCGGACACATTAATTCAAGAAAGTTGGACACCAGTTAAGTTTGGCACAGGTGCAGCACATATGACAGCATTAGGGGCTAGGGCACAGTTATTATACATAGCACTGTCACCAATAAACACATTCACCAACATTCTGACCTGCATTGGTCCTCTGTCTGCAGGGTGTAAGAGATGGGCTGGTTTCAGAGGGTGTGCCAGTTGGATGTGGGCATAGAAGGGGGTGAGCATGTGTTTTTTTTTTGGGGGGGGGGGGAGGGAATGGTGGGAGACCGGTGATTTGGGGTGCGGGTGTTGGAGGATGGCTTCCCTCCTCCCTCATTCTCAGCAGCCAGAGCACCCGGGTCCTGTTTTTAAATACCACAAGTGAACCACGCCAGTGTCACTTCCGCCTGGTAGAGGCAGATCATTCCCGGAGGCTGGAGACTGCCGGGTTGGGTGCGTGAATGATATGCTCACAGCCTTTACTGTGCGATTTGCTTTATTTTTGCTTTTCTTTAATAAACTTAGAGCACTCAATCATTTTTTTCCCAATTAAGGGGCAATTTAGCATTGTCAATCCACATCCCCTGCACATCTTTGGGTTCTGGGGGTGAAACCCACGCAGACACGCGGAGAATGCGCAAACTCCACACGGACAATGACCCGGGGCTGGAACAGTTCTGGCGGGAAGGACAATCCAGTCCAACGTCTTTTTTCTAATGACAATTCAGTCCTGAGGAAACTGAATGGGGCTCCATATTTGTAATAGTTCATTTTAAATGCCAAGGAGACTAATTTTCTGCAGTTATTACCTATCGCATTAATTAAGGGGTATTTGGGCTTGAAATAACAAGACAACTTTCTCTGGTCAGTTTTATATTTCCATATTGACTGGGCAACAACAGTTGCCTCATGCCATTCAACACATTTCAAGACAGAGGGCTCAATCCAATGGCACACTGTGCCTGAAAACCAGCTCACCGTGGCGCAGTTTGGTCAATAAAATCCCACTCCCGGGATCTACCTGGTTTGCAATGCCTCATGAGATCCGAAGCGATCTCGCGAGATGTTGTGATGTAAATCCCAGCCATTGTGGTGGGATCACTTTTTGACAACTCTGCTTTTAAGAGCGAGACAGCTCGTCTCACACTAATGTGCAGATTCCTGAGGTACCTGAGGCTTTGGGATTCATCCCCTTGGCCTCAGAGACCTCAGATGAGCGCCGTTCAGCACTGGTCTACACAAATGGTGGAACAGATGGAACGGCACACATGGGGATCTCCCAGGGGATCGGAGGCCCCCAGCTGCTGTGGTGCCATGACACTGCTGGTGTCAGCCTGGCACACTGGCAGTGCCACCTGGGTGCCAGCCTGGCACTGCCAAGGTGCCCATGTGACACTGCCAACTGACGGGCACTGACAAGGTAGCAAGCTGGCATTTTTTGTTGCACTCGTGCGTTTGAGCCAGGGTGCCCTGCATGAGTGTTGGGGGAGGGGTAACAGGGATCCTCCCATAGTGCATTCGGGCTGGGGAGAAGGGGTTTGGGGGCCGTTCGGAGACCTCAAAGCACTTTTAAATGGTGTCCCGATCTCCCGCTACACTGGGGAGTTGCGGAGAGCGGTGCTCCCCAGTGTACAAAACTGGGCTATGTGCGGCCTCGGCCGCGCATTCCCCGCTGAGGCCCCTTATACACACCAGTCACATTGTATAGCCATGTGTTTCTTGGCACTGCGAGTGCCGGAAAACACGGCTAAACACGTTCGCAAAGGGACTTTGTTCCCTATTAGTTGAGAGCTCCCAGAAAGTGAAATGCAAATTTTGTGAAGCAACAGCAGAGCAGCCACAGCTCAGACAGCCACTTTTGGATCAGCATTAGAGCAGACACCTGCCCCACACCTGAAGTTGCAGCAATATCTGGTTCATACAGGTTACAGGAGGAAGCTCAGTGGCTGGGGAATAGGGAAATTCTGGCTGCTGTGAGTGAGATCAGGGACGAAATTCTCCGTAAACAGCACGATGTCCGCCGACTGACGCCCAAAACGGCGCAAATCAGACGGGCACCGCGCCGCCCCAAAGGTGCAGAATGCTCTGCATCTTTGGGGGCCGAGCCCCAACCTTAAGGGGCTAGGTCGGCGCTGGACGAATTTCCGCCCCGCCAGCTGGCGGAAAAGGCCTTTGATGCCCCGCCAGCTGGCGCGGAAATGACATCTCCGGGCGGCGCATGCGCGGGAGCGTTAGCGGCCGCAGACGGCATTCCCGCGCATGCGCAGTGGAGGGAGTCTCTTCCGCCTCCGCCATGGTGGAGACCGTGGCGGAGGCGGAAGGGAAAGAGTGCCCCCACGGCACAGGCCCGCCCGTGGATCGGTGGGCCCCGATCGCGGGCCAGGCCACCGTGGGGGCACCCCCCCGGGGCCAGATCGCCCCGCGCCCCCCCAGGACCCCGGAGACCGCTCGCGCCGCCTTGTCCCGCCGGTAAGGTAGGTGGTTTAATTTACGCCGGCGGGACAGGCATTTTAGCGGTGGGACTTCGGCCCATCCGGGCCGGAGAATTGTGCGGGGTGGCCCGCCAACCGGCGCAGCGCGATTCCCGCCCCCACCGAATATCCGGTGCCGAAAACTTCGGCAACCGCCGGGGACGGGATTCACGCCAGCTCCCGCCGATTCTCCGACCCGGCTGGGGGTCGGAGAATCTCGCCCCAGAGTTGTGTCTTGGTTGGAGGACCTGAAGGACTTTCCTGTCCTATGGATATTTCTATTTCAAATGAAAAGAAATCTACTCTGCAGTTATCTTTCAAGATTAATGGTGTGGCCTAAATCTTGCATTGTTCCAACTGAACAGTTTGTGTTGGCAGAAATTTCTATTCCGTCATCAAATGAGTTTGTTAAAGTATGCTTCAGCACTTTTAAGTAACTTGTGATTCATCTCATGCTATGATTGCTGGTTATTGTTTTAGCTGCTTTACAAATGAACATACTGATTATATCTATAGAATCCAACTGTTAACATTGAAATATCTGTATATGTATTTCATTGCATGTGGGCATCATTGTCTAGGCCAGTATTTATTGCCCAATCTTAATTGCTTTTGAGAAGGTGATGGTGAGCTGCCTTCTTGAACTGCTGCATGTCCTTGTGCTGTCGGTCCACCCACTGTGCTGTGGAGGGAGTTCTAGGACTTTGGCACAGCAACAGTGAAGGAACGGTGATATATTTCTGAATCGGGATGGTGTGTGGCTTGGAGGGCAACTTGCAGGTGCTGGTGTGCCCATGGTATCTGCTGTCCCTGCCCTGACCGCTAATGTTAGAGGTCGCAGGTTTAGAAGGTGCTGCCGAAGGAGCCTTGGTGAGTTGCTGCTGTGCAATTGTAGATGGTACACACTGCTGCCACTGTACATCGATGGTGAAGGAACTAAATGTTGAAGGTTCTGGATGGGTGCCAATTAAACAGGCTGCTTTGTGCTGGAGTGTCCTGAGTGTGCTGCACCCATCCAGGAAAGTGGAGAGTATTTCATCACGTCCTGCCTTGTAGGTGATGGGCAGGCTCTGGGGGGTCAGGAGGTGAGTTACTTGCAATGGAATTCCCAGCTTGGACCTGTTCTTGTAGCCACATTATTTACATGGCTGGTCCAGTTCACTTTGTGGTTAAAGGTAACCCCCAGTGTGTTAATATTTGGGGACTCAACAACAGTAATACCATTGAATGGCAAGAGAAGGAAGTTAGGTTCTCTCTTGTTGGAAATAGAATCCCTACAGTTCAGAAGTAGGCCATTTGGACCAGTGTATATGCACCTTTGGTGCATACACGATGGTCACTACCTAGGCGCACTCCCCCTGCCCTATTCCTGTAACCCATAACCCCACCCAACCGGCTTTGGACCCTAAGGGGCATTCCACCTAACGTGCACATCTTTGGATGAGGGAGGAAACCGGGGCACCCGGAGGAAACCCATGTAAACATTGGGAGAACGTGCAAACTCCACACAGACAGTCAGCCAAGGCAGAATCGAACCCGGGTCCCAGGCGCTGTGAAGCTGCAGTGCTAACAACTGTGCCACCATGCTGCACACGGTCAATGCCTATGATTTTTGTGGCATGAATGTTACTTGTCACTGATAGCCCAAGCCTAACTTTGGTCATGCTGCATTTGGGCACAGAGTGCTTCAGTTTCTGAGGAGTTGGGAAATGTGCTGAACAATGTACATTCTTCAGCGAACAACTCCACCTCTGACCTTATGATGGAAGGAAGGTAATTTATGAAGAACCTGAAGATGGTTGGGCCTCAGACACACTATCCTGAGGAACTCCTGCAGGGATAACCTGAGACTGAACTCCAACAACCACAACCATCTTCCTTTGTGCTCGGTATGACTCAGCCAGTGGAGAGTTTTCCCCTGAATCCCATTGACTCCAGTTTCACTAGGGATCCTTGATGCTACACTGCCTTGATGTCAAGGGCAGTCCTTTCACCTCATCGCTTGGATTCAGCTCTTTTGTCTGTGTTTGGAACATGAGGTCCGGAGATGAGCGGCTCTGACAGAATCCAAATGGAGCACCAGTGCGCAGGTTACTGTTGAGTAAGTACTGCTTGATAGTGCTGTTGATGACCCCTTCCATCACTTTGCAGATAATTGAAAGTAGATTGATGGGACAGTAATTGGTCAGGTTGGCTGTGTCTTACCTTTTGTCCACAAAATGGAAATAGATCCAATCGTTCCAGTACAAAAATCAGGAAAGCTATTGATAAATAAATGAATAGTCATTTGGTAATACAGAACTTGAGTATTGCTGAAAAAAAAACATTTTTTGTTGTGTGAAGGGGAACGCCCCGTCGAGGCCCCACTCAGCCACCTTTCCTGTACTGAGGAGCTCCGCTCATCGGTGCATGAAGAGATCAGGGTGCCATTTTTAAATTATCTTGCACTCACCAGGACACGTCACAAAAATACCAATGTCAGGGGAAACAACTAATTTATACTGTATGAGGAGAACATGTTCATTGGTTGGCCAGTGGATAGAGGCACTGCAGTAGGTAATGCACCAGTTAATGGTGAATGACTTTGGACTCTAAAGGGAAGCAAAGCACTGTGGATATAGTGAAGCAGTAATCTATGAGTCTGATTATGATGAATTCGATAGTGGTGTTGCAGCTTTTCTGATTAAGTGCACAAGGTGTACAATAAACAACCTCTGGAGGAGCGTTATGATCTTGTCATGCCCTGTGTCAGCTTCTGTTCTCCTTCTGTTTTCCTTTGTATCCTCCTTGTGACGATCCAATTGCTTTAATGTAATAAACTAGCATGGAAGCAGGAAGCATAATCGAGGGCACACAGCACAGTGTAGAATTTCATATCGTGCTTTTTTTTACCAATGTACCCTTGGACGAAAATCTGCAAGCTGTTGGCCATCACCATTGCAATCATAGTGTCGGTGGACTTTTTTTACAAAAAAACTCTACGAATGGTATTCGGTAATCTTAAATGGCATGACTTTGTGATTTCACATTCCATATATTGTTTAATTGGTAAAGATCACGGGATCCTCTTCTGTTTCTGTTTATCGGTCGATTTGCTTCTCTTTTCATAGTTAAAGTAGTCTGATGCAGATCAAATACATTTTTATAGTGAGGGCAGGCACTTTAAAAGCTTTCCGATGTTGCCCAATTAAAGTTAGGAGTCATGACATTCTGGTATCCTGTGCTTGTCCAGGCTGAAATACAATCTTTAAATACAAATGGATTTCTACTGCATTGTTCACAGGAAGATAATAGAGGCCCTGATTTATAAAGAAAAGAATGTATAACGTAGTGATTGATAATTTGGCCTGCCATAGTCTTTGCAGCGCTACTTGTGTATTCAGGACTGTTACTAATTTACGGATTGGAGCAGACCCATCATTTTGTTCCTTCAAGCGAGAGCCAGAAGAAAAATGCTAAAAAAAGACTTCACGCAGTGATTTGTTGTGACCTTCTCTGCATTGTCTGAAAGAATAGTAGGCACAGATTCAATCATAACATTAAAGGGAGAATTGGATAACTTGAAAATGTAGAATTTGTAGAGCACGAAGGAAAACACAGGAGCATGCAAGGAATTAGATACAAGTGCAAAACACTGCAGATGCTGCAAATATGAAATAAAATCAGAAAATGGTGGCGCTGCTCAACAGATCAGGCAGCATCCATGGGGTATAAACAGAGTTACTGGTTCAGGTTGTTGATCTTTTGTCAAAACTGGAAAGAGTTATGGATGCAACAAGTTTCAAACAGCTGCAAATCCTGGGAACGTGGATGGGGGAGGGATGGTGGCGGTGGGGAGAACAAAAGTTTGAGGTAGCGGAGAAAGCAGGAAGGCTTTGAATTTTGGGAAACCTGCCCAAATATGAGACGGTAAACAGAAATGCATGAAGATGAACAAGATAAAAATTCTAAAGAAGAGCACAGCGTCTTCAATGTGAGCATGAGTGGAAGAGCAGTTTCACTGGCCTGAAACATTAACTCTGCTTTCCTCCCCACAGGTGCTACCTGACCCACTGAGCATTGCCAATATTTCTGCTTTCACTTCAGATTTCCAGCGTCTGCGGTATTTTGTATCAGTATTAGTGTTTGATTCACTGCCCCTTTCTTCCTGGAATACCCATCTCGAGATAGGACAAACTCAAAGGGTTAGTTTGTTTGCACACATGCAAAACGTAAGAGGAGGGTCACAGTGTCGCCTCCACACTCACCCAGAAGAGCGAGGAATAGAGAAAAGAAATATAGAGACCACAGAGAAAATGAATATTGGTTCAGGTGGGTCCCAGAGTCCAGAATCAAAGTACAATGAGGTATTCGTTCTTGGAGGTCAGTGGGTTGAAAATCAATGCGGGATAATTCACTTTTATGAGATGTCAACTTCACAATATGTGATGTGCACACAAAGATGAATCAGTCTTCCAGACAATGGCATAGAACTTCCAAGAGAAGCAGGGCAGATGGGGCCATGTTTGGATGTTAAACAGCAGACTGAGTTTTGCAGATCGGCAAGAGAATATTACTTGTTCTAAAAGCCAGAGGCACATGTCACATGACCCGCATCTCTCTACGCTGTCTTTGAAAAGGATTTGTATCCCTCTTCTAGATTCCCAAGGACCTTCAAAGTCTCAATTAATAAGAATTAAAAGGAAGGCTGCAGAACCTTTTATCTCAGCAGACGAGTGGACTCCTTTTGGTCAGCCTGAATTATGAAGTGCAGATGGCCTTTGTGCAGCCCACTGGAGGGCATTAGTGGCTCCTCGGAGATAAAGATGTCCAAATTTCTCCCATACTGCTGCGTAGATTCTTTTGCTCAGGGTCACAGACAGACATAGATTCAGCCATTTTTAAAGGTTATTCATTGTTCAGTTTTTGTAATGTTATGAATAGCCATGAGGCTATCTATATATATATATATATATATATGTATGACAAAAGTTAGTCCCCTCACAAACCAATCAGTTGAGTTTGCATTTGTGAGTAGTCATCCATATTTTGCAATGAACAGTAGAAACCTTACTGATAGACTAGTTTATTGACTATTGTGTGACTCGTGATACATATCAGGCCATTGTCTTTGCGCTTTATGTTCGGCAAACTGTTTTTTCATTTCCAATTGTTTTATTTGAATTGTTAAATTAATGAAACTGTTTCTCATTGAAACATTTTGCGAAATTCCTGAAAATTGGTGTTCTTGGAACCAGAGAATTCCAACAGTGTAGAAGAAAGCCATTTGGTCCATCGTGTCTGCACCCTCTGAAAGTACACCCTACCGAGGCCCACTCCCCCACGATATTCCCATAATACTGTAACCCCACCTAACCGGAACATCTTTAGCTGCTAAGAGGCAATTTAGCATGGCCAATCCACCTAACCAGCACATGTTTGTACTGTGGAAGGAAACCTGAGCACCCGGAGGAAACCCACACGGACACAGGTAGAAAGTACCTTCTCCACACAGACAGTCACCCAAAGCCAGAACTGAACGCAGGTTCCTGATGCTGTGAGACAGCAATGCTCACCACTGTGCCAGCATGCCAAATCTTGTAAGTATTAACATATTAAAGAGACACTAATTAGCAGTGTTAAAGATTCAGTTATAAATTAGTAATTCGGTTTGACAAAACGGTTTTATAATTCAACAGCCTAGACCTTATTGGCAGGACTATAAAATAAAGACAGCACTGCTACATCCAAATTCACCCACAACAACAACTTGCAATCATTTGGCCTTTTACCACAACCTGTCCCAGTGTACTTCGCAACAGCAATTATCAGATATGAATTGAAACCGAGCCACAGAAAGAAATATTATGACAGGAAACCAAAAGATTGGCCAAAATGTGTGTTTGAAGAATTGTCTTATAAAAAGGTGAGAGAAAGATAGAAAATCAGGGTGGGAATTGCACAATTTGTGCACAGGTCGATGAAGGCTTGGCTGTCAGAGGTAGAATGGTTAATATCAGCGTACAGCTATCTGAAGAGATGATTTCCAAATTAACTGTTATATCCGGAGGCTGGGACTGACAATTGACTGTTAAGTAGCTAATCCTCTGCAAGTTGGCCAACATTTCTTCTGAATACCACTGCTCTTTATATAAAACATAACCACTGCACCCATGGGAAAGTGATGATGGTCAGAAACAAAATTATAAAGCACAATTTTAAAACAACCATTCATGGGCACCATTGTATCTCTCCAACTGTCCCATGGAATCAAATCTCAATATATTATTGGTCAAAAATCCGAAACACTGGCAATCTCAGGCAGTACTTTGAAATCACTTTGACTGGACACGAACATGGTTGGACTATTCAAGACGTATTAGTATTACTTTCACTTCCTCACAGATGATCAGATATTGGCCTGGATTCTCCGATCCCCATCCGCGTAATTCTCGGCATACGCTGTCTGCCGGCGATGGGATTCTCTACTCCCGCTGCTGGACAATGGGATTTCCCATTGAAGCCACCCCGCGCCACTGGGAAACCCGCAGGTGGGGATGCACTGCCTACAGGAACAGAAAATCTCAACGGCCGGAGAATTCTAGCCAGTGGGTAAAACACTCAAGCAACTGCACAAATAAGAGGCAATTAGTAGCAGCACCCATCATGGAGGACATGATCTGTCAATTGAAATGATGCACCAAGGGGACTAGCCAGTGATCAAATGAAAGAAAGAACAAAGGAAAGAAAGAAGACAGGAATAAAAAGAGACAAAGGTAAAAAAAGGAAGAAAAGGTAGGAAGAAATAAAATAAGGACTTACATCTTTTTGGGGCTTTCCAAAGCCGTTTTAAGTATGCTTTTTTGTGGTAAACTACTGTTGCACCTCTATTAGGTGATGTATGATAGGACCTGTACTACAGGTACATTGGTAGTCCTTGCCTGCTGGCTCCGCCCAGTAGGTGGAGTATAAATGTGTGTCCTCCATGCTGCAGCCATTTTGCCAGCTGCTGTGGGAGGCCATCTTAGAGCAATAAAGCCTCAGTTGTATCCAACTCAAGTCTTTGTGCAATTAATCGTGCATAATTTTTTAAAAATGGACAAATTCAGGAGACATCCCATAACTTCAGCATGATTGAAATTACTTTCTACTCTATTTACTGACAGATAAAACGGAACAAAATGCTGCCGTCCTTCCTCAATGATATGCTGGCTCGTCTAAAATTCGCTAATATGGAAAATAATACAATCTATTATTCAGAATGTGATAACAGGGGTCTTGGAAATTCACATGAAAACTTGGCAGAACAACACTGTTTCATGAAAGGCAAATCATGTTTGAAGATTCTATTACCAGGTTTTGTAGGTGTAGCTGGCAGGGTAAATGAAAGCAGTGTAGTATATTTGGATTTTTAGCAGGCATTCAACAAGGCACCACACAGATAATTTTACTCAAAATTAGGGCTCAGGGGATTGTTGATAGGATATTAGCATGGATTGAGGGTTGGTTCGCAGAGAGAAAAAGGGAGTAGGAATAAATGGGTCATTTTCAGGTTTCCAGGTAATACACAGGCTTGGGTCTCAGCTATTTACAATTTGGATCGATGAGTTGCATCAGATGACGAAGTGTCCAAGTTATTGATATTGCAATGCTAGGTGGGAGAGTAAGCTGTGAGGAGGAGGATTCGTAAATGGATGTGGAAAAATAAGTGATTGGACAAGAATTCAATAGATATTTTATAATATGGGGAAATTATCCATTTTGGCTGGCGGAATATTTTTTTCAGAAGTGATAGACTAGTAAATCTTGGTATTCAGAAGGATCCTGAAGACAATGTACACACATAACAGAAAGTTAACATGCAGGTATAAAGAAACACAGAAAATTGGAGCAGGAGTAGTCCATTCGGTTCCTTAAACCTTCTCCATAATGCAGTATGATCATGGCTGATCCTCTACCTCAATGCCATGCTCCCATTATCTCCCCATGCCCCTTGATACCTTTAGTGTCTAGAAATCTTTCTATTTCCTTTTTAAATGTATTCAATGACTTGACTTCCACAGACTTCTGTGATAGAGAATTCCACAGGTTCAACATTCTCGGAAAGAGTAACTTCTCCTCATCTCACTTCGAAATGGCTTACCCCATGTCCTTGGACTGTGACCCATTGTTCTAGACCCCCCCTGTCCCAGCCACGGTAAACAACATCCCTTCATCCAGTCTGTCCGGCCTTGTCAGAATGTTATATGTTTCAATAAGATTCCCTCTCATTCTTCTGCACTCTATTGAATGCCGGCCTTGTAGACCTAATCTCTCCTCATATGACCATCCTCCCATCCCAGGAATCAGTCTGGTAAACGTTTGTTGCACTGTGGTCAGCATTGTGGTTAGCACAATTGCTTCACATCTCCAGGGTCCCAGGTTCTATTCCTGGCTTGGGTCACTGTCTGTGTGGAGTCTGCACGTTCTCCCAGTGTTTGCGTGGGTTTCCTCCCACAGTCCAAAGATGTGCGGGTTAGGTGGATTGGCCATGCTAATTTGTCCTTAGTGTCCAAAATTGCCCTTAGTGTTGGGTGGGGTTACTAGGTAATGGGGATAGGTGGGGGTAATGGGGATAGGATGGAGGTGTGGGCTTGGGTAGGGTGCTCTTTCTAAGAGCCAGTGCAGACTCGATGGGCCGAATGGCCTCCTTCTGCACTGTAAATTCTATGGTTCTATGATTCGTCTATGACAAGTATATATTTTCTTAGGTAAAAAAAAAACTGCACACAGTATTCCAGGTGTGGTCTCACCGAAGCCCCGTATAGCTGTAATGAGAAGTCCTTGTTCCTTCACTCAAATTCTTTCTAAATGAAGGCCAATATACCATTTGTCTTTCTGACTGCTTGCCGCACTTGCATGCCAGCGACTGGTGTACAAGAACACTCAGGTCCCTTAGTACATCAATATTTCCCAGTCTGTCGCCATTCAACTAATACTCTGCATTCTGTTTTTCCTACTGAAGCGGATACTTCATAATTACTGACATTATACTGCATCTGCCATGATTTGCCTACTCATTCAACTTGGCTCAATCATCTTGATGCCTCTTCACATTCTCCTCTCTACATACATTCCCATCTAGGTTTGTGCCGTCAGCAAATTTGGAAATAGTACATTTGGTTCCCTCATCCAAATCATTGATGTATATTATGATGTGGAAATGCCGGCATTGGACTGGGGTGAGCACAGTAAGAGGTCTTACAACACCAGGTTAAAGTCCAACAGGGTTGTTTCGAGTCACTAGCTTTCGGTGCACTGCTCCTTCCTCCTTTCACCTGAGGAAGGAGCTGTGCTCTGAAAGCTAGTGATTCGAAACAAACCTGTTGGACTTTAACTTGGTGTTGTAAGACCTCTTACAATGTATATTATGAATAGCTGGGGTGCAAGCGCTGATCCTGAGATACCCCACTAGTCACCTCTTGCCATTGCAAAAATTACTTATTTATTCCTACTCTATGTTTCCTGCCAGCTAACCAATTCTCAATCCATTTCAATATTTTACCCCCAATCCCATGTGCTTAATTTTGCACACTAACCTCTTATGTGGGACTTTATCAAAAGCGTTCTGAAAATCAAAATACACCATGTCCACAGGTTCTCCCTTATCTATTCAACTTGTTACCTCCTCAAAAAACTCAAGTCGGTTTGCCAACCATGATTTCCCAGCAAATAATTAGTAAGGTATGCTAGAATTTAGTGCCAGATGTTTGGTGTGCAAGAATTATGCGGAGGCCACACCTGGATTTCTGTGCACAGTTTTGTTTCCTTATGTAAAGAACAATATACTTTTTAAAAATTCATCTTACTGGATGTGGGTGTCGCTGGCTAGGCCAGGGTCTATTGCCCATCTCTAGTTGTCCTTCGGTGAGTTGACTCTTGAGGTGTAGGTACACCCACACTGCTGTACGGAAGGGTATTGCAGGATTTTGACCCAGCAACAGTGAAGGAACATTTCCAAGTCGGGATAGTAAGTGACTTGGAGGGAAATGTCCAGGTGTGGTGTTTCCCGGTATCTGCTACGCTTGTCCTTCTAGATGGTAGTAGTCATAAGTTTGGACGGTGCGGCCTTAGGAATCTTGGTGAGTTCCTACGGTGCATCTTATAGATGATACACACGGTGGCAACTGTTTATCAGTGATGGAGGGATTGAACTTTGCAGAAGGTTTAGCAATCAAGTGGTTTGCTTTGTCCTTGATGGTGTTGAGCTTCTTGACTGTTGTTGGACAGTCCATTACACTCCTGACTTGTGCCTTGTAGTTGGTAGATAGCTTTGGGGAGTCAGGAGGTGAGTTACTCACCATAGGATTCCTAACCTTTGACCTGTTCTGGAAGCCAATTGCCTTAGAGGAGGTGCAAAGAAGGCTCACCAATTCAATTAAAGTGGATTTTGAGGCATGATTGGGTGAAATGGACCTGTATTCTCTACAGTTTAGAAGAATTAAAATTGATTTCATTGAAACATAGAAAACACTTAGATGGCTTGACCCGATAGATGCATTCTCCTTGGCTGGAGAGTCTAGAACTAGGGGTCATAGTCTCAGGATATGTCTGCTATTTAGGACTGAAATGAGGATAAATTACTTCCCTTGGAGAGTAGTGAATCATTGGAATTTGCGAACACTGAGGTCTATGGATACTGAGTGAATGAACATACTCCAGATTGAGATTGATGGAAGTTTGGTTACGAAGGGAATGAAGAGATAAAGAGAGAGGGTGGGAAAGTGAAATGTGTGTCGAAGTTTAGTCACAAACTTACGGAATAGCAGAATAAACTCAAAATGGATAGTGTGACCTCCTCCATATGTGTTGCGTTATCTTTGTAAATGGAATGGATTGGGTAACAAAATAAAGGATGCGTGTGTACAACTTACTCATATTTCCAATATGTAAAAGACTGAGAAGAAAAGTATGACTTAAACATTGATTGGTGTTTCAGTTTAGGATTTTTTTTTAAATTTCCGTGGAAGAGATTTGGAAAGAAAGTGATTTTGAAGATAAAATAATTACATATTAAAAGGGGAAATGATATGAGAGGAAGTTAAAGCGCTAATGAACTGAGCACAGTGGGTGTACCTGCACCACATGGGCTGCAGCAGACTAAGAAGGCAGTTCACCACCACCTTCTCGAGGATAATTGAGGATGCGCTGCTGGCCTTGCCATTGACACTCACATCTCAAGTGTTATTTTTTTAAAAAAATCTGGTTTTGATGTTGTTCCCCCATAAACTATAAACGATCTGCAAATGCCAAATACCGCATACCCATTGCGCTGGAAAGTCTCTCTTCGTTTCTGGGTGTGAACAGCAGGAGATGTAAAAACCAGCGAGCAACCAAGACAAAGGCATCAGTCAGGTTTGCAAACAGAAAGCTGCAAGGTCATCCTTTAGCCAGGCTGTGAAGGAAAGTATAGGAGGCTCATTATTTAAGTTAATTAAGATGGTTTACTGATATGGGGAAGCATAGCATGTTCATTACTTTGAATTATTATGCAAAGACAAGCTGTACTGTTGGAACTAAATACATCTCATCATAACTGTTGTTATTTATGTCTGCCTGCTGAGAAATACAGCCATTTAATGATTCAGACTGAATGTTTCTTTGGCCTTCCTTTGATGTGCTTCGAGAAACACGATGAAAGACGCACATATGCAATTCTAATCCCAAGACAATTTTATTGTCACCTGTCGGCTGTGCAGATTAGTTTTTACAAAGAGCTAAATCTTTATTTTGGGGGCATAGTGTGTGATCTGCTCATGCCCGTTTCTCTCGGAGACAGGCAGGACACAAACCTCATGCTGCCTCCTCATCTGAATGACGTCAGCAAGTGCCACCAGACCATTTGTATAATCCGCAGGGAGCCCAACTAGCATGTGAGGCGAGCATGTGTTTCAGCTAGCTACCAGTTCCTAAAGACAGCCCGGCTCCATCTTAAAGGAAAGCTGCATTAAATGAAAAGGTGGCTACTGTTGACTGTCTTTGGAGTGAATACAATTGGAGAGAATGTAAATGGAGCATCCAGGGCAGACAGGGGTTTCTGCGGTTCACAGGCTTAGTAGTCGAGGTGAGCAGAGGAGAAATATCAAGTTTCTGTGGGAAACCAGGAGGACTTCAAGGATCACTCTCCGAAGAGAATGTGATCGGGTGGCCAAAGAGATCAATGCCTGGCGTTTGGCCAGGAGGATCTGCCAGTAGGTCTAAAGATGTTTAATTACCTCAAGTAGCTGATGAAAGTCAATGCATAAATCTGCAATGGACATCTCTTACCCATTGCTCATATTGCTTAAAGCATCTTAGACCCATCCCTCCTCCATCACGTAATCCATTGTACTCAGGATTCCAGTCCAGCATTCAGAGGCTCCACATCCCTCCTACACACCTTCCAAGGGCATCATTACTGAAGTGTTGGGTACTCTGCTACACAGACGAACCAACACGGTTGCGAATGGTACAACTCAGTTTTATTTCAAACATCTATTTACAGTGGTAAACTGTTTACTGAGGTTCGATCATAACCCTTGAATCTGTGGACCTATTCCTAATTCTGTCTTGTAATGGCACTCAGCACATGGTGGATGTCTGAGTGGCTTGCTATGAGCTCTGTGCCCTGATCTGTCTCCTGCTCGAGTGCCCAGGAAGTGTTGTGTTCCCTGTTTTGTACTGTGTATGCTCTTGCCTGTGATTGGCTGTCGTGTTGTGTGTGTGTTAATTGGTCCGTTGATCTGTCCATCAGTATGTATGTATGTATGCATGTATGTATGTATGTATGTATGTGCTATGATGTTTACCTGAATATCATGACAATTACCATACCCAGTTCACCTTGCCTCCATATACTTTCAGCTACTTAGCTGTGTCAGGCACATCCTCCAAAGGCAATGTAACACAATTACTGACATTCTGCGCTCTCTCCTGCAGGACCAGGTTGTCTACAATAGAAGGTGAGGGATAGGCATGCCTTCATCTGCTGAGCCTGACGGAGGAGAAGTGCTCGGCATTATGCAGGAGGTAGCAACAGGGGCCTGAACATCGGTTATGATGATATCTTCCTGTCTTATGCTCCTTCTTTACTCTTCCCCCCTCTCCACCCCACCATCTTCCTGTCGAACATGATGTGTTAGCTGCTGATGGTGTAAACATCAACCTCTTACTTTCTACCCCAAACACCTTCCCTCAGCTCAAGCCACCCCACTTTCGTTTTCATGTTTTCAGATACACACACACACAGACATCAGCTCAGGTATAAGCATTTCACAAACTTCTTGTTGGGAATTTATGGCCCCTGACTCTTGGCGGGACATCAAGGTCCTGCCGAAGTAAACGGCCATTTAAATGGCTCACTGCTACCACTGGTGGGAGAAAAGCTGTGGCGGGGCAGTAAAATCCTGGCCTTAGAGACTTGTATCAGGTCAGATTCTGCATGCGGGGGGTTAGCCAGCACAAGTAGACTGCAGCCAGGCCAAAGGGACAGGCTAACTCATGCCCCAGTTCCCTGGGTCGGCAAGGTCACGTTCTGCAGTAGCGGACCGAAAGACACCTTTGACGGGGTGACATAGAGGAGAATGCTGGTGAACATGCACACAGTTATGCTGGATGCATTTACAGGCCTGCCATATCATGTCACTGTCAAGTAGCATGGAGGGTTCTGTCTCCAACATGGCAGACAGAATCATGCCTATCATTGGAGCCCATCATTTCCAGGGTGGATATGCTTAATTGCTCTTGTACCACACCAGGGAGGGTACATACACCACGTGGACCAGATTTAAGGAGGCAGTTCACTACCACCTTCTCAAAGGAAACTGGGGATAGGCAATAAATGTTGGCCTAGCCCAGCGATGCCCATGTCACTGAAGTGAATTAAAAGAAAAACCTGTGGACCTAAACATGATGCAGTGTCTGAAGGCCACTGTCTCAGCTTCCACTGCAGCAGATTCAAAAACAATTCCGTGCTACAATGGAAGTTCAGACGAGGGTCTTGTTATGGGCGAGGCGTTTTCAGAACCCCAAAATGTATCCTGGAGTTCAACCAACCTCTCCCTTTAATGGATTTGTTGCTTTTTCAAGCATGCGGCTCGTTCCCTAGGTGTGGGATTACAACCATGGGCACGTGGGTTTTTAAACACAAAACACTGTTTATTCCATGAACTCAACTTAACATCTTAAATAAACATTGGATCTCTGAGCACCCCTTACTTCAAATATAACTCGGAAAATATTGAAACAGTAAATAATTCCTTAAAATGTTCCTTCAAACTTCCAAGAGACTTAACACCTTATCACATCATGTTAAAGGTTTTACAATTATGAGTTTAAATCACCCAAATGATCCAGAGATGGTCTTTTATGGCAGAGGTCACAGCAACTCCAGCTCATTGCAGAACAAGCTGCTTTTCAAAACTTGCAGCTCTCTGGAAACACACAGACACACCCCAAGCTGCTTTCTCAAACCTGGCTTTCTCCCTTCAAGCACTCACACCAAACCAGAACTTCTCAAGCTGCTGTCTCAAACTGGCTTTCTACTTTTAAACTGTTCTCAGCAAAACCAGCAAGGCACTTTTTAAATTGCAAAACCCAACTGCAAAATGGCTGACCTGAGCTGAGCTCCACCCACTCTGACATCACTGTTTTCTTAAACATTGCTTAAACATCCATGTCTTAAAATTACTCTCACATGACACCTCTCCCCAAGAAAAAAAAAAGAAACCAACAACTTCAAGTTGGTTTCATTTTTCACTTTTGCACCATCCACTAAGAAATGCACACAGTAAATATACATTTTCATTTAAAGAAAACAACACACTCAATAATAATATAGTCCATTTTTCTTTGTTCTTCATCCTCCAACCGAAATCCTTCTTGATTGACAGTCTCTTTGAACAAAGTCTCTGCACGATCCATCCATTCCTCTACTCCTCAGCATTTCTCTTTAGAATCAGATTATTTAGTTCAATCTGACCACAGAGTCCCTTGCAATTCTCCAATAGAGGAACATTGGTGATCACAGCTTTCAGGCAGCCTGTTGAAAGTCCGCTGTCCATTGAAATTTTTTAGGTTTCTTTAGCAAGTCCATCAGTGGATTAATCACGCCACAAAACCTTTGCACAGCTGTTCGATCAAATCCACTCATGCTAAGAAATCGCCTTATTTCCCGTCGTCTTGAGGGCATCGGAAACTCCACAAGGAAAATGATTCGGGCTTCTCCAAATTCACTTTCGGCTAGGTTCATCACCAAACCCGCCTCCTGAAGTCGACCGACTCGGTTTTAAATGTTCTTTCAATGTCTGGAAGTTGGAAATAAAAGCGGATTGTCCCACTTTCTCAATGCAATCCTTCAATGGTGGGACAGGATAAGAGACCGTTCTTGTAACTGCATTCAATTTTCGATAGTCCACACACAACCGTTGGGTACCGTCTGGTTTAGGTACCATCACTATTGGTGAGCTCCATTGGCTGCAACCCACTTCAATTATGCCATTCTTCAGCATACTCTCAATCTCTCTGTTAACCTGTACCAATTTTAAAGGATTAAGTCTATATGGATGTTGTTTGATAGGAACAGCATTTCCCACATCTACATCATGTATAGCCATTTTAGTACTTCCCAATTTATCTCTACAAACTTGCCCATGTGATGTGATATCAATAACTCTTTCAGGTCAGTTTGTTTTTCCTCTGGAAGATGATTTAACAATTCATCACAATTTTTAAGAACATCCTCATTTTCCAATTTAATTTGAGGTAAATCAAATTCACAGTCATCTGGATTTGGTTTGTCACTTTGAGTTCGAATCATTCAAACCTCCTTTTTCTCTCCTTCCCTTTCAAAGTACCTTTTAAACATATTCACATGACACACTCGGTGAGTCTTCTTTCTATTTGGTGTTTTTATAACATAATTCACCTCACTTAATTTCCTTTCAATCTGATACAGTCCACAAAACCTAGGTTTTAAAGGCTCCCCTACCACTGGTAACAACACTAAAACTTTATCCCCACTGGCAAAACTACGAACTTTGGATTTCTTGTCCGCTACCCGTTTCATTACATTTTGTGCAACTTTCAAATGATGTCTAGCCAATTCACCTGCTCGATTTAATCGTTCCCTAAAATTTGACACGTAATCCAATAGTGTAATTTCCGATTTCTCACCCACCAATTTTTCCTTAATCAATTTAAGCTGTCCTCTTACCTCATGACTAAAAATTAGTTCAAAAGGACTAAATTTGGTAGACTCATTAGGTACATCCCTAATTGCAAACAATACGAATGGGATTCCTTTATCCCAATCCTCTAGACAATCTTGACAATACGCCCGCAACATTGTCTTTAATGTCTGATGAAACCTTTCTAATGCTCCCTGAGATTCTGGATGGTACGCAGTTGATTTAAATTGTTTTATTCCTAAGCTATCCATAACTCCTTTGAATAACTTTGAAGTAAAATTTGTTCCTTGATCCGATTGAATTACTGTGGGTAGTCCATATCTAGAAAAAAATTTAAATAACTCCTCCACAATCCTTTTAGCTGTAATATTACGTACTGGAATGGCCTCTGGAAACCTAGTAGACACATCCATTACAATAAAAATATATTGATTCCCACTTTTTGTTTTCAGACACGGTCCTACACAATCGATTAGGACCCTTGTAAAAGGTTCCTCAAATGTTGGAATGGGTATTAAGGGCGCTGGTTTTATCACTGCTTGAGGTTTCCCTATCACTTGACATGTGTGACATGATTGACAAAATTTAACTACATCTTTATGTAGTCCAGGCCAATAAAAATGTTTCTGGATTTTACCTTGAGTTTTCCTTATTCCCAAATGACCTCTCACTGGTACCTCATGTGCAACTCGCAACACCTCCTTTCTATACCCTTCCGGCAATCCTACTTGATGAACTTCTGCCCACCTTTCATTCGCCTGCATATGTAAAGGTCTCCATTTTCTCATCAAGACATCATTTTTACGGGAATAACACTCTGGTATACACTCAGATTCCGTATATGCTTTCTGATATATCCGTTTTATTTCTACATCTCTCTGTTGTAACTCCGCCAATTTTCCTGAACTAAAAATATCCGCCTCATCCTCCATCTGTTCTTGTTCTTTTTCAACCATCTGATCAAAAATCGTATCTGATAATTGAACTTCAACTTCATCTTCACTCTTTGATTTCTCCTCTTGTCTTAACCTGTGACTTTGCGACCTTGTTACTACACAATCCGGAAAAATCCCAGGATATTCGTCCTTCAACACTTCAGTTGACTGATTTTCCACTGGCTTATCAACCACAGTAGCCACCTGCGATCCAGCTATATCATTACCAAAGATAAACAGTATTCCTGGACAAGATAGTTTCTCTATTACTCCTACTACCACTTCACCACTCTTCACTGGACTTTCCAACCTTACCTTATATAATGGAACACTACTCCTCTCACCCTGAATTCCACATATCACCACCTTTTCTGGCAACATTCTTCCCAAACTACATAATTACTCATCTCTTACCATTAAAGATTGACTAGCCCCTGTGTCTCTTAAAATGGTGACTTCTTTACCTGCTCCTCCTGATACACAGGAGTAAACTTTACCCACACAAGTAAATTCTTGAAAGACATCTGGCACCTTCTTAACAATTACTTCTTGAACAGGCTGGACAATCGTTTGCACCTCCTTCGCTTCCCTTGGGCTTTCCTTTACCACTCTAACAAACCCCACTGGCTTATCCTGTTTTACCACATCAGCGTTCCCAGTGCTTTTCTTCAACCACCAACACTGTGACTTTATATGGCCTAGTTTATTACAGTGAAAACATTTGAAACTTTTCATTTCTTTTCCACCCTCCTGGATTTCTTTTTTAATCTGAGGTACACTCTCTTTATTGTCTCCCATCAGATCACCTTTACCTTTACCAATTAAGTATTTCTCACGTCCCCAGTTTCTATCCCTCATCGGCTGAAACTGATGTCGGAAACCAATCTTTGATTTATGAACTATTTCTTAATCATCTGCCATTTCCACTGCTAATCTCGCAGTTTTAACCCTCTGTTCTTCCACATGAGTTCTCACTCCATCAGGACTTGAATTTTTAAACTCCTCCAAAAGTATAATTTCTCTGAGAGCTTCATACGTTTGGTTTATTTTCAAAGCCCTTATCCACCTATCAAAAATTGCTCTGTTTGAGCCTTTCGAACTCCATGTATGCTTGACCAAATTCTTTCCTTAAATTTCTAAACCTTTGTCTGTAAGCTTCAGGCACTAGCTCATATGCACTTAAGATGGATTTCTTCACCTCCTCATACGTTCCAGATACCACCTCCGGTAGTGATGCAAACACTTCACTAGCTCTACCTATCAGCTTTGTTTGAATCAGTAACACCCACATGTCCTGTGGCCATTTCATTTGTTTAGCTACCTTCTCAAATGAAATGAAAAAGGCTTCCACTTCCTTCTCGTCAAACCTTGGCAATGCTTGGACATATTTAAATAGATTCCCACCAAGCCTTCGACTATGACGCTCTTTCTCACTATCCTCATCACTATCATCCAATTGTACATTTCCCATTACGTCTGCCAATTTTAACTGATTGTCATGTTTCATGGCCATTTTCTGAAGTTCAAACTCCCTCTCTTTATCTTTTTCCCTGATCTGTATCTCCCTTTCTTTTTGTTCTGCTAGGGCTATTCTTTCTTTTCTCCTTTCTTCTCTCTCACTCTCGTACACCAGCTGCTTTAATTCTTCCTAATGTTCCATTTGTTTAATTTGCAACTGAATTTTTGCCATTTCCAATGAGTCAAACTCTATCTCAGGCAACTTTAAATGCTTTACCAATGCTATAATTACCTCATCTTTTTCTTTCCAAATTTCTTGCCAAATCTAACAGTCTGCTTTTCGTTTCTGTCCGTAAAGTACTACGTGTGACATTCTCCACCCACAAAAATGTCTGAGCCTCTGAAAGAGCCATTGATCACAACACTCTCCCCACTTAAACTGAAATACCACCCCAGAAAAGCAACAATCCTTCACTGTCTTTAAGTTCACAAAAGCCAATCCAATAGATAGATTTTTATCCCCCTCGAGCCCCCAATTGTTATGGGCGAGGCGTTTTCAGAACCCCAAAATGTATCCTGGAGTTCAACCAACCTCTCCCTTTAATGGATTTGTTGTTTTTCCGAGCATGCGGCTCGTTCCCTAGGTGTGGGATTACAATCATGGGCTTTAAAAACAAAAAACGCTGTTTATTCCATGAACTCAACTTAACATCTTAAATAAACATTGGATCTCTTAACACTCCTTACTTCAAAGATAACTCGGAAAATATTGCAACAGTAAATAATTCCTTAAAATGTTCCTTCAAACTTCTAAGAGACTTAACACCTTTAAACAGTAGCACATCATGTTAAAGGTTTTACAATTATGAGTTTAAATCACCCAAATGATCCAGAGATGGTCTTTTATGGCAGAGGTCACAGCAACTCCAGCTCACTGCAGAACAAGCTGCTTTTCAAAACTTGCAGCTCTCTGGAAACACACAGACACACCCCAAGCTGCTTTCTCAAACCTGGCTTTCTCCCTTCAAGCACTCACAGCAAACCAGAACTTCTCAAGCTGCTGTCTCAAACTGGCTTTCTACTTTTAAACTGCCCACAGCAAACAGCCAGGCACTTTTAAACTGCTCTCAGCAAAACCAGCCAGGCACTTTTTAAATTGCAATACCCAACTGCAAAATGGCTGACCTGAGCTGAGCTCCACTCATCTATGACATCACTGTTTTCTTAAAGGTACATTGCTTAAACATCCATGTCTTAAAAGTACTCTCACATGACAGTCTTGAGATCCAGTCTTGCTGTTATGCTTAGGCTGCTGCCACTATAACTGTTGATCTGAGAGTTCAAAGGAAAGTAGCAGTGACATCATGCTGCCTAAGAATGACACCATTAGTGCTCCCAAAACTGTCATACTACCAGTGCCCTTTCTGTTGCCATTCAGCCCATTGCTGCCCATGCCAAGGTGGTGCAGTTCAAAGCTGAGCATCCAAGGCCCAAGCAGCTTTAAGGAATCTTCTGAGGCCACCTCTCAGCAGCCTTCCCTCAGCCATGCTCATTAGTTGGGGTAACGCTGCATAGGAGCACTGCATAGTCAAAAGGGCCCACAAGACAGCCAATAAGGAAATGTGTTTTTAAATGTAATAGGATGGATGGTCAGATTCTTGCCATTAGGACACAGTGTTGGAGCATCCCTGATGGATTATGAGGTGGATATAGGAGAGCCATATAAAGGTAAGGATCTGAACAGGAACGCTTGGACACTCCATTAACATTGCAGGTGGCCGAGCTAACCCTCCCCTGCCTCCTCATCCTCCATTGCTTCCTCCTGTTCCTCATTTTCTGTTTCCTTCACCTCCTCATCCCCTCAAGGTGGCCACCAGATTGCTGGAGGCAATCACTGTGTGCTAATGATGGCAATGTTGTTGAGGATCTAAGAAACTTCCATGAACTTGGAGATGCATTCTACTATGCACTGGATTGGATTGGATTAGTTTATTGTCACGTGTACCGAGGTACAGTGAAAAGTATTTTTCTGCATGCAGCTCAAACAGGTCATGTAGTACATGAAAAGAAAATATGTAATCGGGCAACACCAGGTAGACACCGGCATCGGGTGAAGCACACAGGAGTGTAGTATTAATCAGATCAGTCCAGAACAGGGTAGTTTAGGAGTCTGGTAACAGCGGGGAAGAAGCTGTTTTTTAAATTAGTTTGTGCGTGTTCTCAGACGTTTGTATCTCCTGCTCGATGGAAGAAGTTGGAAGAGTGAGTAAGTCAGGTGGAAGGGGTCTTTAATTATGCTGCCAACTTTCCCAAGGTATCGGGAGGTGTAGATAGAGTCAATGGATGATGGTGGTCTTCTTGAAGCAGGTGGGGACCTCGGGACAGAGGAGAGAGAGGAAGGCACGCCCCCACATTCCGATGATCAATTCAGGCATTAGAAAATATATTTCAGCAGGGAAGGCACTGCCGCTGGACTAGTAATCGTGCGATCCAGGGCAATTCTCTGGGGATCCGGGTTCGAAATCCACCATTGCTGATTGACTTTGAATTCAATATAAATCTGGAATTAAAAGTCTAATGATAACCATGAAACTATTGTCGATTGTCGTAAAAACCCACCTGGACCGGCGCAACGCAAAGGGCCCCGGGGCCGCCCCAATTCTCCGGGCCGGACGGGCCGAAGTCCCGCCGACTTGACCACGGGTCATGCCGGCATCAATCAAACCACCTATTTAACAGCGTTAACCAGTCGTGGTGGTTGACGCCGGCCAGCGCGGAGGTAGGGGTCGGCGTGGGGCGGCTGCCGGAGAAGTGACGGCACGGCCGGGGGTTCGCTGGAGCCATTAGAGTGTGCGTGGCGGGGGGGGGGTGGGTGGGGGAGCTGGGGGGGAAAGGGGCTGGAGGGAGGGGGGAGGGGCTGGGGGAGCGGGGGGGCTGGTGAGGGGGGGGCTGGGGAGGAGAGAGGGCATTTGGGGAGGGTGTGTGATGGAGAAGGTGCGTGCCGGGGAGGAGAAGGGGGGGGGGTTTGGGTAGGAGAAGGGGGGTGCAGCGGAGGAGAGGGGGGGTGGGGGAGGGTGCATGCCAGGGAGGGGGGGGGGGTTAGGGAGGGTGCGTGCCAGGGAGGGGGGGGTTGGGGAGGGTGCGTGCCGGGGAGGGGGGGCGGAGTAGGGAGGGTGCGTGCCAGGGAGGGGGGGGGGGGTTAGGGACGGTGCGTGCCAGGGAGGGGGGGGGTTGGGGAGGGAGGGTGCATGGCGGGGGGGGGGGGGGATTAGGGAGGCTGCGTGCCGGGGAGGGGGAGGGGGAGGGGGGTTGGGGAGGGTGCGTGCCGGGGAGGAGATGGGGGGGGCCGGGGAAGGCAAGTGATGGAGAGGGTCCGTACCGGGGAGGAGAGGGGGGAGTTGGGGAGGGTGCATGCCGGGGAGGAATGGGGAGGTTTGGGGACTGTGCGTGCCAGGGAGGTGGGGGGGGGGGGGTGTCCGCCTGGCCATGTGCCAGTTGGCATCTGGCTGAAGGGGGGGGTGTATGGCCAATGATGACATGTTGTCTATCCCCTCCACCCCACACCTCCACTCCCCAGCCCCTGCAGGCTGTTATGTTTTGTCTTCACCCAGCGATGTTGACCACTGTGACGGGAGCCGCACTTCTACATGTTGCCCTGGGGGAGCTGGACAGGAACATGCCAAGGAGGCGGCGGAGGCTGCCGCAGAGGAGCGTGCCGCAGGGAGGCAGGTGGCAGCCGCCCAGGCTGGAGGGCCGCCCGCACGACAGGACGAGGAAGAGGAGGAGGAGGAGGAGGTGGGGGTGGTGCCATGGCGACGGAGACTCCCGATGAGGCCCCGTGTGTACCGGCCCTGCTCGTCGTACCAGGATCTCACGGGCATGCAGGAGGGGACTCCGGATGAGCCGGGAAACCGTCGCCCATATATGCCACCTGATGGCACACCTGGCACCGTGTGGCACTGGGGGAGGACACCCTCTCCCCGTGGCCGAAAAGGTTATGGTGACCCTGAACATTTACGCCACAGGGTCATTCCAGGAGCCGAGTGGGGACCTGTCCGGCACCTCGCAGGCATCGGTGCACCAGTGCATCTGTGCAGTGACGGACCGCTACATCCAGTTCCCTGTGGAACGGGCCAACCAGGATGCCCGGGCAGCGGGCTTCGCTGTCGTGGCCAGGATGCCCATGGTCCAGGGGGCGATCGCTGGGATGCACGTCGCCATGCGGCCACCTGCGGATAACAGGGCCGTGTTCTTGAATAGGAAGGGGACCTAATCCATAAACGTGCAGGTGGTCTGTGACCACCGCATGAGGATCCTGCACGTCTGCGCCCGGTACCCGGGCAGTGTACATGACTCATCTGTATTGGCGCAATCTTTCATCCCCAGCATGTTAGAGGGATTTTGTCGCACCCCACCCCCCCACCCCCCGGCTGAGGGGCTGGTTGCTGGGCGACAGGGGTTACCTGTTGCGGTCGTGGCTGATGACACCTAGACGGAGGCCACAGACTGACACGGAGAACCACTACAATGATGCCCATGCAGCGACCAGTGGTGTGATAGAGAGGTGCTTTGGGCTGCTGAAGATGCGCTTCAGATGCCTGGACTGCTCTGGAGGGACCCTCCAGTACCCATCAGATATGGTCGGCCACATCGTTGTGGCCTGCTGCACCCTGCACAACATAGCCCAGCAGAGGGGCGATGTGCTGCAGGCAGAGGAGGGGGAAGGGGCGGAGCAGCAAGATGAGGCGCTGACCTCTCCAGATGAGGAAAATGGGGGAAATGGTCTGGACAGACGGGCTGGACATGGACGGGAGCCTGCCCACTGTTACCGGCTGGGCCAGCGGGCATGAGACAGGCTGATAGCCACCCGGTTCACGGGCTAGGGGGGGGCGTGGGAATCACCGGGTATGTGCACAGACTGCACACTACGGCACCAGCCTACCACCCTCACCCCATCCACCCAACACCAACCACCCTCACCCCACCCGCATGCACACCGCCCCTCCATTGCACATCCACCTGCGGCATTGGGCTCACACGGTCGCCGGTGGGGAAGCGTGTCTATCGGAGGCCATGAAGGATGATGACAACCCGCTCTGCGATGAGCTCTGGGCTCTACATCATTGGACAATGTCTGACCCATGGCCACAGTACCAACCTTCACCCGGACCGTCCCTGCATGCGGCGGTGACACTGCAGCGCACGGTCCCGTCGTCTGCCCAGGGGATGGCGAGGGGGACCCGGGCTGGAGGGGGAGGCACACTCGCCTGAGGCCGACGTTCTATCATCCCTCACATATGTTGTGTTATGCCCTTTGGCTTCTCATGCATGCGCAAAACACTGTTTCGCCGGTTCGTGTCTTCTCGGGAACTGCGCATGTGCGGCTTCTTGCGCAAGATGGCTGCCAATCAAAATTGCTGTTTGCTTCGGTTGCAAGCCCACCTTTGCCTCGTGTTGAGTATAGGCGTCAGTTTTACCGATTTCTGTTGTGTTCACCTCGCAGTAGTTTTCAAACTTGTCCAGGACTGCCTGGAAGTCTCTCTTGTCCGGCCCTTTGGAGTACTTGAAGGAGTTAAAGGTTTCTGTTGCACTTTCACCCGCAATGGTGAGTTGAAGATCTATCTTCTCAGCATTGGCCACGCCATCTAGGTCGGATGCTACCATGTAAATCTCAAATCTCTGCTTGAATGCACGACAGTTTGCACTGAGATTGCCGTGGTACCTGAGCTGCTAAGGAACTGGAATCCCGATCATCTTAGCTGGGTGCTGCTGCTGGTAGTCACGGATCTTGCTGTGTTGAACTATATAGATTCAACAGGCACTACTGGTACCATGTTGTGTTATGTACTCTGGGATAACACAGGCTGCAACTCGATGCAGCTTTGACCAAAAGATACTCCAGACTTTGAAGTAAGTTTAATGTGATTTATTGAACCATTAGCACAGTTCTCTATGAGATATGGGGGAGGGGGGATATGGGGGAATGGGGATAGGGGGGATATGGGGGGATATGGGGGTAGGGGGGATATGGGGGTAGGGGAGATATGGGGGAAGGGGGATATGGGGGAAGGGAGGATATGGGGAGGGGGGAAAGTGGGGCAGGCAGTGGGGGGTCTCACTTGGTGCTGCGCGGTGGGCGGCCATTTTGCCGGGTCTCCGGGGGAGGGTGGGCCGTCTTTTGTGCAGTGACGGCACGTGCGTCAGTGACGGGTGATGCCGTCGCGAATGGTGTCGCGCCGCTACTAGCCTATTCCCATAGGGGCTGGTTTAGCACAGGGCTAAATTGCTGGCTTTGAAAGCAGACCAAGGCAGGCCAGCAGCATGGTTCAATTCCCGTACCAGCCTCCCCGAACAGGCGCCGGAATGTGGCTAATAGGGGCTTTTCACAGTAACTTCATTTGAAGCCTACTTGTGACAATAAGCGATTTTCATTTCATTTTTTCATTTCCCGGCCGGAGGATGCGCGATGTTTCGGGGGGCCCGACGCCGGAGTGATTTGCGCCATTTTTGGCTCCGGGCTCAGGCCATCGCGCCGATTCACGGTCTCCACAAAACTACTGGATGCATGGATGGGAGATTTTGGTCATGTTGTCAGCACATATCTGAAAGGATTTTATCAAATAGAAATGTAAAGCCACTGAGACATTTACTGCCGGAACTGGTCACATAAGACCATAAGACATAGGAGCGGAATTAGGCCAGTCGGCCCATCGAGTCTCCTCTGCCATTCAATCATCGCGGATACTTTTCTCACCCCCCATTTTCCTGCCTTTTTCCCATAATCCCTGATGCCCTTACTAATCAACAACCTATCTATCTTTGTCTTAAACACATAGAGAGTTCCACAGATTCATCACCCTCTGGCTGAAGAAATTCGTCCTTATCTCTGTTTTAAAGGATCGTCCCTTTAGTCTGAGATTGTGCCCTCAGGTTCTATTTTTTCCTACTAGTGCAAGCATCCTCTCCACTTCCACTCTATCGAGGCCTCGCAGTATCCTGTAAGTTTCAATAAGATCCCGCCTCATCCTTCTAAACTCCATCGAGTACAGACCCAGAGTCCTCAGCTGTTCCTCATATGACAAGTCTTCATTCTAGGGATCATTCTTGTGAACCTCTTCTGGACATTTTCCCAGGCCAGCACTTCCTTCCTTAGGTATGGGACCTAAAACTGCTCACAATACTCGTGAGACTCACGTTGTATTGATGGAAGTGGAACAGCTCTGTAACTACCTCCTTGAAGAACCGGAATAACCTGAGGCAATACTTCTGGCTCAGCTGGAGGAATGAGAAGAGCTCTTGGAAAAACTGTGGTGGTAGGGCCTCCTGTGGAGAGTCCTCCTCCTCTATCTATGCAAAGCATCCTCTCTTTGTAACCTCTGCTCCATTTGTTAGTTATGCTGCAGATCCAGAACTGCTGCCCCACTACCTCTTGCAGACCTTGTGATAACAGATGATCTCATCCAATGATCTCCATTAAGAAAGCAAAGGTAGTTTTAAGAGGTAAATTAACATGAGAAATAGAGTATAGTTTTTAGTGTGTTTAATTTAATGTTTCTGTGCTGAGAAGCGTAAAACTTATCATTAGATTCATGCTCGATAAAAGTGTTTTTGTATGTGTGGGAGTTGTTTAAGTTTGAACTATGTTTCTGTTGTGCTTGGAGAGGGCTGTGAAATGAAAAATGAAAATGAAATGAAAGTCGCTTATTGTCACAAGTAGGCTTCAAATGAAGTTACTGTGAAAAGCCCCTAGTCACCACATTCCGGCGCCTGTTCAGGGAGGCTGGTACGGGAATTGAACCGTGCTGCTGGCCTGCCTGGTGTGAAGAAGAAATAAAAGAAATAAGCACGTGGGTGTTGCTTAACAACTGGAGGCCCTTTTAAGTGAAATATGTTTTAAGTCTTAGTTTTATCTGAATATATTGCAGTTGGAGACAGGACACTGGGAAGTGAACCTCTCTCAACTCTGTCAGGAAAAGCTGGACAGGGTAAGATGCAAAGTGCAAAAGTCCTGAGGTATAAGGTACAGTCCAGATAACCAGGGAATTGGGACAGAAAGACTGTGTCAGATGACTGGAGCTAAGAGAACAGAGACCAAGGTATTGTTTGGAAGGAAGAATTCAAGAAAGAGTAAACAAAGCATTCTGAGTTAAATTGACAATTGCAGTAACTAGATTTAAAGTGGGACAATAGCCTTCAGAGGTAGATGAAATATTTGATGCCATTGAAATGAAATGAAAATCGCTTATTGTCACAAGTAGGCTTCAATGAAGTTACTGTGAAAAGCCCCTAGTCGCCACATTCCGGCGCCTGTTCGGGGAGGCTGTTACGGGAATTGAACCGTGCTGCTGGCCTGCCTTGATCTGCTTTCAAAGCCAGTGATTTAGCCCTGTGCTAAACAGCTCCTACAATTTTAATACAATCAGAAAATTGAGAGTTAAAGCAACTACAAACAGTTTGCACAGCAATCAAGACAAAAAGATCATGGAATCATAATATCTCGACAATGCAGAAGGAGGCCATTCGGACCATCGAGTCTGCACCACCCCTTTTAAGAGACCCTGCCTTGGCCCAATTCTCTGCCCTATCCCTGTAACCCAACCCAACCTTTGGACATTTAGGGGCAATTTAGCATGACCAATCCACCTGACTTGCGCATCTTTGGACCGTGAGATGAACCCAGAGCTCTCGGAGGAAATCCACGCAGACATGGGGAGAACATGCAGACTCCGCACAGTCACTCCAGGTTGGAATGGAATCCAGGTCCCTTATGCTGTGAGGCAGCAGTGCTAACCATTGTGCCATCATGCCTCCTAAATCCTAAAGGGGTTGGTGTAAATCCTGGACTAGATTCTCTGTTAAAAGTGAAGCAGAAACTTTGTTTTAAAGTGTCATTTGGAAAATCTGGACTGGATTTCAAAATGCAACAATGGGAAGCATTATTGTGAAGCAAGATTTTAAAGCGTGTTTCTTTGTGGAGTAGAATCTGGAAACTCGTACATGACAATCACCTGGCAGGATTCTGAGAAAAAAGTCACAGAGGTTCAGAGTGGAGAATGCATTTGACCACAACCATCTTGTGTGTTTAAAGGAACATTTTGTTGCTGACACCATTGTGTCTTAAAACATACCTTGCAATCCATGTTAATCTTAAAATCTATGTATATTTATTAAGCTAAAGGGGGTGCAAAGGTCTATTGAATTATAATCCAAGCTTTTCATGTTTAAGCAATGTATTTTTCCTTGTTGTTAAAACTAATCACCGGTCCTGTGACTCTCTTCTTCCATGTTTTATAAATAAAAAAGCCTTTAGAGCCAGGGTTTCATTTGGGATCTTCCCATCCAGTTTTAAAATCAATTGAGATTGTAAGATCTCTCGGAATGGATATGCAAGCTCACTAACAGACCTCCAAAAATATGCCACAATAATTCCACAAACTTCTCCACAGCACAAGCAAGTCAAATGCACCTCACCTGCAACTTTGGCGTCGGTCACTTTACATTCATGAGTGGCGAGGGACTACGTGTCCAGCTGAATGCAATTCAGCCAAGAGTGATTAGCAAAAGTATGCAATGGCCCTGTCCAGATTAAGCTACAAAGATAAAATCAACCTCTCCAGTTTGGGGCGCCATGCGGGACCACGGGCTGAATTCTCCGCCGTTGGGATGCTCCATTTTGCCAGTAGCCTGAGGGTTTCCCGACAGCTTGAGGCTGCCCCATAATGGGTAACTCCATTGACCAGCCAGCAAAATAGAAAATCCCGACATCGCACTGATGTACTTGAGCGAGAATTAAAGTTAATACCCTAATCATGTGACAATGTGTTATTTCCATGTGCCTGAAGAAATTGAGAAAATAAAATGTATTCACAATGCGAGTTCTGCATTGAACTATTGCTTATAACGATAGCATATTTCAATGTAAACTAAGTGTAATGAAATCCTAACCACATTAGACCATATTGATAATATGCATGGTTTTCATGAACATCCTACTGCTTACACCATTGTGGTAATACTGGTCATTCATTGCCATAAGAGAGAGAGCATTTCCATTTGTATTCTTATTAATCATGCACTGAGACCAATAGTGCAAAATCAAAAAACTGTAACACATTATTATAATATTAATAAACATTTTCCACATGCATTTCCTGGCTCCAGTAGTAATATAGTTTGACAGAAGCAAACCTTTCATTGAATCTTTCGATGTGTCAAGCGTTGCAGTCAAAGTGGTTCCTTGGAATGCATGTTTTACAGAAAAATATGAATAAATAACACACAATCAATACATTCTGCAGCATCTATCCTAATGCCAATGCTTTGACACTTGCTTCGGGTGAACTTAAATAGCACTGAACAAACTTATGGCAGATCATTTATGTTTACTATGGGGATAGACAACCTGTTTACCATGGCATTTCTAAATGCATGCTCACTTCTGGATTGGATTCACATCTTATCCCTTCCAATAAATTCCTGATGTTGGGATGCGACAAGATTACATATTACAACGACTCGGAGCCTCGACCCTGAGCTGTGCTGAGGAATCTGCAGTTTGGGTTGGAACTCTGGCATTGGAGGTTTCATTTTCAAGGTCACCGTGCAATGGGGAGTCCAATCATTGCCTGATGTTTGTACACTAGCTTCAACTTCACCATCAGTCTGGTACACGTAAATGGAACCCTGGTGCTTGAACATCAAATCATGCAGGGGAGAGAAAGCAGTAGAAACCTTTTTTTTAAAGCAATGGGGACAATGTGTAGAGCATACAGGTAGATTCAATTTCAGGTTTCTTTTTTCTCAAAAAGCCCTTGCAGACAGATCAAAATAATGCTTCTGAAAATGAATGAGCAAGTCTGAATACCTATTTCCGAGTGTTAGATTGTATAGAAGAGAGAAATAGCAAAACACAATAACAACTCCCACACATTCATTTTACTTAATAATTCAGCTTCAGAATTCTGAAAATAATAGAGCTAGAATTCTGTTTACAGGTTTTTTGCCTCTCTGAGTGCTATGCTTTGCTTTGTAAGTAGCAGGTAACTGGGAGGTCCCTCATCACAGTCTGGGTGCACAGACACCTTGACAGCTGTGGACAAATAGGGCAATACAATGGTAATTGAAGTAGTTGATAAAAGGACATGAAATTAACAGCAATATTTCATGTTGGTCTCTTCGGCAGATTGTAGAAAGATTGCTGCAGGGAAAACTGAAAGAAAAATTGAAGCAGGAATTCTGGTAGCAACCTAGAAAGAGATAGGTTGGGAGGATAAGTAGGTTATAAATTATGTGATGTATATTTTTACATGATACGGTCTATTGGGGCTGTTACTCTTAGCTATTTATACGGATTGTAAAATGAACAATTATTGGACAGACGATAAAACAGAACCATTAACCTCTGACAAGGTAAATTTCCAGTATCTTTTTTGTCAAGCTATTTTTAGGTTTACACTCGAAACATTATGAAAACAGCACAAGTGGTGGAACCACCTACCACTCAAGCATATGGTCACAGTTTGAATTCTAAAGCTGCCTGTCACTCAAGCAAGACTGCAACCATTGTGAGAGAATGTTGTCACTTTCAGTGTTGTGCGGGGAAGGTGGCGGGGGTGGGGGGGGGGGGGGGGGGCAGTGTTTGGGTGGGGAGGGGGATTTGGAGGGAGAGGTAACAATGGAATCACCTACTGTGCAATTATGAAGCAACTCTGATAGAGACCAGTGGAAACCATCTGTCTGGTAGTCACTGGTTTCAGCACAGGGATAATGGGAGTAAGGCTGCAGATGTGTCCTTTGCTCCATTGATTTTATTTAGTGAAATGGTCGATGCGACGATTCTCCATTGCAAATCCACATAATGCAGCTAAAGCCGTATGGAAGCAAATGCTTGTGGTTATGCATTTATTTCTCGCTATCAGTTTTGAGCTGAGATTCATTCAATTTCAGCTGTCTACCTATAACTGTTGGTCCCAGAGAAAGGTTAGCATTTCCAGAGCTGGTTTTGAACATATGAAAATAATAGATGTTTTATTTGAAAAAGAATAAAGAAATATACAGAGGGGCAATTACCTCAGTGAGTGACAATGCTGTTGCACCTTTAAAAAAGAAGTACAGTGGGCTGTAAACAGAGTTAGGTGCAGGTCTATAGGCCTACTTGCTTGCATACCCCGTGGAATCGGCAGTGCTACACAAGGACTGTAATTGGTTGAACTGCTGGGAAAGTATGTGTCGTGTTATTCACCCTGGGGTAACACGGACTGCAACACGATGCAGTTAAATGAGCAAGCACACACAAACGTAGGCATTGGTTCAATAAGATTTATTGAACTTCAGTAACAAAGCACACAGCTGCCTGTGGGTTGACTCTCTACTCTCTAAGTAAACTAACATTAACTATCTAGACCAGGATAGCTCTGATCCACGTGTAGAAGGTGTTGAATGATTTGTACACCCTGACTGTCACTACAGTTATCACCAGTGGAAAGAGGCAGAGTGCTGATGCCTCATGTGTTTTATAGTTGGAAGCCCCCCTCTGATGTTCTGTCTGGTGACTGGTCGTGTTCTGTTCTGTATGTTGATTGGCTCACCTGGGTGTCTGTCACTGCCATCATCACCTCATGATGTGCATGGGTGCATATTATGACATCCCCCATTTTTTAAAAAAAATTGTCGGCTGCTTAGACCATATATGACATATTTACAAAAGTAACTATATACAGCAATTGGTGAGTGAATGGATATGTACATGTAAGGTGTCTAGCGTGCAGAAACATAACAGTATATTTACAAAGGAACTATTTATATGTCCAGTCGTTGGGGCTGTCGTTGGATTCTTGTGGACCGCCTGAGAGGTGGAGGCAGGGATGATGGTGCCTTGACAGGTTGGCATGCAGCCAGATTGGTGGCCTCGTGGAGCGAGGCGTCCGGATAAGGTAGAACGACATCTGGGAACGTGAGATCCGGTGGGGGCAGTCAAATTTGCGTAGTGCCCTTCTGTTGCGCCTGACAATAGATCCATCAGCCATGCGAACCACAAACGACCTGGGAGCAGCCTGTTGAACAACAACAGTTGGAGCTGACCAGCCACCACCAGGCAACTTGATGCGGACAGCGTCCTTCGGAGAGAGCACGGGCAGATCAGTAGCATGAGCATCATATGTCAGCTTTTGCCGGGTTCTGAACTGCTGCATCTTTTGCAGCACTGGAAGGTGATCCAGGTCAGGTACATGAATGGCCGGAACAGTCGTCTGCAAGTTACGATTCATAACGAGCTGTGCCGGAGACATACCTTTGGACAGAGAGGTTGCCCTGTATGCCAGAAGAGCGAGATTAAAGTCCAAAGCTGAGACCGCAGCCTTACAGAGCATTTGCTTCACGACGTGGACCCCTTTCTCGACCTTCCCATTAGATTGTGGGTAACGTGGGCTTGAGGTGATGTGCTGGAAGTGGTATTGCTTTGCAAAGTTGGACCATTCTTCATTATAGAAACAGGGACCGTTGTTGCTCATAACTGTGAGCGGGATTCCATGCCTGGCAAATGCCTCCTTGCAGGCCTTTATGACAGTCCTGGATGTTAGGTCAGACAGTTTCACTACCTCGGGGAAACTGGAGAAGTAATCAGTTATCAGGACGTAGTCACACCCGTTGCCGTGAAAAAGGTCAACTCCAACATTAGACCACGGAGAGGTCACAATCTCGTGCTGCTGGAGCGTTTCTTTAGGCTGAGCAGGCTGGAAGTGCTGGCAAGTCGCGCAATCGAGGACCATGTTTGATATATCCTCATTGATGCCAGGCCAATAGACAGCCAGCCGCCTACACTTCTCAATACCGAGGTGTCCCTCGTGTATCTGCGTGAGCACCAAGCTCTGGGGGCTGCGCGGAATGACGATGCGATCCAGTTTCAGGAGGATCCCCTCGACAACAGTTAGGTCATCCTTTACATTATAGCATTCGTGAGATGATGTATGACCCGCTGCAGAAGAGGGTCCTTGGCGGTCTCTTCTCGAATGATGATGAGTCGTTCGTCGGATGTCGGGAGGGTGCTGGCCCACAGTTGCAGCTGTGCCTCAGTGTCGTGTATGAAGTCTATCTGCTCACATGGCGAGGTGATGGCACGCGACAGGGCATCCACGATGATTAGCTCCTTTCCAGGTGTGTAAACCAGTTCAAAATCATACCTGCGGAGTCGAAGGAGAATGCGCTGGAGCCTGGGTGTCATATCATTTAAGTCCTTGTGTATAATGTGCACTAGGGGTCTGTGGTCCATCTCTACTGTAAAGGTCGGGAGACCATAGACATAATCGTGGAATTCCACGATGCCAGTGAGAAGGCTCAGGCATTCTTTCTCTATTTGAGCATATCGTTGCTCAGTGGGGGTCATGGCCCTTGACGTGTAGGTCACTGGAGCCCACGACGAGGTGTCGTCCTTCTGGAGGAGCACCGCACTAATGCCGTCCTGGCTGGCGTCTGTGGAGATTTTAGTTTCCCTCGCTGTGTCAAAAAAGGCTAGTACAGGAGCGGTGGTTAGCTTCGCTTTCAACTCAAGCCACTCTGCTTGATGTGCGGGTAGCCACTGGAAAGTGGTGGACTTCTTCACCAGGTGCCTGAGGGCCGTGGTGTATGACGCGAGGTTGGGAATTAACTTCCCCACAAAATTTACCATCCCCAGGAAGCAGAGGACTGCCTTCTTGTCCTCTGGGGTCTTCATTGTGTTGATGGCCTTGACTTTGTCCGAGTCTGGTTGCACGCCCTGCTGGGAGATCTGTTCACCCAGAAACTTAATTGACAACATGCCAAAGGAGCAATTGGTTTCATGTAATTTCAGGCCATTGGCATCTATGCGCCTGAAGACTTGTTGCAGACGGGAAATATGTTCCTCCGGGGTCGTAGACCACATGATGATGTTGTCAACATAAACCCGCACACCGTCAATGCCCTCTCGCATTTGCTCCATTATTCGATGAACGATTTCGGAGGCCGAAACAACACCAAACGGCATGCGGTTGTAACAATACCTTCCGAGGGGTGTATTAAACGTGCAGAGCTTCCTGCTGGACTCGACCAGTTGTATCTGCCAGAAGCCACGCGATGCATCCAGCTTTGTAAAAAAATTGGCTTGTGCCATCTCACTCAGCAGCTCCTCCCGCTTCGGGATTGGGTAGTGTTCCCTCATTATGTTGTGGTTCAGATCCTTGGGATCAATACAAATGCGCAGTTCTCCAGAGGGCTTCTTGACACAGACCATCGAGCTGACCCAGTCAGTTGGTTCCGTCACCTTGGATATTATTCCCTGATCTTGGAGGTCCTGCAGCTGAGCCTTTAGACGGTCTTTTAGGGGCGCCGGCACCCGGCGTGGCGCATGGATGACAGGCGTGGCATCAGGCCGGAGCAGAATTTTATAGCGGTAGGGCAGCGTACCCATCCCACTGAACACATCCGGGTATTGCAATAGTAGCTCCTCAGTGTTGGCCTGAAGAGAGCTGTTGGCAGAGGACATGGCATGTACACGCTGGACGAGATGGAGTAGCTTGCATGCATGGGCACCAAGCAGAGAAGCCTTGCCAGGCTTGACGATCTCAAACCGCAAAGTGGCCTTGATGGCCTTGTTGGATACATGCAGGTGACAGGACCCTAACGCAGTGATGGCATTTCCATTGTAGTCGAGCAACTGGCAGGCCGGCGGAAGAATTGTTGGCTGCCTTTGGACATGAGCAATATCTGCTTGGGATATTAGATTGGCTGAAGCACCGGTGTCCAGTTTGAACCGGATGCTACAATCGTTGACTTGTACTGTGGCACGCCACTCATCTGCATAATCCACATTGAGGATGGGTGTGTGTGTTGCTGAATGCGAGAAGGCCTTGTCATGCATGCTGATGATGCCCACGCGATATGGGGACTCCGGGCAGTCGTCCCCTGGATCCGTGACGGGATCAGGTTCCAAATCCAGCAGCCCTTGCTGCACACTTCGAACGCGTCTGCGTTGGAAATGGGATCACTGGCCCCTATCGGAGGTGCAGACCTGCACAAAGCCACATAATGGCCAAGCTTCTTGCAGTTGAGACATCGCCTGCCTCTTGCAGGGCATTGCCGCTTTAAATGGGCGATGCCACAGTTGGGGCACGTCATCACATCGATGTTGTGACGCTCGGTGTGTCGTCGCACATGCGCAGTGCGGTCAGCCGCCGCTCGACCCTGCACAGTGTAGTCTTCGGCCGCTTCGTTCTCCCGACCCTGGTGCGCATGTGTGGGACTCCTGGAAAAGCGTGCAAAATGGCCGCCTTCATCACTGCTTAGGTGCCGCATTCGGGCGATGGCCTGTACACGCTCAGCCTTGTGGGAGGCAAGTTGGTCCTGCTCTGCCGACTTAAGGCGGGAATAGCGACTTTTCGCCTGTTCGTGGACTTTGCATGTCTCGATGGCCACTGGCAGGGTCATATTTTTTATTTTTAGGTGCTGCTCCCGCAGGGCGTCGGAGTGGACGCCAAACATGATCTGATCCCTGATGAGAGAGTTAGCGGTGTCACTGTAGTTGCAGGATTGCGCTAGAATGCGCAGATGAGTGAGAAAAGACTGGAAAGGCTCATCCTTACCCTGAAGGCGCTGCTGGAAGACATAACGCTCAAGCTTTTGTTCGTCTCGACCTCACAGTGACTGTGACATTTGGCTAAGACGGTCTGGAATTGGTCTTGTCCTCACCGTCGGCCAAAGTGAGCGAATTGAAGATTTGGATGGCCTGGTCCCCCGCAGTCGACAGTAGCGCAGCACGATTTTTCAGGCATCGGACACACTTCCGAGGCCCGAGGCGTCAAGGCATAGACTGAATTGAAGACCCGCCAGTTCCCCGAGATCCGGAGCTGTGGAGGCGCCTGTGATTTTTCCATGCCGCCGGAAGGCAGTTGCTGGTCGTCAGTGAATTTTCGAAGGTACATTACTTAGAAGCAGTAGCCACTCCTGGTATCATGTTGTGTTATTCACCCTGGGGTAACACGGACTGCAACACGATGCAGTTAAATGATCAAGCATACACCAAACGTAAGCGTTGGTTCAGTAAGATTTATTGAACTTCAGTAACGAAGCACACAGCTGCCTGTGGGTTGTCTCTCTACTACTCTAAGTAAACTAACATTAACTATCTAGACCAGGCTAGCTCTGATCCACGTGTAGAAGGTATTGAATGATTTGTGCATCCTGACTGTCGCTACAGTTATCACCAGTGGAAAGAGGCAGAGTGCTGATGCCTCATGTGTTTTATAGTTGGAAGCCCCCCTCTGATGTTCTGTCTGGTGATTGGTCATGTTCTGTTCTGTATGTTGATTGGCTCACCTGGGTGTCTGTCACTGCCTGCTTTTACCTCATGTTGTGCATGGCTGTATATTATGACAGTATGCAGTCTTTAAAATTGTCTCAACCTGCAGACAGGGAACAGCCAGGGAAGATTCATAAAAAGCAATGTTTGGCTCTCTCAGTTTATTCACATCTGACTTCACATTCATTTACTTCACCGTATGCCTTAACAATATTTTGATCATACATTTCAAGGAGTGTGTTAATAATAGTAGCACGAACAAGAAGGAGGCTTGAGTGTATTCCCAAATGCTTGAGAGGCAGCACTGGAAAGGAAAGGCCAGCAACAAATCAGGAAGCAAGTATATTTTGCAATCTCACCAAAAGTAGCAGCTCTGAATTTTTTAACCCTCTGCTGCAGTATAGCAACATAAACCATAGCAACATAAAACCGCAATAAACACAACATACAATCTTGACATTCTTCTGTTTCCTTACAGGTCAACTGCACCTGGTTGGAAAAAACAGACTTGCTATATCTTAATTCCCAGCTTGTGCCAGGACCCACCTGCTACCAGCCTTGATTTGACCTCACTGACACTCAACATGTTTCATCCTCCTTGCTGACACTCAGACAAGAGGAAAAATCTCACCAGGTATCTCTGCAACGACCCTCGCTGAGCTCAGATGCATCCAGCTACCTTGAACGGTCACTGACATTTCCAAACTAACTTTTGTTGACTGGAGTTGCAAGTTCAAGCACCCTGACTGATATTCCTCCACATTCCTCAGCACTGGTGTTCTGTGAGAACTTGGTTTAACACAGCAGTCCAATTTTTAACATTCCACTTGCTGGATGTACGTCCAGTAGGTCTGAAAAAGAGGTTATGAATCTAGTGTGGTTGAACATTAAGTGTTTATTGATGACACATAACTATGTACATATATACAGGCACAGCCATAGCTATGAGCTAATTCCATACCTGCTTCTACACAGGTCTCTGTCCAGTCTAAAACTTACTCTAGTCTTGGATGATGCATCTCCTTATATCACATGTTCCCCAGTCTCACATTAACCCTCGTCATGACAGATAACCTTAAACAACAACACTAATGACGATGGTATCGTAGTGAGAAATTCAGCAGTATGGCGATAAGACCAGATATTGTATGACTAGATGCACTGCACTGCCTTGTTGCCTGTTATATTTAATGTAAAATGTACCACTTGTAATGTATAATGCACAGCAAGTTTGACCCAATTTCCCTTACCTGTAGCACTGTCCCATATTCTGTCCATGGGTATTGACTAAAGTACAATTCCATGCTAATTCATATTAAAAAAAGGGAATGGAATGCTTTGAGATGGCAGGGTAGTCCAACAGTTATAAAGTATACAAAGTAATTTTTTCTCGTAATTTTTCAAGTGTCCAAATTAGCAGGTTTGAAGCAGGATCCATGGCTACTGATCCATGCCTCATTAATTTAGAGGAGCATCATATTCAAAACATTTATATTGGGACAATAGTAATGTTTAGAATGTGATGCACCTTCATAGGGTAGGCTCAATTCTAATTCCTCCCATTTGGTGGTCTACTTTCACTGTTTGGGTCCAGTTAAATCAGCCATCCAAATTTTTTGCACTCCACTGAGCTGGCCCATTACTTGCCACAGCTGTAGAGAGCTTAAACACTTGAATCCAGCATTGGAACAGGTTACAAGTCTGGGAAAGCAGCTACATTGGAGCAAATTTCATGTGAACTGTGTGGTGCTTTAACTTCTTCACAGCCCTCAGCACATTTAGGGATGGTCTGCTGAGAATGACATGAATTAAAAATATACCTCACAAAGTCACAAACAATTTTGATGTTCAGTTCATAGTGGCTCTGATAGGCTGACTTTTTAACTCAATGAGGGTTAGTTAGCTTATTTGGTTAGAAGTTGAGAATATAGTGAAGAATAGTTCCACCAATGTGAGTTCAATCCCCATGCTGTGGTGATATGCCTGTACACAATTCTGTATATAGTTAGCAATGTGACCTCCAACCAGCCGGTGGCGTTAGAGATCAATCACGTGACTTAAGACACCCATCAGTTGGTAATAAGACGTACAAGAAGACAGTCGCATTCCAGAAGTGTGGGAGTAGCTCCAGGAGAATTCACTGAATTCATTTCGTAGCCATCGTCTGTACAATAGTTCCTTAGTTATCTTTTCCGCATGCTTGTTAATAAATCATCTTTATAGTCAAACAACTGTCTGTTCAGTGTACATCATAACAATGGTTAGATCACAAAACACAACACATGCCAGCTGTCATAGTTCATGGAAGGCTACCTCCTTCCCTTGCCCTGTGCCTACTATGCAGTGATGCCTCTCAAGCTCCACGATCACATGCCTCTCTCTAACAGAAAGACATGCCTATTGTCCCTTGTGGACTGCGGCTAATTGCCGTACCCTACCTTTTAACTCACTATTTGTTGAGCTGCTGTTGCTTACTGAAAGAAACATGCCGATGAAAGGAAACTTGATTCCTCTCAGTCCTTTCTATAATTGAAAAGACAACAGAAAGGGAGTTCAGCAAGAAGAAAGGAGTGCAAAATCTGCACAGCAGCCAAGAGTCTGAGATCCGAACAAGATCAAAGTAATGTCAGTGGCAGGGAATACTGAGTGAGACTGGTTATTAGAAAATTGTATCAATGATTGGTTCATACGGAAAGAAAGAAATTGCATTCATACAGTGGTTCCAGGACCCCCTTAAAGAGCTTCACAATCAATTGATGATTTTTGAAGTCGAGTAACTGTTGTTAGGCAAATGTTACTTTTACATTTGACCTCACATAATATAAGAGGAAAACTTGGCTAACATGCCAGCTTAGTCCCAAGATTGAAATATTGCATTGTATCCTTTCAGTGGATTATATAATACACCATTTAAACAAGTTATTTCATAATGACATGAGTATAATTATCAACTATGTTTTGTATCTTTTAAAACCTTCATTAACATTTTTAATTAAGATCCCAAAAGCATAGGCTTAGACTGATATTTTTTCCTGGATCTGTGGCTTTGTGAATTGAGTTTAGATTATCCAATATAAGCCTCGACTGCATATTTAAATTCCAGAATGCATCTGTACTGTAAGGTCAACTCTATTGTCCGGATCTTTTAGTTTCTTGCAATTTCTGCCCAATGGCCTTTCACCAAATAAATTTGAAAAGCAAAATCCAAGAGGGCAAATTTCAAAATCTTTACGATAGCAAAATCAATATTGTGTGTAATGACTGGGAGGAGAACTTGGTTTGCATAACAATGCTATGAAGGCTTACATCAATCCCTCAGCGCGGGGAACTGAAGTGTGCAGCTCATGTGACGAGATTCCGTGATATCATTGAGAAACACCCCACAGACTGTGCAGACAGTGCAACTGTCAAGTTAAATAGCGACTTTAAAAGGAAAGAGTGGGGAGAATAATATGAGTGAGAGGATGATAGGAAAGGGACTGGTTAATGGGAAGGTGAATGGATAGAAAAAGCAATGGGAGTGAGAAGCTGGGAGAAACACAAGTGGGGGTGAGAAGGAAGCCATTAAGGGCCTCGTTTTGACGATAACTCATACCTTAAATGCAACCTGCAACTGTTGATGGTGTATCGTTGTCATCACCTCTTATCTACAGGCTAAGAAGAACAGAGAAGACTGAAAGAAACAGTTAAGGATTAAGGAGCAAAAAAGCACATCGTAGCAGGAGAAAGAAAAATGCACAAGGAAAAGAGAAACGATGAGACAAGGATATCAGAGGAAAGGAAAAGTAACCACGGGCTGGATTCTCACAAAATGGGAGCAAGTCCCTGATGCACTATCAATTACGACGAGACAAGAGTAGAGAGTAATCGAGGCTTTATTACGCAGGGTCAGGAGTTTGGCGGTTTGGAGAAATTTGGAATGGTTAGCGTCGTGGTCCTGCTGGTTGTGGTCGCAGATGGTGACATTATCCAGGTACGGGAAGGTGGCCCGCAGTCTGTACCGGTCAACCATTCGGTCCATCTCCCGTTGGAAGACTGAGACGCCAGTAGTGACACCGAAGGGAACCCTAAGGAAGTGGCAAAGGCGGCCATCTGCTTCGAACGCCGTATATTGGCGGTCCGCCTTGCGGATGGGGTGCTGGTGGTATGCAGATTTCAGGTCCACTGTCGAGAAGACCCGGTACTGTGCAATCTGATTGACCATATCAGATATGCGTGGGAGGGGGTACACGTTGAGCTGCGTGTACCGATTGATGGTCTGACTGTAGTCAATGACCATCCTGTGTTTCTCCCCAGTCTTTACAACTACGACTTGGGCTCTCTAGGGGCTATTGCTGGCCTCGATGATGCCTTCCCGCAGTAGCCGCTGGACCTCCAACCTGATGAAAGTCCTGTCCTGGGCACTGTACCGTCTGCTCCTGGTGGCGACGGGTTTGCAATCCGGGGTGAGGTTCGCAAACAGGGAAGGTGGGTCGACCTTAAGGGCCGTGAGGCCACATACAGTAAGGGGTGGTAGGGGCCTGCCGAATTTCAGACTTAGACTTTGGAGGTTGCACTGGAAGTCCAGGCCGAGGAGCAAGGCAGCGCAGAGGTTGGGTAGGATGCAGAGCCGGAAGCCGCTGAACTCTACGCCCTGGACGGTGAGGGTGACGGTGCAGTACCCCCGGATCTCCACGGAATGGGATCCGGAGGCCAGGGAGATTCGTTGAGTAATGGGGTGTACCACGAGGGAGCAGCGCCTTACCGTATCGGGGTGGATGAAGCTATCCGTGCTCCCGGTGTCAAGAAGGCAAGGTGTCTTGTGGCCATCGACTTTCACCGTCGTTGTCGCGGTTGCGAGGTTGTGTGGCCGGGACTGGTCCAGCATGATGGAGGCGAGCTGCGGCTGGTGTTGGTGGGCCCCGGACTGGTCGGCGGCGGTTGCCGGCGATGAGTGGCCCGATGAGGTGCCCGACGAGCAGGGGTCCTGAGGCGCTGTCCAAAATGGTGCCGAAGATGGCGGCGCCCATGGGGCGCACGTGGCGGGCGGCATTAAAGTTGGCGGTGCCCACGGGCCACAAAAGGAAGATGGCAGTGCCCACGGGCTGCACGAGGTCTGATGAGGGGAAGATGGCGGTGCCCATGTGCCGCACGTGGGTTGCGGGGGCGAAAATGGCGGCGCCCACGGGTTGCACGTGGGGGTTGCAGGAACAATGGGGCTGGTTACAGCGGCGATCAACCGGGCCAGGCACACCGCAGCAAAATGTCCTTTCTGCCCACAGGCCTTGCTGAGTGTGCTCCGCGCCGGGCAGTGCTGGCGGGGGTGCTTTGTCTGCCCGCAGAAATAGCACTTGGGCCCCCCAGGGTTGGATGGCTGCCGCGCGGCGCATGCTTGGGGTTGGCTGGGGGCGGTCGCTGGTGGGGTCCATGATGTCAAGGATGGGGTCGCCGTGCAGTCGGGGGCTTCTAAGAGGCGCTGGTGGATGTACGCGGACCCTATGCCCGTAATGAAAGCGTCCCTGATTAGGAGTTCAGAATGTTCAACGGCCGAAACTGCCTGGCAATCGCAGTTCCTCGCCAGGGCGTACAGGGCACGCCAGAAATCTTCCAATGACTCACCGTGACTCACCAGGGAGTTGTTGCTGCGTGGACAGGAGGTGCCCGGCGTAGAGTTTGTTGATCGGCCGTGTGTGGTTCTCTTTCAGAAGCGCCATGGCCTCATTGTAGTTGGGCGCATCCCGGATAAGAGGAAAAATATCGGAGCTCAACCGTGTGTCCAGGATCTGTAGTTTCTGTGCCTCTGTGGGTGGTTCTGTCGCTGATCCGATGTAGGCTTCAAAGCAAGCTAGCCAGTGGTCGAAGGCCGCGTGACATTGTCAGCTTGAAGGTGCAGCTGCAGGCGGTCTGGCTCGATGCGAAGGTCCATCGCTGTAAAATCTCTGCGTAATAAATTGATGCACTATGAATTACGATGAGACGAGAGTAGAGAGTAATCGAGGCTTTATTAAGCATAGATGTGTTGCCTCCTACAGCTGCTGCTGAAATGGCTGCAGCTCAGTGAGCACACACATTTATACTCCGCCTACTGGTCGGAGCCAGCAGGCAGGGATCTACCCCCGTACCTGTAGTACAGGAGCCTTACTGTATTGCATCTCGTATGTGTACTATATACAAACAGTGGTGACTACCACAGTCCCCACGCCGGCATAAAAACGCTGGAGTTTTAGTCTGGAGATTCCTGCAAAAAAGATGAGCTAATTCTCAGCCCTGCAGGGGGCTAGCCGGGAACCGGAGTAATTCACGCAGCTTTAGCTGCGGATATGGGCCCCAGCACTTCCAGTTTGGTGTCTGCGCATGCGCACAGCGGCGGACTTCAGCCGCCGCGCCGAGCTCCATGGCAGACTTGGACCACGGAGCCACACATAAAAACTAGACACCCACGATCGGCCGCGAGCCCGAGCATCTGACGGCGCGGATCTGTCCCCCAGCCGCCTGTAAGGGCCTCCCGCCGGGGTCTGATCCCCTACCCCCCAGAAGGGCAGAAACGACTGAGTCCTCAGCCGCTACGCCAGCATCCCGACCGGCAATAGGTGGTTTGTTCCACGCCGTCAGGAACTCGGCCGGTCGGGAGCGGAGGATCGCTGGGCTGGCCTCTGTCAATGGGCCCCCAGCCACGCAGCGTACTCCGCGATCACGGTGATTCTCGGTTCCCGGAGGATCACAGGCCCGGCGCCGGGCCCGATTTCGGCATGAAATTGGTTTCTCCGCCCCTTATTTGTTTTAACAAATAAAATTGTCACTTTATGGACAGGATTAGCAGGGTGTTTCCTGACATTACAAGTGCCAGGAATGACTCCGCAATTGAACAGGACTCTTATCCTTTTGGGCCTTTGCAGGGAAGGCCCACCGCAGCCACAATTAACTTCATTTCCTGCACTGAGAATCTCTGCTCGCCAGTGCAGGAAAAGACTGGGGGGCCAGTTTTAAATGGTGCCCCAAACTCTCAATACCCCAACGCAACCCCAAACTCCTCCAATGCCCCAACTTATCTGTTGGGGGGGTCCTTGAACCCCCCGCACCCCACCTCCATAAAGGCAGCATACCCCCAGGTGCCCGATCTCAGGCGTGGGCAAAATGCCACCTTGGCTCTACCAACATGGCACCTAGGCAGTGCCCACCACTACCCTGACAGTGTCACCTGGGCACCCTGACTGTGCCTGGGTGTTCAGTGACACAGTCAGGTGCCGGTGTGGCACTTGCAGGGTACCAAGCTGAAAGTGCCAAGGGGTCCAGGCGGCATTTTGCCTGTGCCGGGGAAGGTCTGAGGGTGCCTTTCCCTTGTGAGGTGGGGTGGGGGTGCGGTTTTATGACCCCCATATAGGTGAGTTGAGGCGTTGGCGGGGTCTGGAGGCCCTGCTGGGATGTCTGGAGCGCGATCTCTTCCTGCACTGGTGCAGAAAATGGGACAAAGCGCGATCTCTCCCTGCACCCGTGCAGAAAATGGGACAAAGCGCGATCTCTCCCTGCACCCGTGCAGAAAATGGGACAAAGCGAGGTCTGGGAGGCACGTTCGTCGGCGAGGCCCCAAAGGTGCGTTCCTCGGCGAGGCCCCGAAATGAAGCAGATTTCCGTTTAATAGTGGGGTCATTCTTGGCATTTCCAGCGCTGGGAAACATCTTGCTAAACGTGATCGACACTGGACTCTGTTTAATTTCCATTAAATCGCGCTTCAAGTGTTCAGCACTGTTTCTGGCAGTAGTTCAATTATAAGATTCTGCTCAAATCCACAGCCAACTCAACTTTTATACTCATGATTGGCATTGTCCAAACGCTGTGACTGAATGGTAACCATTTAGCACACTGCCAGCTGTGAATTACATTTACTGCTCGTATAAACTCCAACAAAACTGATTCTATAACTTTCCCAGGTTGCCCACCGCTCTGTGTCAACAATGGCTGGAATTTTCCACCTGTTGAGATCCTCTTTTCCCTCCGGCAGTGCATCTCCATCCGTGGGTTTCCCAATGGTATGTGGTGGCTTCAGAGCATTTTGTGACAGGGCATTGGATATACAGGAGGCCTTTTGGCACATTGGTAGTGTGTGTCCCTACCACTGGATGAGGCACTCTGGGTTTGAGTCCAGTGCCAGGATTTGTTGGCCATGAAAGGAGCATTCCACGCAGTTCAACAGGCTGATAATCAGCTCAGAAATCCTTCTAGCACATTCCACCCCCTACCCCGCCCCCCCCCCCCCCCCCCCCCTATTCCCCACAGTGTAATAAACAGTGTGGGTGTGAAGATACACTTAAAAAGGATTGGATAGATTTGACATTTTGAGATGCAGTTACAGCAACTCTTTGAATGTCTGACACAACCAGGGGAGATAATCGACTTTGCATATGTAGATTTTGGAAAAATAGGTTTGATGCAGAACCCTGAGATATGTTACGGGTATCACGCCAAATAGAGAGAATATTAACCTTCACTGTCTAAACAGTAATCATACAGAGAAGATCATGGGATTGAAAAAGCCAGATAGGAAATTGTTCTGTGAGATTATGGTCCAGTCAATGAGGTTGGAAATTACAAATGTGGCCAAATGGATACTCAAGGTGACTGGAGAACAAAATAGTGCTGTACAGATTGTTTCTTGATTGGTTGGTTGTAGATAGTGTGGTGTATTTCTCATTTATATAAATAACTTTGAACTGGACACAACGGGCTGCATTCTCTGCACCCCAACCCCGAAATCGCGTTCAGCGACGAGGCGGAGCATCCAGTCTCCCGCATGAAATCGGGCCCGGCGCCGGTTCCGCGATTCTCCACCCCCCGAAAAGCGGCGTACTCGGGGAGTGCACCGCGCTGATTATCCACCACCTGAGGCCATTGCCTGAGGCCGGTCCCGCTATTCTCCATTCCCGACCGGTCGAATTCCCAACGGCATGGACCACTCATGGTCCCACCGTCCGTTTTTACCCGCGTGGCAGCTGCAGACTCAGTCCGTGAAGGCAGCTACAGTTCGGGGAGGGTCGATCAGAGGGCAGGGGGGGCCTCATTCGGAACTGGTTTTTTTTGTGCAGGCGGTCCGGGTGGGCGAGCAGCCAACCGGGGGCACTCTTTCCACGGTCCAAGTCCGCGGTCTGAGTCCGCCATGGAGCACGGCACATGCGCAGCCTCTGACCCGGAAGTGCGGGGGCTGTATCTGCAGCTGCAGCTGCGAGCTCAATGACAGTTGCCTGCTAGCCCCGGCAAGGCTGTGAAACTAGCCTTTTGACACCAGTTTTCCTGGCATAAAGGACCACAGTTTTCACGACGGCGTGGGGACATCGTCCCAAAAATGGAGAATCCAGCCCAACATTTAAGTTGGGCCATGACATCAAGTTTGAGGTAATGGCAAACTGTGTTGTAGAATGTGGGAGATTGCAGGACGGCAAAGATGGGGTTGTGGAATGAGCAGATAGGTGACAGGTACAGTTTAATACAAATAAATGTTAATAGTGCAGTTAGGAGGAAAGAACAGTAACAATAAACGTACTATCAAGAAATGTACTGAGTGAAATCCTTAATAGAATGGAGATATTTTAAAGTCAGTGTGTAATTAAAAAGGACAACTAGAAACTTGGTTTGCACATGGAGGCACTAAACATAAAAGCAATAGCTAAAAACGTTACATTTGGGCACAACATTTATTGGACCATATTTTGTGTATTGCATGCAATTCTGGTCTCCAATTACAGAAAGGACATTATGGCAATGAAATTGCTACCATGAAGAATCTTCAAATAGTTATCAGGAATGTAAGGTTGTTTTCCATAATTTGTCTGTTTAGGCACATAAATAAAGTATCAAGAATTTCCAATGTTTGCTATATTTTGGCCAGAAGAAGTCAACCCACAAGCGCAAAATTCTTGATTGAACTCCACGAATGCCTACTGTCGATCATCCTCATGGAATTTGCAGAGATCTGGGGCGTCATTCTCCGACCCCCCGCCGGGTCGGAGAATCGCCGGGGGCTGGCGTGAATCCCGCCCCCGCCGGTTGCCGAAGTCTCCGGCACCGGAGATTCGGCGGGGGCGGGAATCGCGCTGCGCCGGTTGGCGGGCCCCCCCGCTCGATTCTCCGGCCCGGATGGGCCGAAGTCCCGCCGCTAAAATGCCTGTCCCGCCGGCGTAAATTAAACCACCTACCTTACCGGCGGGACAAGGCGGCGCGGGCGGGCTCCGGGGTCCTGGGGGGGGCGCGAGGCGATCTGGCCCGGGGGGGTGCCCCCGCGGTGGCCTGGCCCGTGATTTGGGACCCACCGATCCGCGGGCGGGCCTGTGCCGTGGGGGTCTCCACCATGGCGGAGGCAGAAGAGACTACCTCCACTGCGCATGCGTGGGAAGCTGTCAGCGGCCGCTGACGCTCCCGCACATGCGTCGCCCGGAGATGTCATTTCCGCGCCAGCTGGCGGGGCACCAAAGGCATTTTTCGCCAGCTGGCGGGGCGGAAATTCGTCCGGCGCCGACCTAGCCCCTCAAGGTTGGGGCTCGGCCCCCAAAGATGCGGAGCATTCCGCACCTTTGGGGCGGCGCGATGCCCGTCTGATTTGCGCCATTTTGGGCGCCAGTCGGCGGACATCGCGCCGTTTCCGGAGGATTTCGCCCCAGATAACTCAGCACAGACCATGAAACCATGAGGAGATTGCTGTTAAAATCTTTGAAGCATACCCCTGCCATTTTGACTATGACTTTCAAGAAGGCAACATTCATTTTCTAATTTTTTCTTATCGCTCTTATTTCAAATTAGAAAATAAACCACAACCTAACACCATTCCAGATTTGATTCAAAAATAATAGTCATTTGTTTCTCTGCCCTCACAATGAACTGGATTTCCATCCTCGAGGCGGATAACTGGAATCAGGAAATTTTCCTTTTTGGTACCCTCACGCACACCCAATGGCCTCTCATATCCTCCCTGCCAACCTACGCCTGTCCATGCAACCCCAATGGCCACTCATGTCTCTCATGCCAACATAAGTACTTCCACAACCCAAATTACACTCACCGGTCCATGCCAATGTATGGCATTTCAATGCTCACTTCTTCAGGCAGGAGTCTTCCCACCCCCCCATTCTACAGATCTTTTCCCCCGCCTCCAGTATTCTACCTCCACCTGGACCCATCTCTCCGTCCACTTACCTGCGCTTGGTCTTTTCATTGAGAACTGTCGGCATAACATCGACCTTCTCAATTTCTGTGCTCCTCTCACCCATTCTAACCTATCTCCTTCTGAACTTGCTGCACTACACTCTTTCAGGCCCAACCCTGACTTTGTCATCAAACCCACCAACAAAGGTGGGGCTGTTCTGTGATGTACTGACCTCTGTCTCTCAGAGGCTGAGTGTCAACGCTCAGACACATCCGCCTACCTCCACCTAGACCATGACCCCACGACTGAGCATCAAGCTATTGTTTCCAGAATTGTGACTGACCTCATCTCCTCTGGCGATCTTCCCTCCATGGCTTCCAACCTCATTGTCTCCCAACTTCAGACAGCCCATTTCTACCTCCCCCGCAAAGTCTATAAACAGGACTGTCCTGGTAGACCCATCATGTCAACGTGTTCCTGCCCCACTGAACTAATTTCCTCCTGTCTTGATCCATCCTTTTTCCTTTTGTACAGTCTCTTCTCACCTACATCGACGATTCCTCTGATGCCCTACATCATATCAACAACTTCCAGTTCCCTGGCCCTAACAAGAAGGACGGGTTGCACCTGAACTGGAGGGGCAGCAATATCATAGATGTGCGGTTTAATGGTGCTGTTCGGGAGGGTTTAAACTAGTGTGGCAGAGCGGTAGGAAAGGGAACAGCAGGCCAGTAAGTGTAGAGATTGGGGAAAAAAGTGAGACTGAGATAAACATAGTGCAGAGTAAGAGCAGGCAGAGGGAAGCTAAAGGGCTCAGTGGGACTGCAGGGCTGGAGTGCATTGCTTCAATGCAACAGGTAAAACAGATGAACTGAGAGCCTGGATTAAGGCATGGAACTATAATGTAATTGCAATTACTGAGACACGGTTAAAGGAGGGACAGGACTGGCAGCTTAACATTCTGGGATATCGTTGTTTTAGATGGCACAGAAGGGGAAACAAAAAAGAGGTGGGGGAGTTGCATTACTGATTAGGGAGCAGATCACAGCTGTATTGAGGGGGAACACATTGGAGGGATTTGTAATGAGGCATTATGGGTGGAGCTCAGGAATAGGAAGAATGAAGTCACAATGTCGGGAGTGCACTACAGACCTCCCAACAGCCCGCAGGAGTGAGAGAAGCAGTTATGTAGTCAGATACTGAAAACGTGTGAAAAAAGCAGTTGTGATGAGCGATTTTTACTTCCCCCATATTGACTGGGAATCCCTTACAGCCAGGGGGCTCAGGTAGAGAGCAATTTGTTAGATGTGTCCAGGAGGGTTTTTGATACAGTATGTTGACAATCAAACCAGGGGTTGGGCAATATTAGACTTGGTATTGGGGAATGAGCCAGGCCAGGCGATTGATGTTTCAGTCGGAGAGTATTTTGGGATTAGCGACCATAATTCCATAAGATTTTGAGTAATCATGGATGAGGATAAGAGTAGCCCACTTAATTGGGTGAGGGCCAATTAGATCCAAATTAGGCAGGAACTGGGGAATGTGGATTAGGAGTGGCTATTTGAAAGTAAATCCACGTCTGACTTGCGGAAGGCTTTTAAAGGCCAGTTAATTGAAGTGCAGGACAGGCATGGCCGCACAAAAATGAAGGATAGAAATGGCAGGATTCAGGAAATGTGAGAGGGATTCTCTCAGCCCGGGGCCAGGCCGGAGAATTCCCGCGACCGGCGAGATTCACGCCATACCGTCCCGACGCCGGCGTGGTTGGCGCGGCACCGGTCGCGGCCGCTCCAGGCGGCCGGCCCGCCGATTCCCGGCCCGGGATGGGCCAAGCGGCCGTCGTGAAAATGCTGAGTCCCGCCGATGCCCTATTCGCGGTACATGTGCCAGTGCACCCGGGGGTGACCCGTTTTTTTCATTTTGTCAAGGCCCGCAACCTGCCTTACTCCATCGAGGAGGTCAGGACCATGACCAGGGACTGCCAGGTCTGCGTGGAGTGCAAACCACACTTCTATCGGCCAGACAGAGCGCACCTGGTAAAGGCTTCCCGCCCATTTGAGTGCCTTAGCATCGACTTCAAAGGGCCCCTCCCCTCCACTGACCCTAACGTGTACTTCCTCAACATTATTGCCGAGTACTCACGTTTCCCTTTCGCCATCCCATGCCCTGACATGACCTCTGCCACTGTCATCAAGGCCCTGCACAGTCTCTTCACCTTATTCGGTTTGCCCACCTACATCCATAGCGATCGGGGTTCCTCTTTCATGAGTGACGAGTTGCGTCCGTTCCTGCTTAGCAAGGGCATTGCTCAAGCAGGACTACCAGCTACAACCCCCGGGGAAACGGCCAGGTGGAGAGGGAGAACGCGACGGTCTGGAAGGCCGTCCTTCTTGCCCTATGGTCTAGAAGTCTCCCAGTCTCCCGCTGGCAGGAGGTCCTTCCCGATGCGCTCCATACTTCCAGTCGCTCCTGTGCACTGCCACCAATGAGACCCCCTCATGAATGAATGTTTGTCTTCCCCAGGAAGTCCACCGAAGGGGTCTCGCTCCCGTCCTGGCTGACAGTCCCAGGGCCCGTCCTCCTCCGGAAGCATGCGGGGACACCGTCTCCCTCCACCGCTACTCGGCTACTTCAGAATTTGGCACCCGCAGGCCCCCCAGTGATCATCACCACCCCCCCCTCCGCCCCTACACCGTCTCCCTCTCCACCGATTCAACTACTGGACGATGAAAAAGACGACAGGCTCCCGGACACATTCAAAGGATCACCCTCCACCAGTTCCGCCAGCTCCACCATGATGCCATCACCAAGCAGATCTTCTCCTCATTCCCCTTGTCAACATTCTGGAGGGACCCTTCCCCCTGTGATACCCTGGTCCACTGATCCATCACCTCAACAGCTCAAACCATTTCCACGCAATCCCAGAAGGGGCAGCACCTGCCCCTTTCCCTCCGCCCTGCTCACCATCCAAAGGCCTAAATACTCTTTTCAGGTGAAGCAGTGTTGAACGATTGCATTCGCCACTCTCAATGTATACTCTACATTGGAGAGTCTAAACAGACTGGTTGAACACTTTGCAGAACATCTTGGGTCCAGTGGCAAGCAAGACCCAGAGCACTTGCCATTGTCACTTGTCATTTCAACTCACCGACCTGCTCTCATGACCACCTGTCAGTCCTTGGCCTACTGCCATGTTCCTGTGAAAGCCAACGTAACTGGAGGAACAGCATCTCATCTTCCAGACTTAATATTGAGTTCAACAACTTCAGGCTGTGAACTCTCTCCTCAAATATAACCCCGTTTTTATTTCTATCTATTTATTTTCATTTCTTCCATTGATTCATTTTCCATCCCTCTTTTCATCCTGCTTTCCAGCTTATTTTTCCTTGACCACCATCTCCTCTCCTCCACTTCACCCCACCAGGGCCATCTGTTCCCTGTTCCAAGTTGCCCTTTGACACATTGTTTGCCTTTGTTCTGCCATTGACATATTCTGATCTCTTAATGTGCCACTACCAGCACCCTTCTTAGCCCTTGATCACGACCATTTACATTCCCTTTGTCTTTTTAGTCACAACATCTTTGTCAATCTCTTCCTAGCCTCCACCTATCGCTGACTGTATATCCAGCCCTTACTGTTCCACCCCCTTCCCACTGCAGTGTAAATCCTATCCTATTTCCGGTTCCCTTTTGTTTTTACGACGAGTCATCCAGACTCAAAACGTTAGCTCTCTTCTATCTGCACAGATGCTACCAGACCTGTTAAGATTTTCCAGCATTTTCTGTATTTGTATGGCACATCAATGGCCATTTATCCAATATACACTCTGTGCTGAGCCAATGATCCTTATTGTAACACAATCGTGTTTGAAAAAGCCTTATAAACAGTAATTCATTCATAACTTTCTTACAAAATCTCCTTTTTGCCACATCTCTATAAAATTGTCATAGAATCATAGAATCCCTGCAGTGCAGAAGGAGGCCATTCGGCCCATCAAGTATGCACTGACCCTTCAAATAAGCAATCTACCCATACCCACTTCCACCCTATTCCTGTAACCCCATAACCTAAGCTCCAAAACCCTTGACACTTAGGGACAGTTTATCATGGCCAATCCACCTAACATGCATATCTTTGGATGGTGGGAGGAAACAGGAGCACCCGGAGGAAACCCATGTAGACAGGGGAAGAACATACAAACTCCACACATACAGTGACCCAAACCGGAATTGAATCCGGGTTCCTAGCATTGTTAGGCACTCGTGCTAACTACTGTGTCCCGTGTCAATCAACCAGATCAATCAACCAGATCCTCAAATTATTAATAGCTAAAACTGCAAGCACTTGACAACTCTTTATCTTATTTAAATACACATTGAGCAATTGGGAAAACGATCTAAGAGAGAAAGTTGTCAGTCAAGCATTGTTTTCTCTTGGGTGCAGCAGTTTCAACAAAATAATGGATGTCTGGGCTGTCACCCATGAATGCATAATGAGACATGGCTGAGAGACCAGACATCAATTAGTCTGTTGAAATGGCTACACACTAGAGAAAACATTAATTGATTGACAGCTTTCAGAAGTTTCCCTCATTCAGACTATGGTTCATGACCCCTCTGAAGGGCCGAAGGGCCATGAATTGCCACCAAAACTCTAAATGCTTACGCCTCTGACTCAGTCCAAAATATTTCTGCCGACATCAGGAAGATCAGTCAGTCTGGGTGTAAACGGCAATTCAGTGGTCATCGATGTACTGTTTGCAAGCTGCCAACGGTTCATCGCTTTTTTGGAAACTGGCAAGCAACAAGAAGAACATTAGGAATTAATTGCATTATTGGATTTCCATAGCATAGGCCATAGAGATTTCATGCACATGCCCTTGCATAGTCCTCATCACAAACCATCACTGTGTCTCAATAAGAAGAGCTTACATTTGTTAAATGTTCAACTTGCATGTGACTACAGTGCCACAAACAGAATTTATGTGTTTTCTTACTGCCCATGATCAATGAGCTTTGCATGTGAGGCATGTGTGTTTTCTTGCCCTCTCAGTGATTTTTCCAATTTAAATAATTCCTGCAACAAGTTTTTCGTGAATTTGGAAGTAACGGAAGTCATTCCTTATCAAAATTTGCCCTGGAGGTTTAAAAATGTGACGGTCCACTCACTTGACTCACACATATCATCACTCACACGGAACTAGATACAGATGATGAGAAAAACAATGCAATTACATTTTGTGATTGTCTCAGTCTCTTTCTTCCCAGGCCTGTAGTTTCAGAGATGATTTGAGGCTTTGATTGAAGTGAAGGTCTTGTCTAAAGCAGACGATTTTCAAGAAGTTACAAAACCACTGGTATCAAATTTCCAGGAAGGTGGGGCGGGATTCTCCGACCCCCCGCCGGATCGGAGAATCGCAGGGGGCGGCGTGAATCCCGGCTGCTGAATTCTCCGCCGGCTGCTGAATTCTCCGGCGCCGGGGATTTGGTTGGAGCGGGAATCGCGCCACGTTGGTCGGTGGCCACTGGCAGCGGCCCGCCCCCGGCGATTCTCCGGCCCGCAATGGGCCGAGCGGCTGCCCGTTTACGGCTGGTCCCATGGTGTAAATTACAACAGGTACTTACCGGCAGGACCTGGCTCCGCGGGCGGCCTCCAGGATCCTTGGGGGGAGGGGGGGTGCGGGGGGATCTGGCCCTGGGGGGGCCCCCACGGTGTCCTGGCCTGCAATCGGAGCCCACCAATCTGCGGGCGGGCCTCTGCCGTGGGGGCACTCTATTCCTCCGCGTCAGCTGCTGTGGACCTCCGCGATGGCTGACGCGGAGATGAACCCCCTGCGCATGCGCTGGGATGACGCCAGCACACGCTGGCGCTCCCGCGCATGTGCCAACTCGCGTTGGCCGGTGGAGGCCCTTCGGCGCCGGTTGGCATGGCGCCAAGCCCATTCCGCGCCGGCCGGCACGGCGCAAACCGCACCTTCGGGGCTGCCCGACGCCGGAGTGGTTCATGCCACTCCTTCGCGCTGGAGTTGCCCGCCCCGCCGGTTCGCGGAGAATCCCGCCCTTGTTTCTCAGGTGAACTACAACTTCAAAGTTGAGGAGAGTTCTTCTACCATTTTCCAGGTTAAGCTCTTTATTGCCTTGGCTGTTTAGTTGACTTGCAGCTGGTTCAATGGCTGTCAAATGGAGCTGCATCGGAGCTGCTCCTTGCTGCATTTTCAAAGTATACAATGGCTTCCTCGCCACGTCACTTGTAAATGTTCAAATTTCAACAAAGGAATGGTGGGCTGATTACATAAACATTTCCTGATGGCCCATCCTTAAACGAAGGGATGTGTGAATCTCTGGATGGATGTGAATCTTCACATTTAGTTAAGTATTTGTTTGAGACTCCAGATTGTTTGCAGTTCAGAAGCCTAAAGGTCATATGATTTGAAATGGACATTTTAATAGGCTGTTACAAAATTTTTAAAGCTTTGACTGAAAGTTCATAATATGCTGGAACATAATAATAATCTTTATTGTCACAAGTAAGGTTACATTAACAGTGCAATGAAGTTACGGCGAAAAGCCCATAATCACATTCCGGTGCCTACTCGGGTACACAGAGGGAGAATTCAAAATATCCAATCAACCGAACAGCACATCTTTCGGAATGTGGGGGAGGAAACCAGAGCACCCAGATGAAACCCACGCAGACACGGGGAGAACGTGCAGACTCCACACAGACAGTGACTCAAGCCGGGAATCAAACCTGGGATCCTGGAGCTGTGAAGTACTGTTCTACTATTGCCACTTTATTATCAAACCACAAGCAGCGAGGGCAGCACGGTGACCTAGTGGTTAGCACAGCTGCCTCACGGCGCTGAGGTCCCAGGTTCGATCCCGGCTCTGGGTCACTGTCCGTGTAGAGTTTGCACATTCTCCCCGTGTCTGCGTGGGTTTTGCCTCCACAACCCAAAAATGTGCAGAGTAGGTGGATTGGCCATGCTAAATTGCCCCTTAATTGGAAAATATAATTGGGTAATCTAAATTTTTTTAAAAACACAAGCAGCGAGTATGTTTCTTGTATTGGTCAAATGACCACATAACTACTATGTTAGTTCAAAAGACAATTTATTATTAAACACAAGACTTATCTCCCTGGGCAATGATACACGCGGCTACGTATTAAAATACACCTATCAACTAAGGTGACCTTTACTTAACTTCTGGATGACCGGCTCTGTGCAGGTAGAAAAGGCCTTTATCTAGATCCCCACTTGTGTCGGCTGGAAGTCGTCAGGTTTGTCTCAGCTGCGGCTCGTCTCTCTCAGGTAGCGATCGCGGTCTTGAACTTGGCTGATCGTTATGCTGCAGTTGGTGTGGGCACAGGCCGATCCCAAAAGAGACCGATCCCTCGTGCACAGGGCTTTCTATCCTTCTTCTCTTTCACACCCTTTCGGGCGGGGTTAACTCAGGGTCCAATGGATCGATAGAGTCTCAATCACTCTGATCGATACCGGCCAATTAGGGGTGGGTACCTTGATGGCTGGGCGGGTCCTAGTCGTTATTGTTCCAAGTGTGTATGCCTTTCCAAATAAGGGGGCGCAGCGCCGGGGAGTCTGCTACTGTTGCTATTCCTTGATTTGAGTAAATTGTCCTGAGGAAATCGGTGATTGACCTTTAGCAGGTGAAGGTTTCAGTTCGGTCTGATTTTTCCTTTGCACAATACACAGGGGTTATGCACTCTCTGTGTCCCAGCTTGACCACAATTCCCATCACCCTTTGCAGGTGACCATTTTAGATGGCCACACTACCCACTGTGCTACCGGACATGACAACAGCCACAAGTGGCACAGGCTAGTGCTTGGTGCGACCTCCATTGAATCCCAGTTTCCAAGTGCCTCCATTTTAAAATTCAAATCTCTTCAAGGCCTCGCTCCTCTTTCTCTCTTTAAAACCTTTTCCAGCTTTAAAAAACTAAACTTGGTTGCAAAAGGTTTACTATTGAATTTGCAGATAGCACAACATTCAGAAATAATATTTACAATGAGGAGCATTGTAACAGACTTCAGCAGGACACAGACAGACTGATGATTGGGACAACATGGCAGATAATTGTGAAGTGATACCATTTTGAAGGACGACCAGGGAGGTCATTTTGAAATAAATGACACTATTTTAAAGCAGGCATAGGAACAAGGGCAATTGGCATTGTAAGTACACAAATCTTTAAAAATGTCATGACAGGCCATATTGAAAAAGCTATTATAAAGCTTTGGAGATTCTTGCTTTTGTTAATAGAAGTTGTCAGGGTCCTTCCTGTTGATTCCCTTATTTTCTCGTTTTTTTTTGCTGGTATCATTTTTGATCCATGGATGTTTAATGGACGTGTATCTTTAAGTTGATCGGGAAAGTGAGGAATTCAAAAGTTACAGAAGAGAAGATTCTGCTAGTTTTGGACAGTGGAACGTTGTGGCACCCGAGAGATGGCATGGGACTGGGTTCGATTGTTTGGCTGATGACCAATAAATTGGCAAACAGACCTTATTCTGCCCAGTAACAGGTGGTGATTGTATCCAGCTTGAGTGGGATGATTTCCAGAGACCGAAGGAAAGCACAGTTGAGACCTGGACACACAGAGAAAAAAAACAGCTCTCGCTCCCTGGAGGTTTTCTCCAGAAATGCTGTGAGTTGCTGTATTTCTGAAACTGCAGAGACCTGAAGGAGTCTACAGTGAAAACCATTACAGACTGGAAAACAAAGTTCTCAACCTGAAAGCCTAGTTTGAAGGACAGTGTGCTAGAAATAACCTCTGAAACAAATCCATTTATCCCTTTCATTTTTATTTTTACACCCCTATTTTACCCTCTTGTGTTTGTCTTGCGTGTGTATGTGTGTGTGCGTGTGTATAGAGGGTTGGGCAAGTTAAAGCGGGGGCTTAGTATATCATGATAATTGACCAATTGTATTTGTTGCATATTTCGTTATAGTCTTGTTATTAATAAAATATAATTGTGTTTAAATTTACAAACCTGGTGACTGTAATTATTGGGCAGTCAAGGGCCAAAGACTTTGGGTATTTTGCTAAGAATTATTGGTCAATTCAATTGTGTTGTGACTCCAGGTCAAGGGGGGCTCGAATTGAATAGCCCAGGATGTCGTAAAGAACACAAAAGCAACAAAGTATTCTGCACCTTCAGAGTCGACTGGTTTGACCTCTGTAGAATTCTGTTCAATCCTCGATACCAGACTTTAGGAAGGATACCAAAGTGATGGGAGAGTATGCAGACAAGATTTACAAGAATAATACCAAAGGTGAGAGGTTTCAGTGATGTCGAGAAACAAGAGTCATGTGGGCCGAAAAGATTAAGATGGGACTTTTAAGAAATAAAGAGACAATAGGAATCTTTAATTTATGGGGACCTTAACCTGTCGAACTACACCAAGTTTGGGGGAAGCTTAGTTGATGAATCAAGTCCTGGCGCAATACGACAAGTTGTAAGATTTGTAATAGTTATATACTGTGTTAAGTTGTTCGATTCCTTGTATTATTCGACTGTGTATAGTTGAAGGAATTTATATCATCTCTGCTATTCGGTTATCAGTAGCACTTTGCGAATACTGGAACTCAGCATAAATTTGCAGTATAAACTTCTCAGGTGCCAAAAAGAATTGTTTTATTTGTAGTCGCTTGATTACAATTTGAAAGTCATTTAAAAGGCAATTCGTAGACAATTCGAAGCTTTCAGAGACTTACAGACATTATCTTTCTTTGCTTAGGCAGACAGCTCGAAAGTAACTTTTAAAAGGTCAAAGTCTGGCAATGAAACATGAAGAGAGAGAGAAAGCTAATCTTCAGCTAAACTCAAACTCAAAGTCAAAAGTGGACTAACATCACTGACACAGACTGTTAGACTGACATAACCCCCAAAAGACAATACCCTACAACACCCTAAAGACAATACACCACAGACAACACAAAGACATCTCCTCAACACACACCCCCAAAGACAATACACAAAGACAATACACTAAAATGGCGGGCGGAAACTTTTCAGTTATACACTTTCATATCTGTCTTAAGTCATCTAATTACACCCCAATATAATCCTAATTGGTTTGGGTTAGACTCAAACACATTTGATTTGATGGCAAGCCGTCCATCTTCAATGTGCAACATCAGCTTTTTAATTGTTTCATGTCTACATGTTATGGAATGTGATATTTTGCTAATCTTTTAGCTGGCTTGGCTAATGTAACAATTGAGACTTCATATCGAGAATATATATATGTGATTCAATGCTCTTACAAACTGCATTGGACTCTTGCCACCTAGTTGCCATGGAAGTCAGTCTTTGGCCTTGACAATTAGCACAAGCAGTGTCAAATTGTCTTGCAACTGTGCTGCTATAATCTTATAATGGAATTTTATGCTGTTTCATGTATCATATTGAAGTCCTGAATTTATGTGTGCTGAAATTCTCATTTTAAAAAATGAGTACTAAAAACAGCTATCTTTTACCTATCTATACTAGTTGTATTTGAAATACCTGGCTTCTACAGTATGCAGACAAGATTTACAAGAATAATACCAAAGGTGAGAGGTTTCAGTGATGTCGAGAAACAAGAGTCATGTGGGCCGAAAAGATTAAGATGGGACTTTTAAGAAATAAAGAGACAATGCTGGCAAAGTAGTCTGGTATCATTTAACGTGATTGACAAAAGAGACAAGAATGGCATGAGAAAATATTTTTTACAAAATGGGTTGTGATTTGGAACGCACTGTCTGAAAGGAATAAAATTCAATAGTAAAATTGAAAAGTGAATTGGTTAATACTTGAAGGGAAAAGATGACAGGGCTCTGGGGAAAGAGCAGGGGAGAGAGAGTAATTGAGTAGCTCTTTCAAAACTTTGACCACGCACAGTGGGTTAAATTAACTGTGCTACTTCATTCTGTGGTTATAATTCTGTATTCTTCCAACTTCTTGCCTCTTGTCAATCCCCCACTTCCTTCACCTCATGATTGGTGGCCATTCCTTCAACTGCCTAGACCCTAAGCTTGGGATTTCCCTTCCTCATCTACTCTACCTTTCTTTCTTTATGGAGTCCCTTAAGTGTATCTATTTGACCAAACGTTTTATCACCTTACCTAATATATCGTCCTGAGGCTCCCTATTAGTTTTATCTGATGACACAATATAAATTCAGGGGAAACCCCTTTAATCAGTAATGAAAATGAGGAACTTACTACCGCATGGAGTGAATAAGGCAAACAGCTTAATGGCTGCACTTAATAGGAAGCTAGACATGTATTTGAGGAAGAAAGAAACAAAGTAATATGTTGATAGTGCAATGAAGTAGATAGAATAGGAGGGCAGCTCATATATAGCACAAACCTATTTCTATGCTGTAGATTCTACCTCCCTTGGGATATTTTCGTACATTAAACATGCTACACAAATAGTAATTGTTGGCAGAGGGAAAAAAAACCGAAAGGCAAAGGCCAAAGTGTTCAAAAGCTAATCGGATCCACACAGTCGCATTATATACTGTTCTCACATTATATTTGCTGGTACATTGTCAGTCAGCGTGTTCAGCTTCTTCTCAATATTTACAACATTTACAGTGGCCTCTGATGGACGGGTAGGAATGCTGGTGCCCTCATTAGTAGCAAATGAGCAGTCTCAACAAAGAACCTTAAACAAACTTGGGAACTTTCCTGAGAGCATGAATTGTTTATGCTGGTCAGAATTCTTACAGCAGAACAATCTCAGACTAAGAAACTACATAAGGAGCTGCCACACCAGTCATACTATTGGTAAAACATTAGACCACTGGTCCGTGGATGATATTTCACTTTACATGACTATCTTGGAGGAGGTTACGACCCTGCTTCATTAATGTGTGAATGAGATAGAGTTTACAATCCGTTACCCTGCAGTACTGCACTCCAAATCCGTTTTATAATTCAATTGGTAGAGCCTCCTCTTATTCATTAGGTAACATCGAAATAATGTCAGGCTGTCCTTTCTTTGTTTCTAACCATACATGCCAGAGGTTATTGCAGAGCTGACTGTGACCTTTTCTCAAAGAATAAACACTCAGGACCAATTAAAATGGTCTCATTAATTTTAAATGTATATTTAACATTGGTAATATTTTGGAACAATGAAATCTTGATCATTGCTCTTCAATTGTGCCGTCATTACCTTACAATCAGTAATTCTTCAGTGGGCATACCATGTCACATCACCTCCAAGCACATTGGCTCTTGGTGTTTGCTGTGCTAGCCACTGCGGACAACATTTTTACAATGCATTTAAACCCAGTGAAGCAAACAGTGGGTAGAACCTATTGCTGTAACTGTATCATTCCAAGTAGACAGGAAGTTAGTCAGCTCCCAAACTGAGCCAGCTGGCAATTGGAACTGTGGATGGGGGTGGTGGGTGGGAGAACCTCAGACTTACTGGCAATGAGCCATTCCACCCATATGTACTTCAAGATGCAGTAGGATGTCTCAGCAAATAATAGGACACCAAATTACAGAATATATAAAGCCTGCCACCTGAAACTGGCAGGAACCCCAACTTGTCAACTCAGGATGACAGTGGCTGGCGTAGCAGCTTAAGCGTGTCGACAAGTAAAGAAACACCCGTTTTGGGCCACTATCCTCACCATTTCAGGAGTTAAAATCAACTCTCATTATTGAATAAATAAGAAGCACACAGGACATAGTTGTACCTGGGATAATCTACAAATTATTTATTGTTAAATTTATAGTAATGTAACTATAATTCCAGGTATATGTTATCATACAAAATCAATATAGAACACACACGTCTGGAAACAATTCTTAAAATGGTGCAGCATTTATTATTGACGAGTGTTTCCAGCACAGAAGGAGGTTATTTGGAGCAACAAGTCCACACTAATGATTTTACTCTACACATACATGTATCTTCTCAGCCTTCTTCGTCTCAATTCATCAACAAATTCTTCTACTTCTTTCTCCTCATGTGTTTCTCTCTATTCTTGAATGCATTAATGCTAGTCACCTCAACGACTTTAACACAAGTGCAAAATACTGCAGGTGCTGTAAATCTGAAATAATAATAGAACATTCTGGAAACACTCTGCAAGTCCGGCAGCATTTACGGAGCAAGAAAAATAATTAATGTTTCAAGTCTGTGGTGTTTCAATAGTTCTGATGAAAGGTCACAGACCTGAAGCCTTCACCTCAAATATTCCTTGCGGTAGTGATTTCCAGGTTTTGACTAATCCTTTGGTAAATGACTATTTCATAAGTTCCTGATTTGATTTATTAGTGAATCTTCCATTTGTAGCTCCTTGTTCTGGTTTCCCCTCACGGGTGGAAATATTTTCTCTGTTTATGCGATCAAATCATTTCATAATCTCAAGGACCTCTATTAGATTACTGTCAGTCTTCTCTTCTCTAGAGAAAAGTTCCACAGCTGTTCAAACCTTCCTGATAAGTATTAACTCTCAGTTCTGACATTATTTCAGAAAATCTTTCTGCACTTTTCCGCTACCACTACATGTTATTTTATATATAGTGTAAAGGGCATTAGAACTGTAAATGGTCCTTTAGTATGATCTGACTAAAGTTCTATATAGGTTTAACACAACTTATCCATTGCTTATTTCTCTAACTCAAGAAATAAATCCCAATGCACTGTTTCTTTTTATTTGTGGCTGCTATATCTCATGTAGCTATTTATAATGATTTTCCCATCTGTCTCCCCAGTCCCTTTTTTCCCCTGTCTCATTTGGACACTTATTTTCCAAGGAGTATGAGGCCTTCTCATTCTTCCTACCAAAATATACCACCTTGCATTTACATTTATTGCAGTTAATTCGCCATCTACATGTTCATTATGCCACATAATTAATATTCTCTTGTGTTTTGTTGCAGTCCTCCTCTGCATTACCTCTCCTACCCAAATTGGTGTCATCCACAAATGCTTAAATTATGCTTCCAATTTCCTAGTAAAATTGTTTATGTAACAGTTTAACAGTTGTGATCCCAGCATTGGTCTTTTTGGATCTTCGCTTACTGTAGACTGAGTAACTACCTCTAACCCCTACTCTCTGCTTTCTAGCCAGCTTGCTGTCCATTCTACTACTTGTTCCCCGAATCTGCATGCCATGTGTCTACTATTTAATATCGCATTGAAGGCCTTTTGAAAAGCTAAATATACTGCATCTACTATATTACCCATATCTACCTTGTCTGTTACTCCTTCAAAGAAATCATTCAGGTTGGTCAAGCAAAATTTTCACTTTCAAAATTCATGCTGAGGCCTGTATTATATTTTTAATTTCTAAATGTTTTTCTATTGCATAATTGAAGAAGGATTCAATTATCTTTCCAAACACAGGATAAGCTAATGGATCTATAATTCCCTGGACTTATTCTATCTTCCTGAATATAGTAATTGCATTAGCTGTCTTTGGTTCTTTGATGCAATTCTTTCCCTATATGTAATAACATTTCTGCTATTGATTCCCTTACTTATTTTATTATATGCAGAGGCAATCTGGGATGGAGAAACGTGTGAGAGATGTGTATTATGGTAATCCTCCCTAAGTTTGATTTGTTTACCAATTATTTTACCCCCTTTCTATCGTAAAAGTATTTTTACCTATCTTTCTTTATGTTACTGTCACTTTGTTATAATTACCTATGAGATTGTATCATATAGACCATATGTGGGTATATTGCCGTTTTGATTTTTCTTTTGTTATTTACCTATCGATACAATACTTTACTATTTAATTTTATATTCCCTGAAAATGTAACTGTTGTTTTTCTTGGTCCTCCTAATTGTTTTTCTGCCACATTATCTCACATTTTTGTACACTTTTTGGCATCCTTCCCTTTTTTGTCCATGCACTTGATGTACATTATTCTTTCACCTCTAATATATATATATATATATCTGTCCTGTTTGGTTCCACCTGCTGGTGGGACTTTATAGCTGTCCCTACATGTGTTGGTCATTGTCTATATACAGTGGCACTGTTATATGCAAATATATACATTGATACAACTACGGACAATTATAGATAGATACACCTGTATGCATATCACCAGAGGGGAAATGATCCCCAGGTAGTTTCATGGAAGCTGGGCAAGCCAACCCCAATTAAGATTGCTCATGGTAAATGTCAACTGCTTAGAATAGAGGTGGACACTGAGGCCTTTGCTACAGTCATAGGTGAACAAACCTATCGTTATTTACAAGGTGGGGCCCAGCTCCGGAAGTTAAGAAGCATGTTGGCCAAGCTAGCCGCATTTATTGGGGAAGCTTTCAGAATCCTAGGAACAACCACAACACCCATAAGCTACTGGGGCCAGTCAGCTCAACTGCCCCTAGTAGTAGTGGGGGCCAAGGGCCAAGTCTCATGAACCGGGATTGGCTCTGCCAAATTAAATTATATTGGTTGGAGAGCTTTTAAATGAATGAAGGAGGCCTTCATGATGTCTTAAAAATTATCACGAGATTTCCAAAATGAAATAGGAAAGATACAGTACCTTCAGGAAAGATTTATGTGAATCCAGCAGCTATGCCCACATTTATCAGAGCTCAATCTGTCCCCTATCTGTTCAAAAGAAGGTTGAGTCTGAACTCAAGCAACTAGAAGAATTAAGTATTATCAAACCTGTAGAGTTTTCAGAGTGGGCGGCTCCAGTCGTGCTTGTGGTGAAACCAGATAAGAACCATCAGAATGTGCAGGGACTACAAACAAACTGTGAATCAGGCCGGTATCCAATACCAAGAATCAAAGATTAATACACCGAATTAGCAGAAGGTTTAACTTATACCAAGTTTGTTATAAGTCATGAGTACCAACAGTTAAGAGCTAGACAAAACTTCCAGGGAATTGATTACCAGAAACAACAATAAAAGCTGATGCCAATATACTCGGCTACCCTTCTTTAGACTAACAGTACAAAAGAAATAGATTGCCGAATCATGTGGGTTGAAAGCAGCATTAACAGATGTTTAATAAGTAAGTCTTCACTGTACAAAAGCTGATGCCAGACTAAGGGCGAAAACTGGTGAAGTAGCTGATGATGTCACACATGTCACGTGACTCAGTTCTTAAAGAGACGTTGCACACAATTATAATAGCCCACATTTATAACACCTTCGGAGTCTCATCTGCCTGTGTGATATTCCAGCACACAATAGAAAATTTACTACAGGACCTACCCAAGGTGGTTGTCGAAATAGATGATGTATTAATTACAGGAGTGTCTGAAGAGGAGCACCTAGCAAATCTTGAAGAAGTCTTAAAGAGATTTAGGAAGGCTGGAATAGGGCTGGAAAGTGTACTTTCCAAGCTCAGGATGAAACACACTTAGGATTCAGGGTGGGCGCCTTATGGAGGAAAAGATCAAAGCGATTAAAGATGCACCAACCCCCCCAAAAATGTCGGAATTGAAATTCTTTCTAGGAGTGCCGAACTATTATAGTCAATTTATTCCCAATCTTTCCACATTGTTGGCACCCTTGCACATCTGACTCAAAAAGCACCAGAGATGGTATTGGAAAGAGCATCAGAAAGAAATATTTGAACAGATTAAATTAGTCTGCTAATCATGCAGTCTCTTGGTCCATTTTGACCAATCAAAAGAGGTAAACTTTAGTTGTGATGTATCCCCTTATGGAATAGGGATGGTTTTGACCGATAAGATGGAAGATGCTCCTGAAATACCCGTTGACTACGCCTCGAGGGCTTTGATCAGTGCTGAACAAGCTTATTCCCCAAATTAAAAAGAGAGACTGGCCATGATATTCAGAGTCAAAAAGCTCCACCAATACATCTATTGACGACATTTCATACTCGGTACCAACCACAAACTCCTGTTGGTGTTGTTTGGGAAGGGTAAGGCCATTCCCCTCCATAACTTCATCTGGGGTCCAACACTGGGTTCTATTGTTAGCAGCCTATGAGTACAAGTTTTAACATAGGCCGGGCACCCACATTTCGAATGCAGATGCTTTGAGTCATCTTCCCCTGCCTCAGAGTATAGAGTCTCCACCGGTAATAGAGGAGATCGTTCTTGCTTTGCACTTCCTTGACACGTCACCAGTATCAGCAAAACAGGTCAAGCTTTGGGCCCAATAGAAGCCCTTATTATCTCAAGTCAAGCATATGGTCCTTCACGGCTGGCATTACGATAGGTCTGAATTGCTACAGTTCTTTCAGATAAGAAAAGACGAGTTAAGTTGTGAAGGCAGCATATTATTGTGGGCAGCTAAGTTGGTCATTTCCACCCATGCTAGGAAACTATTGTTACAGGAGTAACACTGCATCCATGCAAGGGTGTTACATGTGGTAGCCCAGGATGGTCATCGGCATCAAGTGCGACCAGTGTCAAATGCAGCTACACTTGCTATCTGTGGCTCTAATGCACCCTTTGGAGTGGCCATTTCACCCCTGAGTAAGACAACACATTGACTTCACTGGCCCATATATTGGCTCCAAGTTCTTACTTCTCATTGACGCTCACTCCAAGTGATTGGAAATATCTTAATTGAAAACCTCATCAGTAATGGTAGAGAAATTGCGACGGACATTCGTTACCCATGGGTTGCCTAACATTCTGGTCTCAGATAATGGGACTGTTTTTACAAGTGAAGAATTCCAAGAATTTATGAGGATCAATGGTATTCAACATATTCAAACTGCTTCCTATCATCCTGTTTCAAATGAAAAAAACTGGCTGAGCGAACCTACCAAACATTCAAAAGCACCATGAAAAAGCAGTCTTCAACACCTTAGCAACTGAGACTGGTCCAGTTCCTACTCACAGCACCACAGGTGCCACACCCGCAAATCTGCTAAGGAACAGACACATTAGAATGGGATTGAACTTTATATTTCCAAATTTGGCAGGGCAGCTGGAGGCTAACCAAAATAAACAGAAAGGACACCACGATTCAAAGAAAGTTGAAAGAACATTTGTGGTGGGTGATTTCATTTACATGAAGAATTTCAGTGCTGACCCATATTGGGTCCCAGGTCTGGTCGTCACCACAACAGGTCCAGTATTGTACGAGATAGAAGTACAATGGAGAAGGTTAAAAAACCACTTTCAGCTCTTTAAGCAAAAAAGAACTGCCCACCGGACTAGTAGGACAATCGGCTCTCTTGTCAGCGAGATGGAGGTGGTTGAAAGCAATTCCGCAGCAAACTGCCCAGAGGACGAACCCATTATTGTTTCAAGGGGAGCTGAGGAATCTACCTGGATGGAAACACCTTCACCTATCGAGAATCAACCCCTTGAGGGCCAAACACCAGTCACCTCTACTGCTGTAGCACTCATCGGTGAATTGCATCACACCCAACAAATTAAGATGTCCTCTGACTGACTGACCCTATAAGAGACTGTTTTGGGAGACACTTGTACATTTTTGTAAATAGTTCCTTTGTTTTGTGAATGTTCATCAGGACCTTAAACGTGGAGGGATGTGGTGGCTGTCCTTTTAAGGGTCAAGTTCCTGGAGGGTCAAGCGAACCTTGGGGGCTGAGTGCGGGTTCCCAGTCAGTTAGGAGTTTGGAGTTGTGGAACATGTCACTTTTATCTCACTCTCTGTACATTATTTATTACTTTAATAAATCATTTATTTGTTAATACATCTGGTGTCCGCCGGTCTGTCAGGCTATTACAACTATGAATCACAAAATCTCGTTAAAATGCTGTCTCCCTAATGAGGGATTTCAACTCTTCACTTTTGAAGATCTAGCCTCTGAATTCCCTTGAAGCTGCTCTGACTCTGACTAGCTCAATGACTGCTCACCTCCTGATAGTTCAACCTCACCTCCTGAGATTGTTTTCTATGGGACTTACAAAGCTTCACTCCCTGCCTCTAAGTACCAGCACTCTTCCAGCTCTTTCTCAGACTGCTAACTTCACTATGTTGGCACTGTCCCTGGGGTTCTCTGAATGCCAGTCTCCTGGCACCAATCTAGAAATGGATCCCAGGGTTTCTCTGAGTAATAACAGTCTTCACCATGAAGCCACTTACCTTCAGCCGCCTTCTCAGCTCCCCAGGACCTCATTGAGCCCGTTTAACTACCCAGAGCTTGCTAACAGATCCCAGGACTTCTCTGTAAGCTACATGAGGTCCAAGCTGCAACCAACTGCGACAATCATGGCTTCCTGGGTGTCTTCAAGTCCTAACTGCCTGGAAATTTCTGACAGCAGCATACCTTCTGGTACGGCCTCTTCCTCTGCTGCAGAACATTCAGATAAATTGAAGCCAGAGAACCTTCTTAAGCTCCATCTCCATGTAGCTTTCCAGTGTTAACTGAATACCCTAATGCCAATTTCACTCTATCTCCCGGAACTAAATATATGTTTGTCACTCTTGGAGATATTTAAATAGAAGTAGAGAGCAAATCGCTGACCACACACAGCTTAAAAAAGAAGAGAAGAATTCATTTAAAACACACATACATATTCAGTTTCTTGCTGATATTTGTGTTCCCTAGTTTGAAATTATTTTTGCTTGAGATTTTTTTAAATTGTGTACATTCTTCTTGAGTTGTCAACTTTTGTGACCACAATGCCTCTACCTCATGACATAGAGCAAAATTGCAACACTTCAGCAATAGCTGCTTAACGTTCCTTCAAAGCACCACATTTAGAACAAATAGTGCAAGTCAAAAATTCCAAATCTGGCATCCTCAATCTTATTTTTTTGTTTTCTTCATGCCCCTTTCATTGCTGAAGCCAATTCTCTGTAAATCTTATGCTTTTACCTATGATGTCAGATTGCTTTATTCATTTGGAATGTCTGTCAAGTTCCTTTCCATCTGGGAGTTCTCCTTTCCTACAGTGCATTTTCCATTATCTCTATCAATTTGTCTCTCTCCTCATTTCATTCCTCGTTTAGAAGAAACGTCCTTCCCTATAAGCTAGACGTGAGTCACATCCAGAAGCATGGACACCTGGAGATGCCTAGATAGTAAATGGACAAGAGCTTCTCCCTCAGAAAATGTGATGAGATTGGCTGCAGCCAAACTCAGCAATTGCGAAGAACATGGGGCGAAATTCTCCCCCAACGGCGGGATGTCCGCCGACTGGCGCCAAAGCCGGCGCCAATCAGACGGGCATCGCGCCGGCCCAATGGTGCGGAAGGCTCCGCATCTTTGGCGGCCTAGCCCCAACATTGAGGGGCTAGGCCGACGCCGGAGGGATTTCCGCCCCGCCAGCTGGCGGAAATGGCGTTTGTTTCCCCGCCAGCTGGCGCGGAAATGCGGCGCATGCGCGGGAGCGTCCGCGGCCGCTGACAGTTTCCCAGCGCATGCGCGGGAGCGTCAGCGGCCGCTGTCAGTTTCCCGTGCATGCGCAGTGGGGAGAGTCTCTTCCGCCTCCGCCATGGTGGAGGCCGTAGCGGAGGCGGAAGGGAAAGAGTGCCCCCACGGCACAGGCCCGCCCGCGGATCGGTGGGCCCCGATCGCGGGCCAGGCCACCGTGGGGGCACCCCCCGGGGTCAGATTGCCCCGCGGCCCCCCCCAGGACCCCAGAGCCCGCCCACGCCGCCTGGTCCCGCCGGTAAATACCAGGTTTGATTTACGCCGGCGGGACAGGCAATTCCTGGGCGGGACTTCGGCCCATCCGGGCCAGAGAATCCAGCGGGGGGTCCCGCCAACCGGCGCGGCCGGATTCCCGCCCCCGCCCAATCTCCGGGAGCGGAGACTTCGGCGGGGGCGGGATTCACGGCGGCCAACGGCCATTCTCCAACCCGGCGGGGGGTCGGAGAATGACGCCCCTGGTTTGTGGTTTTGTCCCAGATTATCTTTTGGGCATGTTGTCAATGGCAGGAATGGCAACTGGAGGTTCTGCCCATAACAGGAATGAGAACGGACCAGGGACCAGTTTAGCTCTGAATTGAGAAATGCAATGATGTTGAGATTTAAAAGAAAAATTATGAAAAAGAAAATTGTTGACATTGGTGTTCTGTGTCGGTTTGTTGAGAGTGTCTTTAATTGAGAAGATTAGGATTGCCACATTAATTTAATGAGATGCATAGATGAGGCTTTATTTATTTCTAATTCAGTATTTTAGCTTTGGAATCACAGATATCGTGAAGCTGCACAACTGTTAATCAGACCTTGGGCGAAATTCTCCCGAAACGGCGCGATGTCCGCCAACTGGCGCCCAAAACGGTGCCAATCAGACGGGCATCGCGCCGCCCCAAAGGTGCGGAATGCTCCGCATCTTTGGGGGCTGAGCCCCAACATTGAGGGGCTAGGCCGGCGCCGGAGTGATTTACCCCCGCCAGCTGGCGGAAATGGCCTTTGTTGCCCCGCCAGCTGGTGCGGAAATGACATCATGGGGCGGCGCATGCGCGGGAGCGTCAGCGGCCGCTGACAGTTTCCCATGCATGCGCAGAGGAGGGAGTCTCTTCCGCCTCCGCCATGGTGGAGACCGTGGCGGAGGCGGAAGGGAAAGAGTGCCCCCACGGCACAGGCCCGCCCGCGGATCGGTGGGCCCCGATCGCGCCCACGCCGCCTTGTCCCGCCGTTCAAAAGGTGGTTTAATCCACGCCGGCGGGACAGGCAATTTATCGGCGGGACTTCGGCCCATCCGGGTAGCACTCTCAACAATTTGGCTGTCAATTCCATTGAACAGATGAAATACAGAATCATTGCAATTGTACAGCAAGTTATTGAAGAGTTATTCGATTGTAAAAGATAACAACCTTGATCCAATATACGTTGTTTAAAACATTGCCACCCTTACATTTCTAAGAATTCTCTTAATGGTCCTAATTCTTTTTTCAAAATTTGTGGCTCTGACTGAGGCTGGCTGCACAGAAATATAATTAACACTCTCACTGACCCCTACACAGGCTACAAACATCTTGAACACATCCTCGAATAATATGTTTAGCACACTGTGGCGGGAGGATTGGCTGGAATTGATTTTTGGGAATCAAGATCCTTGTTCTTAACTGGACTTCCTCCATGATTTTGGCCATGGGAACTGTATCTCTGTCGACGTTAGCTGACGGTGGCTGGTGTGAGACTATGTAATTTCCCCAATACCTTAACAAAAGAAAAATACTGCTCATGCCAGATGTCGGAAATAAAAGCATAAAAGATAGAAACAGCCAGCAGGTCGGTTGTGTGTAATTATCTGCTGAGTAATTTGAGTATTCTGTTTTTATCTCCAAAGATTTTTGCAGTTACAGATCTTGTAAGTTCATGATACACTTATAGACATGAGAGACAATCTCACCCATCTTAATATACCCATCCAGAATAACATTATTCTCAAGCTTCTGTTACACCTGGTTATTTATTAAGTACTTCTAAGATTTGCTCCTCCATTACATGGTAACTATCCTTGCCAATTTACAAATTGCCAGATTAACTAAAACTGGTTCATTATTTACCATGGTGGGATTCTGAATGCATAAGGCCCTGAGTTACGAGTTCAGCATCGCAACCACCAAGCCCTGTAGCTGTAGCCCTGGCTTCCTGAAGTTGGCAGCCAATTGACAGTAAACCTGTTGTTGGACGACCAATCAAGAAATGTTATTACCTGGAGCCAGTCCAACTCTGGCCAGTAAAAGTGCTGCATCAATAGGAGCACAATCTGGAAGCATTTTTGATGGTCCAACACAACTCATTTTATTAGATGTTTTAGGAACATACGAATTAGGAACAACATAGGTCATTGGCCCCGCAAACCTATTCCGCCATTGAGTATGATCATGTCAGATCATTGGTGGCCTCAACTCTACATTAGACCTATCACAAAACCTTTGACTCCCGTATTAGCCAAGAATTTACCTCTGTCTTCAAACTATTCAATGATCTTGACTGCACCACTCTCTGGGGAAGAGGGTTCCAAAGACTCACAACCCTCTAAGATAAAGTGTGTCTCCTCATCTCTGTCTTAAATAGGAAACCATTTAAATAGTGTCTATTCTCTCCCACAAGTGAAAACATAATTTTAGCATCCACCCTGTCAAGTACCCCCAGGACCTTATATGTTTCAATCAGATGTCATGTGTGAGTACCTTTAAGAAATAGATGTATATCAAATAGCTGTAGTGGATGTACCTTTAAGAAATGGATGTTTATCAAACAGCTGTCGTGGATGTACCTTTAAGAAATGGGTGTTTATCAAATAGCTGCAGTGATGTTGGAGTGTGGATGGAGCTGGGCTGTCTGTCTGTTTTTACTTTCGCTTTTGAGCTGGCAGCTACAGTCTGTGTTTAGTTTCATTTTCAGAGATGGATAGCTGCAGGCAAAGCAAGTAGCTGTATAACAATCTCTCTCTCTACAAGCGACAGAATGTCTTCAGCTCATTTGAGGATTTCAAAGTAATACCTGTTTCTGTCGAGAATTTAAATCTACTGTCTTTCTTTGAAAAGGGTTTAACATATGGATGTTGCTAGGAAAGATTAAGGGAAAGATTAAGGGTTACTTATAGAGTACTGTATTCTTTGGGGAAAGTATTTGAGTTGATAGTTGCTAAGATGTTTACTGTGTGTTTATAAAATGTTAACTGGATGCATATAATAAATATTGTTTTGTTTTAAAAATACTTTAGATCTCTGTTGCATCGCACCTGTAGAGTGGGCCCTTGTGCTTCCCATAACCAAAATCGATTAAAAGTTGTGGGTCAGGTGAAGTCCATGATATACTTTGGGGTTCTCTAAACCATGGCCCATAATAAATTGGGGGTTAGAGGGATAAAAGTCTATCTTTCATGATTGGATTGGCTTAGTGAACTTAACGACAGTGAGGGGTGAGCATATTTGTGGTTGCTTTTCAGGTGTGGTATATCAGTTTAAGTAGGGAGTGTTTTGTGGACAATGGCTCTTTCAGAGGCTCGGAAGTTTTCGGGGTGGAGAAGGTCACACCCAGTACCTTACGAACAGAGACTAAGAAGAGGCTTTTAGATTTGGCAAAAACATTGCAGTTAGCGTTATCTGATAGCACACAAAAAGAAGAGGTACTTACGGTGCAAGTTGAGCATTTAAAATTGCCTGAGATACAGTCTGACTCATTAGAAATGGCACAAATTCAGTTACAAATCATGCAACTTGAACATAAAAAAGAATTACAGCAGCTTCAGTATGAAATGAGAGAAAAAGAACGAATAGCCCTCGCAGAACAAAAAGAAAAAGAGAGAGGAAAGAGAAAGAGAGAGAGAAAGGCAGATACAGATCAGGTAAAAAGAAAAGGAGAGAGAAGAAAGAAACAAAGAAAGAGAAAGAGAGGAGAGGGAGAAAGAGAGAGTTTGAACTTCAGAAAATGGCCATGAAACATGACAGTCAGTTAAAATTGGTGGCTGTAAAGGGAGACGTACAGTTGGAGGATAGTGCTGAGGATAAAGAGAAAGAGCGTCATAGTCAAAGGCTTGGTGGGGATCTATTTAAATATGTCCAAGCATTGCCAAGGTTTGATGAGAAGGAGGTAGAAGACTTTTTCATTTCATTTGAGAGTGTGGCTCAACAAATGAAATGGCCACCAGACATTGGGTATTACTGATTCAAACAAAGCTGGTAAATAAGGTAAGTGAAGTGTTTGCATCATTACCAGAGGAGGTATCTGGGATGTATGAGGAGGTGAAAAAAATCCATCTAAGATGCATATGAACTGGTGCCTGAAGCCTGCAGACAAAGGTTTAGAAATTTAAGGAAAGAACCTGGTCAAACATAAATGGAGTTTGAAAGGACCAAACAGATTAACTTTGATAGGTGGATAAGGGCTTTGAAAATAGATCAAACGTATGAAGCTCTCAGAGAAATGTACTTTTGGAGGAGTTTAAAAATTCGATTCCTGATGTAGTGAGAACTCATGTGGAAGAGCAAAGGGTTAAAACAGTGAGTTTAGCAGCAGGAATGGGAGATGATTATGAATTAGTTCATAAATCAAAGCTTGGTTTCCGACATCAGTTTCAGCCTGTGAGGGATAGAAACTGGGACAAAGGGAAATACTCAAGTGGCAGAGGTAAAGGAGATCTAGTGGGAGATAAGAAGGAGAGTGTACCTCAGATTAAAAAATAAATCCAGGAGGGTGTAAGAGAAATGAAAAGTTTCAAATGTTTTCACTGTAATAAACTAGGCCATGTAAAGTCACAGTGTTGGTTGCTGAAGAAAAACACGTGAAAGGATGTTGTGGTAAAATAGGATAAGACAGTGGGGTTTGTGAAAGTGGTAAAGGAAAGCCCAAAAGAAGAAAAGGAGGTGCAAAATATTGTACAGCCTGATCAAGAATTGATTGATAAGAAGGTGCCAGATCTCTATCAAGAATTTACTTGTGTGGGTAAAGTTTACTCATGTGCACCAGGAGGAGCAGGTAAAGAAGTCACAATTTGAAGAGATAGGGGAGCTAGTCAATCTTTAATGGTAAGAGATGAGGAGTTATGTAGTTTGGGAAGAATATTGCCAGAAAAGGTGGTAATATGTGGAATTCAGGGTGAGAAGAGTAGTGTTCCATTATATAAGGTAAGGTTGGAAAGTCCAGTGAAGAGTAGTAGGAGTAATAGAGAAACTATCTTGTCCAGGAATAAAGTTTATCTTGGGTAATGAAAAAGCTGGATTGCAGGTGGGAGTGATACCTACTGTGGTTGATAAGCCAGTGGAAAATCAGACAACTGAAGTGTTGAAGGATGAGTATCCAGGGATTTTTCCGGATTGTGTAGTAACAAGGTCGCAAAGTCACAGGTTAAGACAAGAGGAGAAATCAAAGAGTGAAGATGAAGTTGAAGTTCAATTATCAGAAATGATTTTTGATCAGATGGTTGGAAAAGAACAAGAACAGGTGGAGGATGAGGCAGATATTTTTAGTTCAAGAAAATTGGCGGAGTTACAACAGAAAGATATAGAAATAAAACGGATGTATCAGAAAGCATACATGGAAGAGGAATCTGCGAGTATACCAGAATGTTATTACCGTAAAAATGATGTCTGATGAGAAAATGGAGACCTTTACATATACAGGTGGATGAAAAGTGGGCAGAGGTTCATCAAGTGGTATTGCCGGTAGGGTATAGAAAGGAGGTGTTGCGAGTCGCACATGAGGTCCCAGTGGGAGGTCATTTGGGAGTAAGGAAAACTCAAGCTAAAATACAAAAACATTTTTATTGGCCTGGACTACATAAAGATGTAGTTAAATTTTGTCGATCATGTCACACATGTCAAGTGAAAGGGAAACCTCAAGCAGTGGTAAAACCAGTGCCCTTAATACCCATTCCAGCATTTGAGGAACCTTTTACAAAGGTCTGAATTGATTGCATAGGACCGCTTCCTAAAACGAAAAGTGGGAATTAATACCTTTTGACTATAATGTATGTGTCTACTAGGTTTCCAGAAGCCATTCCAGTACATAATATTACAACTAAAAAGATTGTGGAGGAGTTACTTAAATTCTTTACTAGATATGGACTACCCACAGAAATACAATCGGATCTAGGATCAAATTTTACCTCAAGGTTATTCAAAGACGTTATGGATAGCTTAGGAATGAAACAATTTTAGTTGTTTAAATTGCGCTCCATCCAGAATTGCAGGGAGCATTAGAAATGTGGCATCAGACATTAAAGACAATGTTGAGGGCTTATTGTCACGGTTATCCAGAAGATTGGGATAAAGGAATTCCATTTGTACTGTTTGCAATTAGGGATGCACCTAATGTGTCAACCAAATTCAGTCCTTTTGAACTAATTTTTGGTCATGAGCTAAGAGGACCACTTAAATTGATCAAGGAAAAATTGGTGAGTGTGCAGTCAGAACTTACATTATTGGATTACGTGTCAAATTTTAGGGAGCGATTAAATAGAGCATGGGAATTTGCTGGATAACATTTAGAAGTCACAAAATGTGGTGAAACGGGTAGCGGACAAGAAAGCAAAAGTTCGTAGTTTTGCCAGTGGGGATAAAGTTTTAGTATTGTTACCAGTGGCAGGTGAACCCTTAAAAGCAAGGTTTTGTGAACCTTATCAGATTGAAAGGAAATTATGTGGTTAGAACGCCAGATAGAAGGAAAACTCACCGAGTGTGTCATGTGAATATGCTTAAAAGGTACTTAAAAGGAAGGAGAGAAAAAGGAGGCGGTTTTAATGATTCTAACTCAAAGTGAAGAACCGAATCCAGCTGACTTTGAATTTGACATCCCTCAAATTAAATTGGCAAACGAGGATGTTCTTAAGAATTTGTATAAATTGTTTAGTTACTTTCCAGAGGAAAAACAAACTGACCTGAAAGAGTTATTGATATCACATGGGCAAGTTTGTGGAGATAAGTTGGGAAGCACTAAAATGGCTATACATGGTGTAGATGTTGGAAATGCTATTCCAATTAAACAACATCCATATAGACTTAACCCTTTAAAATTGGCACAGGTTAACAAAGAAATTGAAAGTATGCTTAAAAATGGCATAATTGAAGTGGGTTGCAGCCAATGGAGCTCACCCATAATGATGGTACGAAAGACGGACGGTACCCAGCGGTTGTGTGTGGACTATAGAAAGTTTAATGCAGTTACAAGAACTGTAACTTATCCTATCCCACGTTTGGAGGATTACATTGAGGAAGTGGGACAATCAGCTTTTATTTCCAAACTGGATTTACTTAATGGTTACTGGCAGGTACCTTTATCCGAAAGGATGAAGGCAATTTCAGCTTTTGTGACTCCAGATGGTATATACCAATTCAAAGTTATGCCATTTGGCATGAAAAACGCCCCAGCCACATTTTAACGGTTAACTAACAAAGTTGTTTCAGGATTACCCAATTGTGCGGTATACATCGACGTTCTGGTAATTTTCAGTCAGACTTGGAAAGAGCATTTAAAACATCTGATGGAATTATTCGATCGACTTCAGGAGGCGGGTTTGGTGGTAAACCTAGCCAAAGAATTTGGAAAAGCCCAAGTCACTTTCCTTGGCCATACGATCGGACAGGGTTGAATGGTCCCACGGGATGTGAAAACAAAAGTTATTGGGGAGTTTCCAATACCCTCGACACGAAGGAAAATAATGCGACTTCTTGGCATAAGTGGATTCTACCAGAAATATATGCCAAATTCTAGCAGCGTGGTTGCTACACTGACGGTCTTGCTAAAGAAGCGTAGCAAATTTAAGTGGACAGCAGAGTGTCAACAGGCATTTGACTGCCTGAAGGCGGTGTTAGCCAATGCACCTATGTTGGAGAATTACAAGGGGCTCTGTAACCGGATTGAACTAAAGTATCTGACTTTAAAGAAAAATGCCGGGGTGTAGAGAAATGGGTGGATCATGCAGAGACCTTCTTGTCCATAGAGACTGTCAATCAAGAGGGATTCCAGTTGGAGGAAGAAGAACTAAAATGGACTCTGTTATTATAAATGTTTGCGTGTTTTGTTTTGTTATAAAAAATATGTATAATCACTGTCAATATTTCTTAAAGGAAAGTGAAAAGGTGAAAAATGAAACCATCATGAAGTTGATGGTATTTTTTTTTTCTTGGAGAGAGGTGTCATGTGAGAGTACCTTTAAGAAATGGATGGTTTTGAAATAGCTGTAGTGGATGTACCTTTAAAAAATGGGTGGTCATCAAATAGCTGCAGTGATGTCAGAGTATGGGTGGAGCTGGGCTTCCTGTCTGTTTTTCACTTTCGCTTTTGAGCTGGCAGCTACAGTGTGTGTTTAGTTTCGTTTTCAGAGTTGGATAGCTGCAGGCAAAGCAAGTAGCTGTATAATGATATCTCTCTCTACAAGCGACAGAATGTCTTCAGCTCATTTGAGGATTTCAAAGTAATACCTGTTTCTGCAGAGAATTTAAATCTGCTGTCTTTCTTTGAAAAGGGTTTAACACATGGATGTTGCTCGGAAAGATTAAGGGTCACTTATAGAGTACTGTATTCTTTGGGGAAAATATTTGAGTTGATAGTTGCGAAGATGTTTACTGTGTGTTTATAAAATGTTAACTGGATTCATATAATAAACATTGTTTTGTTTTAAAAGGTACATTAGATCTCTGTTGCATCATATCCGTAGAGTGGGCCCCCCCCCCTGCACTCCCCATAACCAAAATCGATAAAAAGTTGTGGGTTAGGTGAACTCCATGATACACTTTGGGGTTCTCTAAACCTTGGCCCGTAATAAGGATCACCTCTCATTATTCGAAACATTAATGGATACAGGCCCAACCTATCCAACTTTTCCTCATAAGATAACCCTGCCTTCCCCATTCCATGTATTAGTTGAGTGAACATTCTCTCAACTGTTTCTAATGCACTCATACTCTTTCTTAAATACGGAGAACAAAACTCTGCACAGTACTCTAAATGGTCTCACCTTTGAATACATTATGTGTACAATGCTCAATTTACCATACCACCCACAATACATCATATCATGAGTTCAATGGGATGCTGGTGGTGCAAGTGCAATATTTAAATAAGAACAGCGGAGTTCTTGGACTGCACTCTCATCATCAGGGTTATTATGAAGCAGTAGTTCTCACATACTAGACTGCCAAGCACTTAGTTGGAGTGAAGGACCCTGCAACCACCTACCAGGCCTATCTCACTGGCCACCACAAAAAATGTTCATCAGAATTAATCGGAAGAGTGCTGCAACTTTTGACGGTGATGCTTTGTTCCAATCTGGAGAGCTTCAGTCTCATGTTGGGTTTATTGTTCAGCCATTTCCAATTCAATGTTTTCAGTGCCACCAGTGTTGAAAATCTGAATGGTAAGCAGATGCTTCATTTGCCTTGGTGAGTCCAGGATATTCGGATCGTACGTGGAGCCACAGGTCGGTCAAAACTTTCGCACCCAATACCAACTTCAGTGTCTTGCATTTTGGACCAGGCTGCAGATTACTGGGAAGATCTGCGTGAGCCATTCTGGTCTGCAAATCACACTCTGAGAACCATTTTCATATAGAACCATATCTGCATCACTTGTTTATTTCCCAGGAGATGCCCAACACTACTGGGAAGTGAAGGTTCAGCAGTTAAATAATATGCAAATTGAGTTCATAGAATCCATAGATTCCCAACAGTGCAGAAGGAAGCCATTCGGCCCATCAAATCTGCACCTACCCCCCCCCCCCCCCCGAATGAGCACCCTGCCTAGGTTCACAGCCCGCCCCATCCCCATAAACCCAAGCATTGATCATGGCCAACCCACTTAATGTGCTCATTATTGGACATTCAAGGGAAATCTAATATGGCCAATCCACCTAACATGCACATCTTTGAACTGTGGGAGGAAACTGGAGCACCCGAAGGAAATCCACTTAGACACGAGGGACTGTGCAAATTCCGCACAGTCACCCAAGGCCGGAATTGAACCCGGTTCTCTGGAGTTGTAAGGCAGTAGTGCTAACCACTGTGCCAGAAAGAAACGCTAAACTGTGGAGGTGAGTTCCTGCAAGTTCCTATATTTAGCCATGCCATCAGGAGCTAAATTGAACAGTGGGTCACATTAAAGAGAGTGGAAAAGAATACCAAAGCTTGGAGGATCAGTTTGAACAACATACGCCATCTGACGTGGGACTGCCTAAATCGATCAACACGAAGAGCTGAAAAATAAATACAAAATGAAGATTATTTCATTATTAAAAGGTTCCTGGAAAATGTGCCTTCCGTGTGGATAGAATCAATAGACATTTATTGCCATGGTTACTGGATGTAAAGAGCCAAATCTTCACTCAATGGTCAAAGTAATATTTACTTTGGGTACAGCAAAAAAAATCTGTGTGTGATGCAAAGACTTGCTTCTTGATGTAAGGTTCTAAATCTGTTCTGCCCCTTTTCATCCACCACATTGTACTTTATCACCAACTGGACCATACAGTACGAGATTGCAGCTGAGGAATCCCTGAAGCCTTAGCATAGTGAATTAGCACTTAAGTAATATCCTATCCATGATCACTGCACTTGGAAGTGTTTAAAAGAGGAACAGAGTGCCTGTGGCACCTTGTAATTAAAATTTGCCAATATGACAAGTTGAAAACGGCCTACGTGGTTTCTATGTGCCATTTAAAGTCATTACCACCCTGTCACCCTGACAAAATGTTAGCACGTTAGTGAAAAAGATGGTGGAAAGTCAGTGTAATAAGCTCTTGAGTATTTGTTCAGTATCATGAAGTGCTGCTTTGCATTTTTTCCTAATGGACTATTTATATTTGCCCAAGAAACCTGGTTCTGTGGAAACTCTCATGTCTGTGCTGGGGGGAGAGAGAAATGGTAATTTGTTACTTAGATTTCCTGGCCTTCGCACCTCTCATCCAGTTGGGACAGGTGTACTTAAGAGCGGAAAAAACACATTATCCTGGCCTATGTAGGCCACCTGAGCCAGTCAGCCTAGTGGCAATCAAAATAAAACTGCAATTTCTATCTTTGATGGTAATTCTTCCATTACCATTGAGAGAAGCATTACCTCAGGGGCACTGGCAGTACCAGTTTTTAAAGTGGGCGTTGGAGGCTCAAGTGGCAGCAGTACCACCTTGTTTCCAGTATTGTCACTGATGGTGAAGCTGCGATTTCTATCAGAAATAGCACAGCAAAGTGAATTACGGTTACTCCAATCAGTGTCCGCCATTAGGTTGTTCTCCTATTTTCCCATTCTTATGTTGGGTCAGAAGACTGATTAACAGCCTGATAGACCACAACACACCTTTCATAGCTGTAACCCAGTTGATAACAGCAAGAGGTTTTTATGGACTCTCTCAAAACAAACTGGGAGGGGATGGAGGGGAGATATGTGGGCATTCATACCCATCATTTGCAGGTATCCTAATGTTCACCCAGAAATCAGAACCAGAGCTGTTTGGAGTAAGGTTCAAACACTGAGGGCGCAATTCTCCCCATCGGAGACAAAGTGCTCCCGCCAGGTCCGTGCGCAGCTGATTCCATGTTGCACAGTGTGACTGCTGCACGTCATCGCCGTGCGCATGTGCGGTAATGGATCCGGCCGTTTATTTTGCGTATTTTTCATGGCGCGGCTGCTAGCCCCTCACTAGTCGGAGGGTCGGTGCTGGGGCTTCTCCAATTTTTTTCTTCGTAGAGCTAGACACTTCCTCCGGACATAGCCTCAAAATCGGAGAATCCAGCTCATAATCACTCTAAGAGGTCCCACTCCTCAGAGACCTATGTGCCCTTAGAATGCTGCTGCAGACCCCCTCATGGATCGCTGTCAAGGTCCCTTCCCCACCCTAATCGTTACTAAGGGTCCTTACCCCCTCAATTACCCATCTTAGCATAACCCCTCCCCCCAATTCTCTCCTTCAGCACCCCCTCCTCATTCCCTCCCTTCAGTCCCAGTCCCTTGGCAGTGCCAACCTAGCACCTTGCAATCTGAGGGGTAGCAAGGGGATGAGTACAATCCCTAAACTTCCCCAAAGGGTGCCGAGGGGTGTCCTTCATGGGATGTGGGGCTCAGGGGAACTTGTGCCAGGCTGTAGGGGCTTAGGTTGGGGGTCTTTCCTGCAATGGGGGTCGTTTGGTTGCTCTTCCCATTTGCAGCCTTAAACCCTTTAAACAGTCAGTCGGTAACTCATAAATTCAATTCTCTCACAATAAAGCAAAAGTGTTCACATCTGTACCTCTGAACACTTTAAACAGTCTGTTAGTACGCCAAGTTCAAAGATCTGTGAGATGAAGGTAAAAGTATTTCCTTTACTGTGGTGAAAACCCTTGAAGTGGTTTTCTCACAGTTAATTTCATTGCCCTTTTAAGCATTGAAGCCTATTTGTATGACTGGAAGCCTAAAAGCATTGAATTGCATTGTTTATATTCAATTTCACCAGCTAATGCCTTTTAGGAGCCTTCTGATCAACAAGTCCAGGAAGTTTCAAAGGGAGGACTAAGATTTTTTATTTATATAGCTCTGCAGGGATCCATTAACGCAGCGAAGCAGCTGATATTCTGACAGCAGTTTTTTTAAGAGACTGTCTCTTTATCCTCAATTGCTTCCCAGAAAGATCAGGTCACACTGAATGTAAACAATTTTCATGTTCTGTTTGGGTCTGGGTGAGAACCTTGTTGGGTACATCGGGAAGTTTGTCTGGGCCGGCAGGGCCAGCTGGGAGATTCGTTTTGCAACCGGTGTGAAAATTGTTTTTGCCCCGAAGCCCAATTCAGTGGACCATCGAGATTCAATCCGCTCAAGAAGGCCCCGGAAAATCCCAGCCTGTGCCTGTCATAGAAATGTTACCACCATAGCTCACTGCATGCACCAAGTCATTTGATAACAGGCATTCTTAAACAAATTCACCCCAGGTGGAGCAATATTAACTTTTGGTGATGGTGTAAAATAGGAAATATCAGATCAGTTGCCCATTAGGTAGGAATCTGAATCCATGGTGAATGTTCAGCAGGATATTTGTATCCAGGAGATGTTAGTTCCCTGCCTCCCGTACTGTGCCTGATTTCCTCTCCATTGAAGTCAACAGGCCATAATTCCAACTCATGTGTGAGTCTGCTAGCGACTGCTTGGGGCCTGCATCGCAGGCTCCAGCACAGTCCAGCTCTAGCACCTTCGAGGAGGCCACTGGCTTCCAGAAAGCAGGTAACTTTCAAGGGCCCTATGTAATTGACCGACCAGAAAGAAGTTAAGGGTCCAGGGTAAATGAATGGAATTTATGTGGTTTGACGGGGTGGGGCGGGATGTGTGCGGAGGTCCGGCATGTTGCGGGACGATCGGGGTAGGGACACATCAGGGAGGTGGTGGAAGGTGGAGGATATAGTGCAAGGAGTCAGAGATTGGTAGAGGTTGGAGAGTTTGGTTAGGGGGGTCGGGTCTGCATTGGAAGGGGGGTTGATTGGTGCAACGCTGCTGATACCATCCGAAGTTCGCGATTTAAATCATGTTTTCGAATGGTTCCCAATGCAGGACAATTGCCTGGAGAAAGTTTGCGCGAGTGGGAAATTTCCATGCAAATATTTAACTGGGAACCTCTAGGAGGGATTCCCCACTGTATCTTTGAGGTACCCTCTAAATCTGATGCTGGGTAACTCAGAAGTTACGACCCAACATGTTTTTTCATATCACAGAAACAGAAAATATTCGACAATCTCAGTAGGTCGGACAGCATCTGTGAGAGAGAAGGGAGCTAACGTTTCAAGTCTGGATGACTCTTTGTCAAAGTCATCCAGACTCGAAAGGTTAGCTCCCTTCTCTCTCCACAGATGCTGCTGGGCCTCCTGAGATTGTCCAGCATTTTCTGTTTTTGTGATATGAAAAAACATGTTGGGTTTTTGTAGTATCCGCAGTAATTTGCTTTTATCCTCATGTTTTTTAATGTGGTTGCAATGGCACAGCATGGGATCAGAGATTTTCACAATGCCTTAGAGTAGAGAGACGTACTTTAAAATGGAAAAACTACCTGGTGCGATATTGAGCTACCTGGTGTGATATTGATCCTTAATCTGGGTCATGCCAGTTGACTTCAATCGGTTAGTGGTCTCACGATTTGCCTGAGCCTTTACAGGGAGTGGAAAAATAGAATGGGGCTCTCATTTTTGACCACTATTCATTGACCTCTATAGAAGTACATGTATGTGTGAGTCAGGTGAATTCAAGACGAGCTCCACCGTGATGGTTTGATTGATTGATCGATTTGATTTATTGTCACATGTATCGAAGTACAGTGAAAAGTATTTTTTTGCGGCCGAAGGAACGTACACAGTACGTACAAAGTAGACAAAAGAATAATCAACAGAGAACATTGACAAATGGTACATCGACAAACAGTGATTGGTTACAGTGCGGAACAAGGGGCCAAACAAAGCAAAAACATGAGCAAGAGCAGCATAGGGCGTCGTGAATAGTTTTCTTACAGAGAACAGATCAGTCCGAGGGGGGAGTCGTTGAGGAGTCTTGTAGCTGTGGGGAAGAAGCTGTTCCTATGTCTGGATGTGCGAGTCTTCAATGAACTCTTGGAGAAGTGCTGGAGGACTTCCCTGCATGTACGTAGGTCCACTTAATCACCACCTTCAGGAAAGGAGAGGGGAGAATAACGAGAGGAACTCAAAGGGAAAACTGGAAGAATCTGTGCCTTCATTCAACCACATCTACATACGAAAACATAGCTATCTCGAGAGCAGAAAAACTAATTATATTTTTCCATAGTATAACTTCGCAGCCATGCACCCTCGCACAAAATTGTCTGTTGTGTTCTTCTGATTGATAAGGAGAAAATAAAAGAAAAGATGAATCACAGCAATGACTTTCAGTGAATGACACAGCAGCTTTTAGAAGAAACAGAGAATGGAATTGATTGAAGCACAAGGTGAGGAAGCAGAGTTCTGCTCCAGCATAAAGCTTTCTGGGTCATTCACTATCATGATATGCAAGTAATTCAATCCTTCATTTATCGTTCAGTTAGATCAATTCTAATATTACAACTTGACAAAAAATGCAATGAAAATATTGCTGTTTATCGAAATGCATCTTTTAATTATGGACACTTGCTATCTGTTGCTATCTAAAGTGATAACCCCACAGCGTACCCCTTTTATTCAGCAGGAATCAAATGTCAAACAGGAAATGCTAAACTATCAGGAAACACCTTCAAAGTGGGGCAAGCTGAAAGGACTAAAGTGATCGGTTCAAGGTAGGGAAAAGTAAATTTAAAATTAGGAGGATGTATTTTGATATGTGTATGTGCTTGTATAAAAATATGTGCTGACATTTCAGAGTTGTGGCTGGCATTGACAAACTACTGAGAATCACTCGAGGGATGTACATTGTCATTTCAAATCCTTGAAGTACTTCAGCATTGGATCATACCACATGTCAATAATCTCAAATGCATGGACTAGTTTTCAATTATTCCAGGTAAGTTGGGGCGGCTCGATAATACAGTGGTTAGCACTGTTGCTTCACAGCGCCAGGGTCCCAGGTTCGATTCCCAGCTTGTGTCACTGTCAGTGCGGAGTCTGCACGTTCTCCCTGTGTCTGCGTGGGTTTACTCCGGGCGCTCCGGTTTCCTCCCACAAGTCCAAAAATACGTGCTGTTAGATAATTTGGACATTCTGAATTCTCCCTCCGTGAACCCGACCAGGTGACTGGGGGCTTTCACAGTAACTTCATAGCAGTGTTAATGTAAGCCTACTTGTGACAATAAAAAGTACTTTCTGGTGTGTTTTTGTTTTTACAATTTGTGTCCAGAATGTTCTATTCTTTTACTTCTCCCTGTTAATAATTGCAGATGGCAGAAGCTGGGCATGGAAAGTTCATCTTTGTTCTGCTCCTCTGTTGTCTCCTTAATAATTTATAACACAGAGTGCAGTGTAGATAACTTTATCAGAACTAATGACTGCTGTCTATCCAATTATAAGTTTTTTAGATTTGACTTATCACGTGTGAGTGAATCGTCTTTAGATTCTCCTATGAATTGGTTTAATAATAGTGGTCAGTTTCTCTGTGCATTGCCCTGTTTGCAAGCTGTGAGATGCAAAGTGAATTCAAACCTTCTGTTCGCGGGGTTGCAACTTAATTCGGCGAAAAATAAAATCGCAAACGGGTTGTAAAGAGCAGCTTGTTTCAAAGACCTATGAATCGACCAGGAGAATTGTAACCTTGTGGTGAATTATAAATGTGCAGTAATAAATCCTACATTGAAATGTACACTTCCAATGAAATGTCACTTTCACAATACACAGCAAGATGTCAGAAGAGGAATTATAATTTTCCTTTTCCCCAGTGATACAGAAAGTCCAAACTTGTATTTATCTGTGAAGCAAAAAATGAATAAAATTATGACAATGACTAGCAATGCTGTTAAATTAATGATGTCAGAAATATATTTGCTGCTTCAATACTTTTATTATAAATTTGTAACCTTGTTTTAATACTTATTGCACATGATGAATTGGTACATCACATATAGTTTTATACAATTACTTTGAAATGGGTTGGTAGCCAAAACTACCAAATTATTCCACGTTTGCTTATCTTGTCCTAACCTCCAGAGAGCAAACCTCTTCAGCTTTGCAGACCTTATCAAAAATAATCGCTGTCTGACAATTATTCATGTTCTTTGGCAGACATTAGCAGTATAAGTAATGTTATTTAGTATGTGTCAAACAGAACCATTGGGACCAGCTTGAGAAGCAGCCAATCTTATGATTTTCTGTGCAAATAAGACGAAGAATTATAGCCGTTTAATTTGTTGAAGGAAACAGAATGGTGTGTTTCGTACTTTATTCATGCCCATCGAGATGAAAGATGACAGTGCGACAGAGAGCATTTTGTCACTTGTCCCAGTGACAGCACAAGATTTGCTGCCAAATTGGCTGTGCCATGGATATGCATTGCTGGCTCCCATGGAGTGCTCCAGCAACGCACCATAGCTCAACGGTCTCCAATGAAAACCCCTGCTATACCAACTGAATCATCTCCATTTCTTTCTTTCTCTCAGCAGCTAGTCAGTCAAGTAATAAAATACTATTGGATTCCTGACACTGAGACTGGCAACAGATAAAATAATCTCATTATAGTATATACATTGAATATTGCTGCAATTTGCTGTTAAAGATAACCTTGGATCATCCTGTCTGCCTGTGACATGTTTACACCAGAGCCTCAGAAATCCACGTCAATATTTTTAGAGGCAATATAATCCAAGCCAACTTTAGTTCACAAATGTTATTTTGGCTGTTCAAAATAACAACAGGAACAAATGAACTGGTTTGAAGTTTTCAACCTCATGAATAAAGCCTGATTCAATGGCAAGCTAATTTCTTAAATGATGTAGATGTCTGCAGTTTTCCAAGAAGTTTGATCCAAACTCATGTTGAACCAACTGCAACCTATTTGCCTATGCAAAGCCTCAATCAATCAAATGAACAATGTTTGATTGAGTTTCTCTTTATAACTTATTAACACATTATTCTCCCAATGATAGGAAAAGGGCTATCTACTTTGAATATGTGACTCATGATACATTCAAAGTTTCCTGAATCACAAAACAGAGAAAGAAATGCACCTTTGACCATTTAGACAGTAATATTGCAATCATTATTTTTTTTCCAATTTTTATTTTGTTTGTTTTTCCACCTCGGTTGGTGGATACAATTCACAACATTTTCTCTATTCTGGGTGGTATGTGTCATCACACTGCAGATGCATTCATGAAGAATTCCTGTGATAAGTATATGTAATACCTATCATCGAGCTACATAGATTATCATAGATTATCATAGAATTTACAGTGCAGAAGGAGGCCATTCGGCCCATCGAGTCTGCACCGGCTCTTGGAAAGAGCACCCTACCCAAGGTCAACACCTCCACCTATTCCCATAACCCAGTAACCCCTCCCAACACTAAGGGCAATTTTGGACACTAAGGGCAATTTTGGACACGATGGGCAATTTAGAATGGCCAATCCACCTAACCCGCACATCTTTGGACTGTGGGAGGAAACCGGAGCACCCGGAGGAAACCCACGCACACACGGGGAGGATGTGCAGACTCCGCACAGACAGTGACCCAAGCCGGAATCAAACCTGGGACCCTGGAGCTGTGAAGCATTTGTGCTAACCACCATGCTACCGTGCTGCATTGTGATGGAGTGATGAAAATAGTGGATCAGACTTTCCTCTGATGTACAAAATAGTCAGCTTTGTACAGTACATCGAGGAAAATCAAGGGGTGAGGAAACAGAAATTTTAAGTAGGTAATAGAGCTTACATATTTTCTTTTTATTAATAAAAATGGCTGTAACATTGGGAAGGCTCTTTCATATGCTTGCAAGCGTCCTATTGCTTGTCTGTGTCATGTCTAAGTATTCCTTTGTACCCAAATAAAATAAGAGAATGATCTGCTGTGATGACTGAAAGCAATAACAAGTGTGTTCCCAGCCGTGCTGTGACCAGCGCCGCCAGTCAGGCGGGAGCCATGCTGCTGGCCGGCGGGGCTTTGGCGAGGGCTGGGGGGACTGGTGGGGGGTGGCCAGTGGGTGGCGAAGGAACATCCAGGGGGGCACTATCTGGCAGGTTGGGTCATTGCATGGCCGGCGCCATGATGTACGGTGCGACCGCTGCAGGTCACCTTCGCATGCAAGCGCAGCCATACCCGGCAATTCCCCGGCCATTTATTTCGTGGAGGCCGAGCGTTTTACGTTGTGCGGCTGCTAACACCTCTGCGGTCGGAGGTCCGTGCTGAAGTGTCGCCGATTTTTACCACATTAAATGCCACAGATCCTCCGGACGTGGCCTCAAAATCGGGGAATTTAGCCCTCCGCGTCGACGCCAGTGCAAAATTTGTGGAGTTCCACAACAGCAAAACCGACGCCGCACCTGGACCGATTCTGTTACTGTTAAGGGGCTAGCACTGGCGCCACATGGAACACAATTGTTTCCAATGAGAAACGGTGCGATATTCACACTCAGGAGGCTGACAAGCTACAGCCGCATATTCACACTTCACTACCCACGCACACACTTCACTATCCAGCCAACGAGATGGCAGCAAGGAGAGCAGATCCATGCTTCATTGACGCCGAGCTGGATACCCTCCTAGACGCAGTGGAGGAGAGGCTGACCTTGTACCCCGGCCTGGGAAAGCTCCATCGGTTTTGGAAATGCAATCGCAGATCATGGGACTGTATGAGGTGTTTTCACAAGCATCCAGCATCTGCAGTTGCAGTTGGAGGAGTCCAACGGTGTGCAGGAGCAGGTGGTGATGTTAACCATGCATGCCACCCAGGTCAACATTGCACAGGTGGCATCCACAATGGAGGCATTGTGGCGATGGTTTAGGCTACAGATCAGCTCATCCAAGGCCTGAAGCATTCTGTGCAGGTGCTGGCTGAGGCCCAGGACAGAGTTGCTGCCTCATAAGCAACCGTGCCAGAGCAACCTGGATATCGCAGCGGCTTTTCTGAGTGTGGCCCAGTCACAGCGGACCATGGCTGGGAACATCGGCAGCATTGCCCAGGTGATGGGCGACGTGGTGCATACACAGAAGGACGTGGCCCAGTCCCAGAGGGAGGTTGGGCAGTCACTGGCTGATGTGACACAAAACCAGTAGGTTATGGCAGTCAACCGGTGATGTGGCGGAGTCCCAGATGGAGATGGTCCACTCGCTGTGCTCCATGGCCGGGAGCATGCAGACCCTGGTCGAGACAAGAGCAGGCCTCCAGGGCTGGCAGTGCCTGGTGACAAGGGAGCCTCGGTGGTTAGCCATGCTTGCACCTCCATCCCATGGTGTAGCCCGGGGGCCAACTGGCACCCTAAGGGAGGAGGAGGTGATGAGGCCCGTGCCGGTGATTCCTGCAGGGGAGGTGCCGGAACACTGCAGCACCTTGGACTCCCCCTGTCCTGTCCCTGGTGCATCTGGTGGGCAGCGGGCAGAACTGGACACCTGGGACACCCAAGCAGCAGCTTTGCCCAGTTGCCCCAGAAGATGCCCGCCAACGGGGACCCAGGTCACACGGCGGGAATCACAGCAGGCTCCCTCTACTCCCGTTGTACTATCTGGGGACCCACCAAGGCGTAGCATTAGGGCCCCTACCGCCAGAAATCTTAACACTAGTTAAGTTGGCACGGGTGCAAGGCACAGTTTAGTTATAGGGGCTAGCACACAATTCTGGATATACATTGTCACATTAAAAGCCTGTTCACACTCTTTTAACCTGCCTCGGTGCTGTGTTAGATGATGGGTGTTCTGGTAAAATAATAATCATAATAATATTTATTATTGTCACAAGTAGGCTTACATTAACACTGCAATGAAGTTACTGTGAAAATCCCCTAGTCGCCACATTCCGGCGCCTGTTCGGCACACAGTGGGAGAATTCAGAATTTCAATTCACCTAACAGCACGTCTTTCGGGACTTATGGGAGGAAACCGGAGCACCCGGAGGAAAACCATTCAGACACAGGGAGAACGTGCAGACTCCGCACAGGCAGTGACCCAAGCCGGGAATCGAACCTGGGACCCTGGCGTTGTGGAGCAACAGTGCCAACCACTGTGCTACCGTGCCTTTGGGCTAGCCAGGGGAGGAGTGGGGGGAAACAGGCGGATGTTGGGGAAGGGAGAGTGGGTGGACATTGTGGGTGGCCTGGGCTCCTCTGCCCGGAATGTCCCCATCACTGTCACCCCAGGGATTCGATAGGACTGTGTAATGGAATGTCCAGCTTGCATGCAGGGATCAAGCAGGTGGATGGTGGAAAGTGCGACCATGGGTAGGAGTCAGACATTGTCAAACGATGTGGAGCACCGGAGCTCATTGCAGAGGGGGTTGTCATCATCCTCCATCCCATGGACCAGACCCAGTGTTACTGCCAACCCAGGGCCCCTGCACCCCAGAGTGCAGCAGGTATGTATTGCATAGGGGATTGTAGACGGGGTGGCCGGGGAGGTGGGGACGGGGGTGGGATGCAGTGTCCATGCCCATGGCCAGTCCCCCCCCCCCCCACCTAGTTGGTGAACCAGGTGGCAATCGGTGCATCCCATGCACCTTGGCCTCCCTTGCCTGCCTGGGTGCCATGACCTACCCATCCTCCCCCTCCCCCTCATCCTCCTCGTCGGACGAGGACAGGCATTCCTTCTCCTCCTTCACCATGTCGCCCCTCTGCTGCGTGATGTTGTGGAGGCTGCCACGATGCAGGCGACCCTCTCATGCTGGAGGGCCCCTCGAGAACCGTCCAGGCACCTGAACCACATCTTCACGCGGCCGAAGCGCTGCTCGATCACGCTCCTGCTTGCAGAATGGGCATCATTGTAGCAGGTCTCCACGTCGGTCTGTGGCCTCCGGATAGGCTTCATCAGCCACAACCGCAGCGGATAAGCCCTGTCGCCCTGAAGCAGCGGGGGGGGGGGGCATCTCGAACTTGTCAGGAATCGTCGAGTGTGCCAGGATGAAGGCGCCGTGCACACTGCCTGGGAATCAGATGCAGGTGTGCATGAGGCATGATGATCACATATCAGCTGCTCGTTCATCGAGTGGAACCCCTTTCAGTTTGTGTAGAGCGGCCTGTTATTTTCAGGTGCTCGTATGGGGACATGCATCCCGTCGATCACTCTCTCGACCCAGGGCATGTCAGTGATGGCGGCGAATCCCATTGCCCAGGCATCCTGGTGGTGTCGGTCCCCATTGAAATGGATGTGTTGAGCCATCTGGGCACATAGGGCCCCCATGACATCACAAATGGTCTGTGAGATCCTGGACAAGTCCCCACTTGGCGTCTGGAAGCACTCCGTTGCGTAACGGTTCAGGGTGACTGTCATCTTGATGGCCACTGGGAGCGAGTATCCTCCCCCATACCCCCACAGTGCCAGGTGTGCCATGATCTGGCAGATATGTCGCACTGTCTCTGCTCAGCTGGAGGTGAGATGGGATGTCCGTGTTGCAATCGGCCAGGTACCCTAGTCAGCGAGCCACGAGGCGATGAATGCGTCCCGTGCATGTCTGCCCTGGTTCACACCTTGTGTGGCCTCCTGTACCTGCCCATCGTGACCCTCCCCCGCATCCTCCTCATTGAACGAGTCCTGGCACTCATCCCCCTCCTCCAGCATGTCATCCATCCGACGCACATTATTGTGGAGGACACAGCAGGTCACCATGATGTGGGTGACTCTCCTAGCGCTATACTGGAGGGCCCCTCCAGAGACAAGGTCCAGGCACCTGAGCGTAATAGCCCATTTAAATATGCTGATCTGGATCACGCCCAGTGAGAGCGAGATCCGGGATCGCGACTTCTCACGAGGTTCCATTTAATCTCGCCCGATATTTCAATCATCGTTAATCTCACAAGAGGCCTCTCACGAGATTCAACGGTCTTGTCCCGACACCAAGTCGGGCGTGACCAGGTTGTTGAATCATGCCCAGTTTTTTTTCAAAATAGTGGCATGTTACAGGCTCAGTTCAATTTTATGAACTTTACACATTTTTCATGCAGAAAATGATTTCGTCAGTGACTGTTCATTTTTTGTTAACTTGCTTTTTCTCTCCTTTTTTCTATCTATTCCTGTAGTTTTAATATTTGTTGGCAGAACACTGCTTAAATGTTTGCATTTTACTTGTGTTATTCTAAAATCAGTGAACCATTTAAGAACTAGGTTAAAATAACACACAGGAATTGCACAGTGGGTCTCTTAATTGTTTCATCATTTTGTCTACTTTATGAAAGAGTTCAACAATTTTAATTAGCAATTTTAAACTGAACACTTCAGCTGTTGTCATCCCCTAAAGAATGTGGCATAAATGCAACTTTTAATGTCGAGGCTTAACACACCTAGCGAAGATTGTGGGCTGGATTCTTCCTCCCCGCCAGCCGCAAGATCGCCACGGGTTGGACGCAGCCAGAGAATCCCGCCCTGTGCTTTTCAAATGGATCTGATGTTTTGCATTATAACTCCTTGTTAAATCGGAATTAGATCTTCCCAATGGTGGCAAAACTAGAGGCCCACTATATAATCCCTCTGTGTGTTATTTTAAACTGATGTATTGATTTTAATACACCTGTAATGGTAATAAAGTGCAAATATGTGAGCAATGTGCACAAGAAACATGAAAACGTTATTCAAAAATATATTTTTTTAAAAACATGAAAATATTATTCAAACTTAAAGACTTGCAATGAGCTATTTAACACATTCTTTCTTCCAAAAGAAAATCATTTGTATTTTCAAAAGGAGTGACAATGGTGTTTTGGCCCAGATTTTCAGCTCTGTGTCAATGCTGAGTGCATTGACTCTGCTGCACAGGTTTCTGCAACCCAACTTTAATGGTTTTTCTGATCTAGGTTGAAGCATTGAACGGTCAGTGCTGCCACACCCAGATACGTTGTTGGGCACAAGAAGAGATGGATGAAGGGAGGTCATGCTCCCTTTTTATGTAAGTTACTGCTGTATTCAGGTACATTTTTAAAGGTCCAAGTCTTTCAGTAAGCGAGTAAGTTAGTGAATGGGTGTGTGGGAGGGTGGGTGAATACATAAGTGGGTGCATGAGTGAGCGGATGAATGAGTGGGTGAGTGTGAGTGAGTGGGTGAGTGAGTGAGTGAAGTGGGTAAAGTGGGTATAGGTGGGTCAGATGGGTAGGCGGCTCCAAAGGTGAGTGGAGAGAGCTAATCAGGTCGGGGAGGAGGCGTGGTCAGGGCTGGTTGGGTCAGGTTCGAGGAGTTGTTGGGTCGGGGGTAGTCAGGCAGGGTCAGGGTAGTCGGGTGGTCGGGATGGGTTGTCGGATGGTCAGATGGGCAGTTGGGTATCAGGGGATAGTCGGGTGATCGGGGGGTTGTCCGGTCAGATTGGTGGGAGTTACCCGGGTGATTAGCTGGCACTTGGGTGGTCGGGATAGGTGGTTGGGCTTAGTCGGGAGGCCGATATATTTAAAGTCAGGATGCAGCAGGAAACTGGACTATGAGTGCCAGGGTTTTGAGTAATTGTCATCATTTCTAAGTATGCATCAACAAGGTTCACCGGTGTAGCGCACCGGTCGGGCGGTCTGGTCATCCGTGTCGATCGCCTCGGCCCCGGTGGTGGTGGTGGTGCTTGTTCCGGTGTTTTCGTCTCCGGGAGCCTTACGGTTTCAGCTTGGGCTTCATTCCTGGTCGGGCCTGGGAGGAGGACCGATCCTCCTGGGAAGGGGGCGGTGGCGGGGTGCGGCAGTGGCAGGAAGGGGGGCGGGGGGTTGGGTGATTGGTGTCGGGGGGTTGTGTGTGTTGCCGGCGGGCGCCAGATCTCGCAGGGAGACCGTGTCCTAGTCGGCCGTCGGGGTACTCCACGTAAGCGTACTGCGGGTTCGCGTGAAGGAGGTGAACCCTTTCGACCAACGGGTCCGACTTGTGCGCCCGCACATGTTTTCGGAGCAAGATGGGTCCTGGGGCCGCCAGCCAGGTCGGCAGCGACGTACCAGAGGAGGACTTCCTGGGGAAGACAAGGAGGCGCTCATGAGGCGTTTGGTTAGTGCTAGTACACAGTAGTGACCGGATGGAGTGGAGGGCGTCCGGGAGGACCTCCTGCCACCGTGAAACTGGGAGGTCCCTGGACCGTAGGGCCAGTAGGACGGTCTTCCAGACCGTGCCGTTCTCCCTCTCTACTTGCCCGTTCCCCCGGGGGTTGTAGCTGGTCGTCCTGCTCGAGGCTATACCGTTGCTGAGCAGGAACTGGCGCAGCTCGTCACTCATGAAGGAGGACCCCCTGTCGCTGTGGACGTATGCGGGGCAACCGAACAGTGTGAATATGGTGTTCAGGGCTTTAATGACTGTGGCCGCGGTCATGTCAGAGCAGGGCATGGCGAATGGGAAGCGGGAGTACTCGTCCACCACATTAAGGAAGTATATGTTGCGGTCGGTGGAGGGGAGGGGTCCTTTGAAATCCAGACTAAGGCGTTCAAAGGGGCGGGAAGCCTTAATCAGGTGCGCACCATCCGGCCTGAAAAAATGCGGTTTGCACTCTGCGCAGATGTGGCAGTTCCTTGTGACTGTACGGACCTCCTCTAAAGAGTATGGGAGGTTGCGGGACTTAATAAAGTGGTAGAACCGAGTGACCCCCCAGGTGGCAGAGGTCCTCGTGGAGGGTTTGGAGGCGGTTAATTTGTGCGTTGGCACATGTGCCGCGGGATAGGGCATCGGACGGCTCGTTCAGCTTTCCGGGACGATACAAGATCTCGTAGTTGAAGTTGGAGAGCTCGATCCTCCACCTTAAGATCTTGTCGTTTTTGATTTTGCCCCGCTGTGCATTATCGAACATGAAGGCTACCGACCGTTGGTCCGTGAGGAGAGTGAATCTCCTGCCGGCCAGGTAATGCCTCCAATGTCGCACAGCTTCCACTATGGCTTGGGCTTCCTTTTCCACTGAGGAGTGGCGGATTTCTGAAGCGTGGAGGGTTCGGGAGAAAAAGGCCACGGGTCTGCCCGCTTGGTTAAGGGTGGCCGCTAGAGCTACATCGGAGGCGTCGCTCTCGACCTGGAAGGGGAGGGACTCGTCGATGGCGCGCATCGTGGCCTTTGCGATATCCGCTTTGATGCGGCTGAAGGCCTGGCAAGCCTCTGTCGACAGAGGGAAGGTCGTGGACTGTATTAGGGGGCGGGCCTTGTCTGCGTACTGGGGGACCCACTGGGCGTAGTATGAAAAAAACCCCAGGCAGCGTTTTAGGGCTTTTGAGCAGTGCGGGAGGGGAAATTCCATGAGGGCGCGCATACGTTCGGGGTCGGGGCCTATTATCCCATTGCGCACTACGTAGCCCAGGATGGCTAGCCGGTTTGTGCTAAAGACGCACTTGTCCTCGTTGTACGTGAGGTTCAAGGCTTTAGCGGTCTGGAGGAATTTTTGGAGGTTGGCGTCGTGGTCCTGCTGATCGTGGCCGCAGATGGTTACATTGTCGAGATACTGGAACGTGGCCCGTAACCCGTGTTGATCAACCATTCGGTCCATCTCTCGTTGGAAGACCGAGACCCCATTTGTGATGCCAAATGGGACCCTTAGGAAATGGTATAATCGCCCGTCTGCCTCGAAGGCTGTGTACTTGCGGTCACTTGGGCGGATGGGGAGCTGATGGTAGGCGGACTTGAGGTCCACGGTGGAGAAGACCTTATATTGGGCAATCCGATTGACCATGTCGGATATGCGGGGGAGAGGGTACGCGTCTAGTTGTGTGTACCTGTTGATGGTCTGGCTATAGTCTATGACCATCCTTTGCTTCTCCCCTGTCTTTACTACTACCACCTGTGCTCTCCAGGGACTATTGCTGGCCTGGATTATGCCTTCCTTTAGTAGCCGCTGGACTTCGGACCGAATGAAGGTCCGGTCCTGGGCGCTGTACCATCTGCTCCTAGTGGCGATGGGTTTGCAATCCGGGGTGAGGTTTGCAAACAAGGATGGGGGTTGCACCTTGAGGGTTGCGAGGCCGCAGATAGTGAGTGGGGGTATTGGGCCGCCGAATTTGAAGGTTAGGCTCTGTAGATTGCACTGGAAGTCTAATCCCAGTAATGTGGGGGCGCAGAGTTGGAGAAGGACGTAGAGCCTGTAGTTTTTGAACTCCCTCCCTTGCACCGTTAGGGTAACTATGCAGAAGCCTTTGATCTGTATGGAGTGGGATCCTGCAGCTAGGGAAATCTTTTGTGCGCTGGGATGGGTGGTCAAAGAACAGCGTCTTACCGTGTCGGGGTGGATAAAGCTCTCCGTGCTCCCGGAGTCGACTAGGCATGGTGTCTCGTGCCCGTTTATCAGCACCGTTGTCGTCGTCGTCTGGAGCGTCCGGGGCCGAGCTTGGTCCAGCGTCATTGAAGCCAGACGTGGTTGTAGTGGTTGAGCGTCTTCTTCGAACCCCGTGGAGCCGTCGACACTGGGGCCCGTTGTTGCCGTCCAAGATGGCGTCGGGGGTGAACAAGATGGCTGCCCCCATGCATCGCACATGGCTGGGGGGTCACAGGATGGCGGTGGGGGTGGACAAAATGGCCACCCCCATGCGTCGCACAGGTCTGGGGTGGTCCAAGATGGCGGCGCCCTTCCTCCCCTCGTGGTGGCCGGGACCCAAAATGGCGGCGCCTGCGGGTCGCACATGGGGCGCTGGGGGGGTTGGGGAGCGTTGGGAATACGCAGGACTCCCTCTTCTCTGGGGACAGCAGTGGCTGGGACCCAAAGTGGTAGCGCTGGCGGGTCATACATGGGGCGCGGGGGGGGGGTTGGGGAGCGTAAGCGGCGTGCAGAGCTCCCTGTTCTCCGGGGAGAGCGGTGGTCGGGACCCAGAGTGGTTGCGCCTGCGGGTCGTACATGGGGCGCTGGGGGGTTGGGAGCGTAAACGGCGTGCAGGGCTCCCTGTTCTCCCGGGACAGCGGCGACCTCGCGGGACCGGCACACAGCCGCGAAATGCCCCTTTTTCCCGCAGCTCTTACGGATCGCTGCGCGGGCCAGGCAGCGCTGCCGGGGGTGTTTCGCCTGGCCACAGAAATAGCAGCGGGCTCCCCCGGTGCGACTTGGCGTTTGGACCGCGCAAGCCTGTGGGGTGTCCGGGGGAGGGGGGTGGGTTTGTCGCGACGGGTGCGTACGGAGCCCAATGGGCTGCCGCGCGGTCGGGGCCGTAGGCGCGGGTATTTCGCGCGGCCACGTCTAGGGAGGCTGCTAGGGCCCGTGCCTCTGAGAGTCCTAGCGACTCTTTTTGTAGAAGTCTTTGGCGAATTTGGGAGGAGTTCATACCTGCCACAAAAGCATCGCGCATTAACATGTCCGTGTGTTCATTTGCGTTCACCGGCGGGCAGCTGCAGGCTCATCCCAAAATTAGTAGCGCGGCGTAGAATTCATCTATCGATTCTCCGGGACTTTGCCGTCTCGTTGCGAGTTGATAGCGAGCGTAGATCTGGTTTACTGGGCGGACATAGAGACTTTTTAGTGCTGCGAACGCCGTCTGGAAATCCTCTGCGTCTTCGATGAGAGAAAAAATCTCCGTGCTTAACCTCGAGTGCAGGACCTGTAGTTTTTGGTCTTCTGTGACCCGGCCGGTGGCCGTTCTGCGGTAGGCCTCGAAACAAGTCTGCCAGTGCTTGAAAGCTGCTGCTGCGTTCACTGCGTGGGGGCTGATCCTCAGGCATTCCGGGATGATCCTGAGCTCCATAGTCCTTTAGTCATGCTTAATAAATTGTAGCGCACAAAGACTCCGAGAGACGAATAGAGTGAAGTCGATGAGGCTTTATTAAGCGTGACTGTTCCCTCACAGTTCAGTAGTAGACTGCCTGCGGGGGAGGACTCCTGGTACTTATACTCCGCCTTCAGGGCGGAGCTAGAGGTCAACGTCCAACCAGGACCCGGGATCTGTCAGCCAATGACATCACGGCTTCACAGTCCCACATGACCCGTAATGCATACTACCACAACCGGGAAGCTCACAACCTAAAGGATTCACCTGCTCTACTGAAGTACAATTGCAAAAGGAAAGATTCTTCCAAAAAAGGAAATCCTTGTATATATGCTGCGATACCACAGCCACCAGTGGAAATACTTGCGGTTGTGGTACACACAGCAGAGAAAAACTGGAAAAGAAAAGTTTATCAAAGCACTTTAGAGAGTTTGTTAATGCTCTTCATCTCTGAGAAACATAGGGCTGGATTCTTTCACCCCGCCCACAGCAAGAACGCCACGGGCGAGACACCGACAATGGAAAACTCCATTGACCCAGTCGCCGGGCGAACGCGGCCGGAGAATCCCACCCATAATCTAACAAACTCGGGATATGAAATGGATAAATGATCCTTTCATCAAAACTCTGGAAAATGAAATATTAAAATTATTTTTAAATTATGGCTTGGTAGGAATTCTGTTCTTTTGCTTAAGAGAATCCATGCCTCAATTAAATGAAGACATTCACAGGGCGCGATTCTCCGTTTGGGAATACAAGTGGTCCCACCAGCAGAGAATCAGGATTGGACCCCGCCAGTGGTAGGAGCGACGCCCAGGTGTGAGTTACAGTCCTTTGGCATGCAAATATACGCCGAGCAGCAACTGCATCAGATTCCCATCATTCTACAGCACGGGTCACCATTCGGAACGGGCGTTCTAATCCCAAAGTCCATCGGCAGGCCCCCCACAGCATAAATGTTGACCCTCCCCTTCTGACAAGGGGAGCACCCCTAACTCCATATCAATGAGCGGAACCCCCCCTCCCCCATCACCGTCCCCCCACGGGAACAATGGGTAACCCCACACCACACATGCATGAGGGTGCTAAGTGCATTCTGCGGTTACAATAGAGGAAGTGAAACAACTTAGTTGCTTCAAAGTGGTCAGGAGTTGTCAATCACAACAAGAGTGTTTATAAAGAGTGTGGTTAGGATCAATGGAGGGTATTTGAGATGCATTAAAGCGCAATGAGAAAGATAAATAAACAAACTCCCGAACAGATGTGTCTGAAACATTAAGCTGCCATTCACAGGCCAGTGAAAGTTACTGCTCTGTGAAATTGAATGGATGCTCAGCATTTCAAAGGATCTCAGGGGATTTGAAGCCATTCCGAGTGTTGGTGGCTTTCTGGGAAGGTTCCGACACTTCAAAAAGTTATAGTTTCAAACGTGTAGGGCTGAAGGAGTAGATGTGTAGAAAGGAAAAGTGTCCCAGCGTTGATTCTTCATTGAACTGCCTGGACAGCTCAACAGCTGTCACACAGAGCAGTTCAGAGTGAGGAGGCTACTGCAGAGTTTTAAAAGTCTGACCAGGATGATGCTGTACAACAGAGGGCTGCCTGAGATCCCCATTCCAAGGGTGATCAGGTTGCCTAGGGCTGAAAGGGGCAATCCAGACAGGGAGCCCCATCCCAGTGGGGGAGGATTTTGGGGTCAACCCCTGAGCCCACAGGGCTAAGCTCACCCTACCCCTACAGCCCTTGAGGAACCCCCTCTGCAGCCTGGCAGTAGCAGAGGGGCACATAGGCAATGGGATAACCTCCTTGACTTCTGTCGGTTCCACCGTGCCAGGGCTACACTTAATTAAGACAAAGTCCGCCGAGTGGATTTACCGCTGTGGGGGTCAGAGCAACACACAGGGAGGAGAATTGGGCTTCCAGCCCATTAATTCCATGCTAATACATGCAAATCAGCACTTTGGATGCTCCCGCCAAGCCTCCTACAGCTGGCGGCAGAGCTGCGGTGACGGGATAGGTCTGCCATCCGGCACCATTCCCGTTTTTCGGCCGACGACGCACCATTCTCTGCCCGATCGGGACTCCCGATCGCATTGACAGAGAATGGGGAATCCCCGCCACAACTTCTGTCAGACTTCTGATTAGCAATGATACGTTAATTGCCACTCTTTGGCAGGACTTTACGGCACTTCCAGACTCACCAAAGGCAACTGCCGATGACAGGTTGCCCGGCCGCCATACGTCCGAGCCATACAAAACACCGGACTTTGACAGTACTGGAAGATCCCACTGGCAGCTAATATCAAGCCACCAGAAAACACACTGTGGGCGAGGGGGTGGTTTCCGGAGACCAAAGAATCCAGGCCTTTGTTAATAGACGAGAAAATATAAATATCGGTCATGTAATTTATTTTTCTTCCAAATTTTCTTCATTATATTAGTCTCAGTTTTCACCGTGGCCCTCATCCCCAACATTACCACCACCACCCCACCATCCCCAAGAAGATATTTAATTCTTGCTGTGGTACCTTAATTTGTCTGGAAACGCATATGTGGGCCTTGAGAGTGAGTGTTTGCTGACTGTTTATTGGCGCTTTGTCGTTGATGAGCCCAGTCCTGTCAGCACATGATGTGAAGCCACAATCAAGAGTGGGATTATTTTGTCTGTATCTGAGGATGCAAGCCAATTGTAACTCTTTTACTGACATCCTCACTGAGATTAGTTGACTCAGCTGGGATTTTGCTCATGTATAATGATTATCAATTCCCTGAGTAAAGTCACTCAGCTGTTGGTTGAGTCTCCTATAAGGTTGTTATTGTGGTAATTATCTTAATGAAAAGCTTGCTATCATTCGTGGTTGCTCGATCTTTTTTTATTTGTATTCCTGAATGTGTTTCCCTCTAAAATGGCATTAAACGCAGGCCCCAAAGGACGGGATTGTACTTCACAGATTGTTTTGATGTACTGTACCGGCCAATCACTTCAAAAGTGCCTATTCTTCAAGTGATATGGTGTGACTTTTTGTCATTTGAATTAAATAGGTTCAACAAAAACAACAATCAAGTACCCCGAACTTAAAATGGCTTTGCAACCTCAGTCACAGAACAGGAATAATTTTATTTTAATTGAAACTGTTATATTAGATTAATAAAAGCTGCATTCAATAATAGGACCTTATAACAGCTTTTAAAACCTCTTAAAAGAAAATGTTCTTCTGTTTAACCATGCTGATTTAGAACCCGTTCATTAAATTTCAAATGTATCCTGTTGAACTGTCATGTAATAACGCTCCAATGGGAATTAGATTTGTCAATGGAATATCATGGGTGAGATTCTCCGCCAGCTGACGCCGGAATCACGATATGCAACTGGGCGGAGAAGCAATCCCAACGGCGAAATCATGGTGGCCGTCAGGTTCACGCCAAATCGCAATTCTTCGGTGCCTCAACAGTCGCGTCAATGTGTTCCACTCCGCACGTGCAGCAAACGCCATTTGCATATCATTAGTAGGTCTGACCCGGTATTCTCCAGTGCCTCCGTGATTCTCCGCCTTCACCGGGAGGAATTCCTGATGGTGAGGTTCACTTGTGCTTTTAAAAATCGAGAAACAGGCGCCGTGGATGATGAGGGAGAGAGGGGAACTAGAAATGGAGAGGCACAACTGTGGACTCCCGGTCCTGACACTGGCTGCATGGGCTGGGGCGGGGGGGAGGGACCTGTCAGGCCGGGGTGGGGGGTGATGGGGGAATGAGTGTGGGGCCGGAGTGTGGGCCACGGGACTGGGTTGGTGTCCAGGTATGGGCTGCCATTGCCGTGGCCTGCAAGGCAGCCATCCTGCTGTGCACCCCACTGACCACTCACATTGGCCTTGATTCTGCTGAATGCCACCAGCCGCATGGGTGCCCCCACCCCATCACCCCTGTACCCCACTGCCATGTGAGAGTATCTTTAAGAAATGGGTGTTTATAAATGGGTGTGTATATAAGTATCTGTAGTGAGAGTACCTTGAAGAAATGGGTGTTTATTACTGCAGTGATGTCAGAGAGGGGGTGGAGCTGGGCTGTTTGTGAGCTTTTTACTTTTGTTTTAGGCTGTTTGCTGCAGGGTGTGTTTTAGCTTCGTTTTCAGAACTGGATAGCTGCAGTCACAGCCAGAAGATGTATTAGAGTCTCTCTTTGTAATCTAAAGACTGTAAATCGATCCTGGTGATTTAAAACTAATAACAGTAGTGACTTTAACCTGATGTGCTTCTGGTACAAGGTATTTTAAGTCTTATGGATGTTAAAAGGAAAGCTTAAAGGATTACTGAGTGTTGTATTCTTTGGGGGTTGTATTTGAATTAATGGTTGCTAAGCTGTTCACTGTATGTTTTAAAAAGGTTAACTTGAATTCATAGAATAAACATTGTTTTGCTTTAAAAAATACTTTTCCATTTCTGCTGTACCACACCTGTCGAGTTGGCCATGTGCTCCCCGTACCACAATCTATTAAAAGTTGTGGGTCAGGTGAACTCCATGATACACTTTGGGGTTCTCTAAACCCTGGCCCATAACACCACCTTCTGCCATACCGCCCCCCCAACACCGCCACCCAGTGCCAGGGCATCACATAGTCCACCCAAGGGCAATGCCCACATTAGCCCCTACAGGGGAGTGCTGGGCAGGGGCTGCGGAGCATACTGCTGGCATGGGCAGTGCCAGCCGACAGTAGCCCTGGCAATTGGCTGAAGGTATTGAAAGACTGCTTTAGCATATTGCTGGTGACTTTATTGTACTGTTGACTGGTCCATGTTTAATGTCAAACCGTGTGTTTGCTATTGTACTATTGATTGTGTAATGTTTAATGCCTGGAAGCTGTGTGTTTGTCTGATGCTGCCGCTCTTGCTTCTGTGGTTTGAGGCAAGGGTGGCAGTAAGATGATCTACTACCAGTGCTAGTGAAGTGGAAGGGGTGCTCTTTCGCTCTTCTGCTGTGCTGTGCATCAATGTGACTTTCTGGTATAATGTTGCACAACCCCTGAGTGACTTTCCACTGATGAAAGTCTACTGTTGGGAGCAGCGGCAGGGGAGAGAGCTGCGGGTTGATTCGGATGCTGATTACTTTATTGTACTGTTGATTGTTCAATGTTTAATGTGGATTTTGTTTTCTTTGTTTAAATGCACTGTTGTTGCTTTGTGTTTGTACCAATATTCATTAGCGAAAAGGTGCCTTTGTGCATATAGCATGGAGCCTTTTCCTTGTCGTTTAATGGTTATTGTGATATATGGACTGTTCAGTAGTTTGTTGTTACCTTTTTGTATAAAGGTATTGTTGACCGCTTAATAAACAAAATATTCTCAAGTGGTCCTGCAGGTTGTATTTGCTGCATGTTGCTACTTGTTGCTGTAAATGCCTGAAGGCTGCAGTTGCTTCCTTCTTTTTCAGTGACCTGGAGTATGGAAAGGGAGGATGGTAAGATGGCCTGCTGCCTGGGCTGGAGAAGGAGAAGGGGAATTCTTTCTATCTTCTGGCGTGCCCTGGCTTGGTGCGATTTTCCACTATTGGGGAATCTACTGTTGGGAGCTGCAGGAGGGAGAGAGAGAGGTGGATTGATCCAAGTGAGCGACTTGATGAAAATGTTGAAGAAATGCTTTTGCAGATTGCTGGTGGCGGTTTTTATTGTACATATGGTGAGTGCTGCGTGTCGCCTAGCATATTGCCGCGAACCAAACGTGCTGGACGTTGAGGCTGATTTATTGCACCTTGAATGCCAATGGAACATGTGGATACTGAGCTTTGGATCCGATGGAAATAGGCCATAGAAGAAAGCCTGCACAACGGAGATTCATGGACAGAGGCAGATACGTAAAACTACCAAAAAGCAAGGATCCTCCATTCTGTTGAGGATCTGTGGGGGTGATATGGTATGTGTGGTTTTCTTTGTACATATGAACTGGTGTAGCTTTGTGTTTGTACTGATATTTTGTAGTGAAAAGTTACTTGTGTGTATATGGCATGGTGTCTTTTCCTTGTTGGTTAATGGTTTGTGTGACATATGGACTGTTAAGTAGTTTATACCCATCTCTTTTTTGTATAAAGGTATTGTTGACTGTTCAATAAACAAAATATTCTCAAATGGCTTCTTGCGGGTACACATGCCATGTCTCAGACAATAATTATTGTATTGCATTTCAATCAAAATTTGAAGCCTGAATATTTTCCTGAACGCTAGAAGCGTCAGTACCATAGAGGCAGCAGCCAACAATCAAACATTCAAGAGCTGAGCTTCAGCATGACTTACCGATGTCTCTGGCATCACTCTGCCGCCCTGTTCAGTCTGCTGCTCTTGAAATGCACTGGTGTCAGGAGGAAAGGTTTGGACGAAATGGAGACTGCCATCGTCTCCTTGGTGGCAGGTCCCAGGTTGGCCTCCAGTGCATCCTCCTTCCTGGTGGTACCTGTAGGGTCTGGGGTTCTCCCTAAGATGGAGGGACAGCTGGAGAGAACTCCAGAGGCCTCTGAGTCATCTGGCTCTGCCAGTTCTGGTGGCTCCCCATTGTTTGCACCATGGTGTCGGCACCCTCAGCCATGGTCGTCACAGACTGAGCCACGCCTTGGACATCACCACTCAAGACCCTGACGTCGTGCTCCAATCTTTCCACTGCAGTCACCACCCTAGCAGTGTTGGCCTCAGTGCCATGCATTGTTGCCATCATCTCCTGCGCCAAAAACCTTTGGGACTCCTCCAATCGGATATGCACTCACTGGAATATCACTGACATCTCCCACTGTATATCACGGCTGTGTCCCACCGTCTGCATCAGCTCTAGCAAAATCTTGTCCAGAGACTCGCCATCTGACTGGGACTCAGCTGAGTCCAGGATCAGCAGACGTCTAACCGCTGACTCCCTTGGATGTTCCTACCTCCACCTGATGTGAATCAGCAATTGTGTGGTGCTCACCAGATTGTGCCTCAGAAGCCTGTCCACTGATGTTGCCCATCGAGGTGTACCTCTACGCTGGTGGAAGGTGGGGGTTATTTCTGCCGTGCCTCAATAGTGCTCTCCTTGGAGCACTCCCCCGAAGTGTTCTGTTGGGTGACAGGTGTGGTGACTCCAGATGGCCCAGCCCATCAGAAGGAGCTCCTGCAAGATAATGGTCTGTGTCATTGAGAGTGAAGGATAATTCTGTCTGACATGAACAACTCTCTTGAGACAGGTCATCTAGGTGAAGGGGGGGTAGTGGTTTGGGAATTTGAGGGCTGACAGGCAAACCTGATGCCAGGAAAGAGATGGTAACTTACCTTTGCAGCTCAGTGGAGGTTGTTGGTCTTCATCTGACATTATACATCAGTCCTCCTGGTTTTGCTGCCCACGCTGACAGCCTCTGCCTCTACCTCCCAGGCGGTATTGGTGACCCTGCTGCTGGTCCTCTGACCTCCTCGGTGGAACAGGATGTCCTGTCTCACATTGACAGCCTTGTGAGGTTGGCATCCCCAAAACGAGGATCAAATCTGCGCGCTGCTATGGTTGTGTGTTGACTGAAAAAGTGGTGAGGGAGGATTAAAAGCAGTTCCTGTTGTGTTCTGTGTTATGACCATGGTAATGATGCACACCGAACATCTAATTGTTTAACTAGAAAGATGATTTATTAACAAACATGTGGAAAGATAACTGACAAACTATATACAGTTGATGGCGGCTAAATTAATTCAGGAGCTATTCTAAGTGTGACTAATCTCTTGTACGACTTACTACCAACTGGCGGGTGTCTCAAGTCACATGGTAGATCTCTATCGCCACCCGCTGGTCAGAGGTAGTACTGATAACTATATACAATCATAAACAATGAGATACATTGATGTGTACATGCTTATCCCACAGTTCCCTCTTGTTAGCGATGAGACGCTGAGGCGCAAGTCTGCCAAATCAGATGGCAAGACAGCCAGTAATGATGAGAAGCTTGAGGGGGCTTATTTCCAGCACAAAGTGCCATAAAATATGGGCTGCGATCTCACCAATATGACTATTGATAAACTCCCCACCAAAAGCGCCAAAACCACACTTAAAAATGTTTCTGTTAAATTGTGTCCATGGTTCCAGTAAAAGGAAGAGAAGGGAATTCTGCTGGCATTCTGACAAACTCTCACCACAAAGTCAACACAACCAAAACTGGCCATTCATTTAATTTCTTTACTGTGGGCATTGCCCTGCTCAAATCTCATTTCTCTCCTCATCTCGTTTAGAGGAAAATGTTGACTTGGTGTTGCAAGATTCTGCCATGGGTCTTCATATGAGAACAGGTCGAATCTCGACCACCAGTCCTTGAATAGTGGCGTTCGGTGTCCCATGAGGTAGTGACATCCAAAGTTGAGGATTTGCTTCCTTTTCTTTCCTTCTTTGCCACCATTCTGCCTCACCATGAACACGTTGGGTCTCAATGTGTGATGCAGCTTGATGGACAAGTTGAAGCCATTTTGAATGACTGAGAGCAAAGCTCCTCCCGGTCATTCATGTTAATGCTGCCTTGCTTCAAGGAGAGTGTGTGTGTCTTTGAAACATTTTCTTTGTCGTCCATAAGAATGCTGACCATTTGAAAATTGAGTTATCAAGTCCGGGCAGGGGAGGTAATTTTTGCCCATTTGGACAAGTTCATCCAAGTTGGTTTTGCAGGAGTTTTGCCTGAATGTTTGTGGAGCTCAAGAACGATATCCGCATGTGTTCTCCCAATAAATCAGGAGGATATAGCAGAGACAGTGATGATGGAATTTCTCTAGTGCCTAAATGTATTGGGCGGATTCTCTATTGGCCTACACCAAAATCGGGAAATACGATTGGGTGGAGAATAGGTTCGGAAGCCAAAACCATGGCGGGCACTGATTTGATGCCAAATGGCAATGCTCCGTCACCTCGACAGCGGCGCCAATACGGTCCGGGCGTCACGTACAGTAAACACCGTTTGCATATCATTAGCAGACCTGACCTGGTATTCTCCGGGGCCTCTGCGATTCTCTGTCTCTAATGGGCCAAGTTCCCAACAGCGCAGTTCACTTGTGCTTTTAAAAGCCGTGACACCATCGTCGTGGCTGCTGAGGGAGAGGGGAGGGTGGAAAGTGTCTAACATCACCATAATTTGCCCACAGTTGTGCCGATGGCTGGGGGGCGTCTGCCAGGGCCAGAAGGATTTGCTGGGGGTGGGCTGTGGGGTTGGGGTGGATGGGCACAGAACACCATTGCCGCAGCTGGAGAGGCAGCCATGCAGCTGACAGCCCATTGTGAACTTAGTGCCATATGGGTGACCTCATAGGTCATCCCCCTAGGTGCCCTCTGACCCCTGCCAACCCATCACCTATATGGCCGTGCTCCAGCGCAACCTGTGCCATCTTGTTGGCTGGGATGAGTGTGTGGGGATTGTAATGTGTATATGCGGCTGCAGCTTGTCAGCCTCCTGAGTATCATTCATGGACCTGCCGAATTCCGCATCATTTTTCATTGGAATCGGTCATGTTCTACGTGGCACTGGTGCTGGCCCCTCCACAGAGTCAAAACACAGGAGGGAGATAGAGAACCTAGTGGAGCGATGCAGCGACAACAATCTCTCCCTCAATGCCAGCAAAACTAAAGAGCTGGTCATTGACTTCAGGAAGCAAAGTACTGTACACACCCCTGTCAGCATCAACGGGGCCGAGGTGGAGATGGTTAATAGTTTCAAATTCCTTGGGGTACACATCTCCAAAAATCTGTCCTGGTCCACCCACTTTGACGCTACCACCAAGAAAGCACAACAGCGCCTATATTTCCTCAGGAAACTAAGGAAATTCGGCATGTCCACATTAACTCTTACCAACTTTTACAGATGCGCCATAGAAAGCATCCTATCAGGCTGCATCACAGCCTGGTATGGCAACTGCTCGGCCCAGGACCGCAAGAAACTTCAGAGTCGTGATCACAGCCCAGTCCATCACACAAACCTGCCTCCCATCCATTGACTCCATCTGCACCTCCCGCTGCCTGGGGAAAGCAGGCAGCATAATCAAAAACCCCTCCCACCTGGCTTACTCACTCTTCCAACTTCTTCCATCAGGCAGGTGATACAGAAGTCTGAGAACACGCACAAGCAGTCTCACAAACAGCTTCTTCCCCGCTGTTACCAGACTCCTAAATGACCCTCTTATGGACTGACCTCGTTAACACTACACCTCTGTATGCTTCATCTGTATACCGGTGCTTATGTAGTTACATTGTGTACCTTGTGTGCCCTATTATGTATTTTCTTTTATTTCCTTTTCTTTTCATGTACTTCATGATCTGTTGAGCTGCTCGCAGAAAAATACTTTTCACTGTACCTCAGGACACGTGACAATAAACAAATCCAATCCAATCTAACAATCTCCTTTACAAAAGGCCTTCACTCTGCCTTTGGCCTTCAATCTCTCCTGAACCCAGACTCCAAATTGATTCCTGCTCTCATTGCCCCTCTCTTCTGGAGCTCCAGAAGAACTGATCTCCCTCTCCACTCTGACCCTCATGCCTGAGGCTCCTCCATCTCCCCCAGCTCTGGGTGTCTGGAATCCAATCTTCCTCCTACAACAACAGTCACCCCCACTACTGCAATCCACGTCCTCCCCGCCCAACGACCATCACACCTACTGTGCCATCCAGCCTTCTCAATTTTCCCCAGCTCATGACTCTAATCTTCCTACCAAACGACATCCCCCCTCCCCCACCCCACCCCCAATGACCCTGCAGAACACTGGCCCCCCGATCTTCTCCAGTTCCTTGTCGCTCCTTCTTTCAGGCTGGTATTGAAAGACTGCTCACCAAACAATGTGACAGTCAACCTGGTTGGCTGCAGTCAGGAAATAGAGACACAATGTGCAAATCAGGTCCAACCATTAAATGTCAAATGGCCTGAGGGAAACCCGATTTTCTTGGTTTCCCAAACTTAAATCAGCTCCACACCTCCCACATCCACCCCAACCTATCCCTCCCCATCTCTCAGTTAATATTCAGCCCTCTATTTGAAAAAATAAGTGCATTATTTTACCAATTGTTTACAATTAAACTACAAGAACCAGCACAACAAAGAAAAATAGCCCAGTCGGTGGGGTAACATGAGTACAGTGCATTATTATGACAAAGATTAAAAATTCACTCCTCACGCACTATGGGACTGGACAGGACATTCAATTTGCTTTTTAAAAACTATTGTATTTCATTATTTCAACAGCACTATCATTAACACCAAAACGGGGTTCAGTATTAGTAATCACAGTAAAAATTGCAGATGCTTCAACTCGTAATTTCATAATTGTACTCCCATCAATAATCTACATTTGTAAAGGTAATAGGTTGGAGAATCTGGGCTATCATCTTGCGGCACTCTTTTCAACCTGTGGAGTTATCGTTTGAATACAAATTTGATGTATTTGATGGCTTCACAGCGCCAGGGTCCCAGGTTCAATTCCCCGCTGGGTCACTGTCTGTGCGGAGTCTGCATGTTCTCCTCGTGTCTGCATGGGTTTCCTCCGGGTGCTCCGGTTTCCTCCCACAGTCGAAAGTTGTGCAGGTTAGGTGGATTGGCCATACTAAATTGCCCTTAGTGTCCAAAAAGATGAGGAGGGGTGATTGGGTTATGGGGATAGGGTGGAAGTGAGGGCTTCAGTGGGTCGGTGCAGACTCGATGGGCCGAATGGCCTCCTTCTGCACTGTATGTTCTATGTTCTATGATGCTGGTTAACAATCTCATGGAATTAGCCTTTTAGCATAAATAAACAGAGTTAAAATAATCAAAAGTCCCATAGCAAACATGATTGAATATTTTAGTATTAGCTAACTTTAATCTGATACTGAAAAATATTATATTTAATTTCCAAGTTTAGGGCACGACTTTGGCAGTGTTTCCAGCCCATGATGCCATCATGTTTTCGATTAAGTCTCTAACTTTGATTTTCAATTTACCAAAGATACCTTTTCCCACCTTTTCCCATCTCATACTTTAGCTGGAATGTTGAACACTTCAGTCAATTTCAATAATACACTTCTTTAAGTTTTGTCAAGTCAATGGTTTCCTTATTGACCTCTTATTCTTCTGTTTCCTTTGTGCTCTAAACATTTCAATAACCTCTGTCCTTCAAAACTTCTCTGGAGTCATATTATTTAAGTGAACAATGCGTCATCTAAAGCATCTTGCCTTGTTACAATTGAGCATCACATTTGACCAACTGTCGAAAATAAATCTATTATGGTCAGTCACTTTAAAAGGAGGTGATTCAGCTAGAAGATATCGACTTTCTATAAACTTTTACCCTTGTGTGAAAATGTAGAGTCGCAGTTTTATTCTATTTCAAGCATTTTCCTGCACCTTACTATTGGCCCTAAGAGTAAAAAGAATAAGTCAAACAAAACTAAGAGGAAACAAGGCCTTGTTTTGTTCCGTTGTTTTGCTTGTTCCTCATGCTTGATTGCTCCATTTCAGTATTGTCCACTGCCTATCTAACTCTACATCTGTTTGTCTGCTTTTAACCTCTTATTGCTGCATCTTTCTACTACACTTCCCAAACAGCTTTTGAAATTTAGTGTGCACTTCTTGTCTACAAAGTTTTTCTTTCAGTTGTCAGGGATTTGTTCCCGTTGTGCGTCCCTTTGTCCAACAATTGTAAACATTTTCTGAACTCCCTGAGTGGACAGTAATATCCCACCGTGTCCACATTTCTCATGGAAATTGTCCGCATGAACTTGCCATGCTGTAATTATATCCTCCCACCACCGGTGACACTCTAACACCTCAGTTTTGATTCTTTCAGTTCCCCAGTACAGTAGAGAAACTTGAATACATCAAACAACCCTGGTGCTTTGATTCCCAGCTTTCATAAAGCTTTACCATTTAACTTTAAATGATCTATAAAATTATAGAAGAAAATCTAGATAATGTATGATTCTGAAATAGGTCCCAATTTATGTGTCATGCTTTATTTATTTTCAACTGTCTTTCACCCAGAGACCTACACATGGCTTTAAAGGAGTACATGTCAGAATTGACGAAGCTGGTGCTTTGTTTTTCTTTGTTGTCTCTTCAGTCAGTTTTGAGAGAATTCATCTGTTTCTAAGAAGAAAAATTTCGTCTATCCATCCAGTGAATAAGTTACTGGCTAATGCAAGAAGCAAGCAGTTTCAGACCCATGGGACTCTGACAATCCAGACTGACACCACGGCTGAAGGGATAGAGTCGTAAAAGGCTTCGCCACAGATAAAAGCCCAATTTGTTCTATGCTCTGAAAATTCTGGCCAGAATTTCACCTTGATGTTGAAAGGCTGGGCTGATCTGCCTCGGCCTGTCCTGAAATTCACAACTCTCTTCTACTTTATTTAAGCAAATAGTTCACTGAAGTTGTGATTATTGCCTGACTGAGGCAGGAGGCAAACAAGCAACCACCCCCCCCGCCCCCCCCTCGTGCAGGCCCAAAGTGCAACCAGGTGGTGTCAGGGATTGGCCCCAGCAAGAGAGAGAGGGTTATTTGGATCATTGATAAGGGCAAGGTAGTTTCCCCATAGCAACAGCAACACTGGGACAGACAGGGTGTCCATCTCGAGTACAAACCTTACCCCCCTTCCCCCAAAATCCTGCAGGGAGGCCATCAGTGTTTGCTTGATCGCCTTCCAGAAGGCAAAGTGCCACCCGCCCCACTACTGCTCAAATACCAGCAGAGACACAAAGGTGATGGGCACAATAAACCCCCTTCATCACCAACTCACCATCCCACCTAATTTTACATCACCACCACCAACTGCGCTCACCGCATGCCCCCCCCACCCCGCACCCCCTTCCCACCCCTCACCCTGGCTTCTCGCCCCACACCCTGGTTTCTTGCCCCACACCAAGCATAAAGCTCTGGCTGCAATGTACATAAACAGAGACCTCACATTTTTATTCTTCTTTAATATTGTTAAAGTTGTGTCACATTGGCAGCAGCCTGCAGAAATTTCAAATAGATAAGGAAAAATTGGCAAGTATCAATCTACTTATTTAAGAAATACAATTAACAACAGTCTTTCAAGTTGGATATTGCAACAGAATGTGACTATCATCACGGTGACAGAATTGTAGTTGGTGCTTTTCATCAATTTGCCGCAGATAGTCAGCAAATTGTCAGACAAGGAATCTCCGATACATCCCTTTGGATAGTACTTTATGCCTGAAATCTACTGCAGTGATATGGCACACCAAACGTATGTTCAATAAGGCTCAATCCAGGCAGAGTGGCTGCTTTATTTTGTAAACCCTTGATTGATTCCCTTGCTTTTTCGTGGCAGCTCAGCTGTTTGCCATTGAAGACAATGCTACCTAAAACAACACTGCAGTCTGTAATACACACTAGTCTGGGCGCCTCAATTCTCTTCTTTCTGTTCACTCCAACTTACCTTCATGGGGATGGCTAGCACAACTCCTTTTAGTTTGCCATCCCCTCGCTTTCCACTAGTTTCACTCTTATCCTCTATGCTGCACAGTTACCATTGTGTTGTGATGTCTCATTTCAGGTAGCTATGGGTTTTTTTTTTACTATTCGCCACCTCTGCTACTTGGAGTAATGACATGCCCTTTCGTTGTGCTGACCTCTCTGCTGGCCACATGGTGTTGAATGCATCTTCGCAGTGCGTCCTTCTCCCTTCCTATAACCTACATGGTAGCCACGTTTTTTTTACTGTGCTACCTGTATTTATGTTACACATGGGTTACTCTGCTATAAATAAATTGATACTTCCGAAGAATCTACAATTTTGCAGGCTGCCGCTAGTGCGACCTAAGTTTAACTCTCTGATGCATGCAGTTGTTATATTGTGCAATTTTCTCTCACAGCTTTATGCACATTGTGTACACTTTTCCTGTGCTACCTTCTCATTCTGCAACCAATGGTAATTGTATTCTTTTAGCCTCCCTCTCCTCCTATGTGTGTCTTTTCACGGTTACCTTTGTAGCCACCTAAAATGGCTGATTCCCTATTAATTTGGCCCGATTTAAAATGGCTAACCGAAAAGGCTGATGGGAAAAGCAGGCAACAGGACACAAACGGACAGCTGCAGACAGAATAGCATATTCGGCTCTGGGGAAGTCGGCCCAGATCGATGCTCAAGACTATTAGCAGCACCTCAACCCAGACATCTGCAGTTTAATCGGCTATACCCGGGAACAATTGCAACATATTAGCAATTGAATGCCGGGCCAGACCTGTCGGCGCCTGCAGTGGCCGAAACAAAGACAGGTGAACGACCACCCCCCCGATCGAGGAATCGCCCCGTTATTGGATATATCGAACCCAGTGATTGGGAACAAGTCCAATCACTTGGGACTCAGGGTCAAGGGCTGCCCCGAGAGGCGGGAAGCCCCGGGACCCTATAAAGTGAGGGGCCAAGTTCAGATCTCTCTCTCTCTCCCTTCTTCACCTGCTCGCGACCTTCGCAAGAACATCGACCAGAAACAGTAAGTTTGACTCCAGCGATCGCTACCCGACAGAGACTCCTAGCCATCGACCCGTATCAGCCTTTTGAATCCCGCGGGCCAGATCCGATTCGATAAGCCATTCGTTTCCCTGACCTGGTGGGCCCTTCCTAAAGTTAAGTATTGGCCAGTAGTGGTAGGTTTCTATATAGAGAGTAGCATTATTGTGTAAGCATTACTTGTTGTACATAATAAATGATCGTTGATTTCAATCTTACTAAGCCGTGTGCTGACTTATTAATCATAACTCGAGCTTGAACCACATAGCGGTATCAGAAAGATACCTGGCGACTCATGAGCAAAGGTGACATAATCAGAGGTAATAAACTAAGGCTAACAAGAGCAACACCTTCTTTCTGTTACAATTATTTACTAAACTGAACAACCTCGTCTGACTCTCTCCCTATCATCTCTAGTTATTATCTACCCATTTTCAGTGTTGTGCTCTCATTCTCCCTCCCTCCCTGAAACGCGTGGCGGTTTTCATGTCCTTTTATTGTGCTGCCTTTTCTCCTTGCTAAGCATGGTTACAGCACTGCACTGGTCTCTTTCTTTGTCTCCCTGCAGACTACTGCAACAACTTGCATTTATTTAATGTAGGCAAACATCTTAAATTATTTCACTGGAGCATGACAAGACAAAATGTACACCGAAAGGAAGATTGAGACCCTGGAAGGGGTAATTAAAAACTTTGTTCATGAGTTAGATCTAAAAGAGGGTCTTAAAGGAGGTGAGAGTGGAAGAGAGGGAGGAAGATTTACTGAGGGAATTCCAAAGCTTAGGACAGAGAGAATTGAAGGCCGCCAGCAGTGACCTGATGGAAATCAGCAGTTCACAAAACTCTAGAGATTGAGAGTGCATGCTCTCTCAGAGGGTTGAAAGTTTGGAGGCGTCCCAGACAAGGGCAAAAGTGAGTCATGGAGTGGTTTGAACACGAGAATCAGAATTTAAAAATTGAGCCATTAGTGGATAGGTTCAGCAAGTGTAGGGGAAACTGGCAGAAACTGGTATGTGCTCGAATGCCAGCAGCATACTTTTGGATGAGCTTACGTTTAGATTTATTTTATTCTCCATTTATTTTACAAACCTTTTTCTTTCTTTGCTATTCAGTTTATATATTCCCTTTTACTGGGCTATCCCTCTTGCCGGTCTCTTGAACAGCATTGCTTTAAATGCAAACGGCCTAATCTAACAATAGGTTTCTGTTGGAGCGCTCACACAAGTAGGATGTGCACTGACTCCATAAACTATGTATGAGAACGTACACTCTCATAAAATGTATGTGTGATTATACAGCTAAAGATACAGTGGCCTCATAAAATATCTGAATCTGTACCCTTAGTCAGGCTTTATAAAATATAAATGAATGTACGCCTATATGTGTAGCAACATCTTTAAGTGTGAATGTACATTCATGTGAAGCCATGAGAAAAAGGAAAAACTAAAATGAAAAAGAAAAATCGATCTGGTACTAACAATCTGTGATTTTCTTTTCACAGCGCCAGGTACACTTGAGTGACTGTCTATGTAGAGTTTGCACATTTTTCCCCTGTCTGCGTGGGTTTCCTCTCGGTGCTCCGGTTTCCTCCCATAGTCCAAAGATGTGCAGGTTAGATCGATTGGCTATGCTAAATTTCCTCTCGGTCGGGTTACAGGGATAGTGTGGGGTGGTCTTTTAGGAGGTTGATGTAGACTCAATGGGCCAAATGGCCTCCTTTTACACTGTAGGGATTTTATGATTTGGTGATTCTATGAAATGCATTTTTTCCTTACCATTTATTCCCTCAGTTTCCTCGCCATTCTCTTTCCCTTTGTCTCCTCCCCTTTATTGCACTGTTGCCCTCTATCACTTTGCCTAACTGGCTATTGTGCACGTATGAGAAGTATGAGATTTGAGAGTGAATAGCAATTGGTTATTTGATTGTGGGGATCTTCACACCTGAGTAAAATCCTGTGCCCACCTGATGATCACATATGTTTGTTTCCAGCAAGCCCAGCAGGATGGCAATTAGAGGCAGTCATTTTGGAAAATGTTCCCATCTCTAACCCAGGTTACTGAGCCATTCTTAATGACTCTATGTCTGACCTTGCTGACTTCAGCTAACTCAATGTCGACCAAGGATTGAACAGAAGTGCTCTGGATGAGTTTACTGAGGTTTATGGGCAAGCATTTCGACATTTGGCTTGGATGGGTGTGCCCTTGCTGACAACTGTTTCACTTGTTGCCGATTTTGATGAGTAATATTGCTTTTCAGAGTCGCCAGGTATCAGATGATACCACCACAATGTTCAACCGGATAGTGATCAAAGACTCAACAACCAGTCAGTTAGTTCAAGTTCAATAATGGTTTATTTACACACAAGATTAACTCACACATGCAACATAAAGACACTACAAGCTAAACTACACCTAACACTACAACAACCTGTACTTAACTTTCAGGGACCCGGCTTTGGCAGAGGAACAAGGCTTTGTTCAGATCTGGAGTGGCTGGGTCTGGAAAAGTAACTTCGGTTCTGCTGGGCTCATCCTTCTGGTAGCGATCGTTGATCTTGAACTTGCTTCTGGTCGTGGTGCTGCAGTTGGCTTCAGGTATAGGCCGGGCCAAGGAGTGCCGGTGTGCCAGCAAAGAGTGCCGGTGTGCCAGGGCCAAAAGAGATCGAACACAAGGCAGTGTCTCTCTTTATCCTTTGGGGTTTCGCGCTCTTTTGGGCGGACCTTCGCTTGGGACCCAATAATTCGGCAGGCTTCGATCACTGCCTTCGATTTGAGCCAATAAAGGGGCGGGTGCCTTGATGGCTGGGCATGTCCTGAACTGTCATTGACCTTGGCTGTTTGGGCTTCCTGGGTGAGGGGAGTGGCGCCAATGTGTCTGGAATTGTATCTGATACCTGAGTACCAGTCCTTTGTTCTGGGGAAATGGGTCATTAGAATGCAAATCGGCTAGGGGTTTTGATACTGTCTGGTTCTCTGTCAGCAAATATACATTCAGGCTCGGAGTTTGCCTGAATTCTGTATTGGCCATATTTCCCTTGAGTCTTTGCAAGTATCCATGTTTACTTTGTAAGTGGTCATCGCAAATGACTACACACTCAAAACATGTCACAATCCAACATCATATGAATTTCAAACTTCAGGGGATATTTATCCAGGCAGATCTAAAATTGGATGCCAATTTCCTTATTAAATGGGCTAACGACCATTTATACTTTAAAATTTAAGTCAAACACTGCAGATGCTGAAAACCTGAAATAAAAACAGAGAGAGCTGGAAGAATTCAGCAGTTTTGGCAGTGTCAACTGCACAGAATTTTCCCATATTTTGTCAGAGTGTCAGGCTCTGACTGAAAACAAGGGTGTAGCTCTATAGCTGCACAGCCAAGAATTAGACCAGATTTTCTGGCACTCTGAAAAAGAAATTGAGCGGGCAGGGTTAACACTGTCACTGTGGCAGGGCAGGCCTTGATAGAACCGACAAGGCCAGTTCCACAGAGATAAGGGTGCTATCTTTAAAGGGCACCTCAATTA